>NW_021940807.1:5451-28581 GCF_001715985.3 Manacus vitellinus | reverse complement strand
GGGACCCTCACTGGGACACAAGCTGCAGCAGGACAGAATCTCTGTCAGAAACGTCCCAGGGGCTCAGAATCATTTCAGTGGGGCTGAGCAAACCTCTGTGCTCGGGTCTGTGCACACCTGTGTGTATATCCAGAGTCTGTCTTTGAGTTTTCAATTCCAAGCCCGTTTTGGTCAAAACACTCCTGCTGTGATGATTTTCCTCCTCTGCTTTTGGAAGAGCTGCCCCTGTGCTGCCACAGCTGCAGGTTTTCCTTGGAGCTGGGATGGTGCTGGGGCTGCTCTCACATCACTTAAAGGATTATCAGAGGGACTGCTTCCAGGTGTTGAACCCCCCTGAGGTGGCTTCTCCTGCCTGGGGCCCTTTGTGGTTGTGAGCAGCAGTCAGGCGGTTGCTTCCTGATTTTTACTGCTCCACAGGAACCCTTGGAACTGTCAGGGACAGTTTTATTCTCAGATCTCTTGCTCTGTGGAACATGAAGCTTCTACAAGGCCCAAGCAACTGGATCCTACCTTTTCTTTATCTTGGATAAGGTTCCAAGTACCAGCTCTGGTGGCATTTTTTCACCTGAAAGCTGCAGCCAGCAGGGCCAAACCAGAGTTCCACCTGTGTCCTGAGTCACCTGAGTCACAGTTCCACCTCATTCCTGCTTGGGAATGACTTCCCAAAGCTGCTCCTGGCCTCAGGCTCTGCTTTTCAGCTCTCCCAGGTGCTCCTGCCCGGGGTGGATTCAGGAATGCAGGACAACTGCTGCAGTAGGGAATGTTCACCCACACATGTTGTGTTTTGGGAGGGGTCAAAACAAAACTTCCATGCTCATTCCTCTTCCTTAATTCAGGATTTCCTAGACAGGAGGAAAGCTGAGGGGAGTCACCAGCAGCTGTCCTTGTTCTTGGGAACCTCGAGCCCCCTGGGTCAGGCCTTGTACCTGCCCTGGCATTGTTCAGAGCAGGGAACTGAGGTGTTCCCACCACATCCCTGCAGCTCCAGGTGGTCTGTGGTAACTGTGGGTTTTGGCAGTGTCTGCATTCCCAAGTGCCAATATTTGAGGGTTCTGCAGTGCCTGTTACCTCCAGGCTGCAGAAACTCGTCCAAGACACCATCAGGCGTGAAGGGAAGAGTCTGTTTGACAAGCTCCAGGAGCTCGTTAGCAAAGCAGATAATGGGAGAGACAGGGGTTAAACACAGGGGGACACCCCTGGAGAGCAAGAGAACCTCGGCAAAAAACAGGAGTGTGGCTGAAGTGCTCCCTCTTTAGAAGCCATTTCAGGGGGTGTTTCAGTTCCTGCTCTGCTCTGCATTAACTGCTGGTGACTGGGTGTTAATTCTGGCTGGAGAAGTGGCCTTGCTAATTAGGTCAGACCTGTTCTGGAGCGGGGCCCTTCTGCCCCTGAGCATGTCAGTGTGGTGAGAGTGAGCTCTGGCAGGAGCCAGCTCTGACAGGCTGTCTCTGCACAGCTCACTGAAATGGGTGTGGGAAGCTGAGTTTGGGGTTGAGGTCTTCAAGTCTTCCTCTTAGGGTGGATGGTGCCACAAACTTCATCTGTCTCCTGTAGCTGCACCTATTTCCTGTATCAGGAAGAGATTCCTGGCTGGGAGGGTGGGCAGACCCTGGCACAGGCTGCCCAGAGAAGCTGTGGCTGCCCCTGGATCCCTGGGGGTGTCCCAGGGTGCTGTTACTTTATCAAGGTGTTTGGAGCGTGCCCTTTCCCCCCACCCCTCCTTCCTTCCACTTGCTGTGGTGTTTCCAAGCTGAGAAGGGAAGTGGTGCTGAAGGGAGCACAGATCCATGCTTCTGAGGGATTTGGGAAGAGCTCTTCTCTTGGCCAGGTAGCTTTGCAGCTGCAGTCCACATATTGCTGATCTCTTTAAAGTGAGAAATAAAACTGATTATGTCCCGTTGCATCCAGGCTGCATCCCAAGGGAGTTGGATTTCTCCTTGGTTTCCTCTGTGGTTGGGGCATTTTCTGGCCAGGGCTCAATGCAGGGGCTGCTCTCTGCATCCAGCACTTGGAGAACATCCCTGGCAGGCCGAGGTGCCTCCTGCCTGTTTGCTGGGTGTGGGATCATCCCCTGTGTGTGGGCTTGGCTCCGTGCCTGGGTGGACACTGATCCCTGGGCAGGGGGGTTCCCAAGGGAGCTGTGGGATGGGCACCCCCAGGGCAGCTCTGCTGGCCTGGACAGGGCCTCTCTGGTGGCCACACAGTGTCACATCTGCCCTTGCCTCGTGCTGAGGACCCAGCACTGGTCCTTGGCACGGATTTACTGCTGGGATTGGGTGATTTGTGCTCCTGGGAAATGCTGTGTTTTCCTGGGACGGATCTCACTGATTCACCTCGGCCCCCCCTCTGCAAAAATGAGTGAGAAACGAGCTGGAATCAGGAGAAAGAAGCTGGTGGGGGAAGATCAAGGCCCAGCTTTGGAACAGAAGCTCCTTTTGGCAGCGTTCCTGTGCAGCATGGCTGGTCAGAGCCCCCAGCACAGAGCAGGGAACACAAAATCATGGAATCACTGAATCCTGAAGGTTGGAAAAGCCCTCTGAGACCGTTGAGTCCAACCACGCCCCAGCACTGCCAAGGCCACCACTGCCCATGTCCCCACGTGCCACATCCACAGGGCTCTGAAATCCCTCTGGGGATGGGGACTCCCCCCCTGCCCTGGGCAGCTGTGCCAGGGCTGGACAGCTGTTTCAGGGAAGAAATTTCCCCAATATCCAACCTGACCCTCCCCTGGCACAGCCTGAGGCCGTTCCCTCTCCTCCTGTCCCTGTTCCCTGGGAGCAGAGCCCGACCCCCCCCCGGATCCTCCCTCCTGTCAGGGAGCTGGAGGGAGCTACAAGGCCTAAGCCTGACCTTGGACAGGTCTTTCTAAAGAGGAAAGAAGATACCCAGTGATCCAGGGGGTTCATCCTGACTTCTGTGAACAGGGAAGGAGCTGGAAACATCCTCAGAATTGCTGAGAAGGTCCATCCCTGTCCCCAGAGACGTGGGTGGGAAGAGGAGAAGGGAAGGGAGCAAAAGGGATCTGTTCTTTATTCCTCAGCCTGAAATGTGTTAGTAAAGACATTCCAGCAAACAGGAATGGATCTTGCATCCTGAATTCCTCAAAGGGATGGAGGTGAACCAGTCCTCTTGATCCTTCTGGGATCAAGGAGAGCTTGTGGAATTCTGCTGCAGAGGAAATGATCTCAGTTGTTGTTTTCCTCCCCCTCACCTCAGTCAAACCCGACCACCCTTGTGTGCAGAGAAGGTTTTTAGGAGCTGAAATAAATGCCGTGGTCCAGAATAAACCCCGTGTATCCAGGTTCAGTTCTGGGCTCAGGGTGGCAGCAGTGAATGCAGGGCTTCCTCCTGCCTGGGGAGGGCAGAGTGAGGATCTCCTGGCACAGTCACCACAGAGGCTGTGCCGGTGTGGAACGGGTTTGTCTTCAGCCTTGGAGGGGACACTGTTTTTAATGTCACTGAGAGACAAGACATGATGGATCTGGGTTTGATAATAAAGTAATATCCAAAGCACAGATTCCTGTGACTCATTCTCACTCTGTAGTCTGAAAATCTAAGTCAGTCTCCACTTCAGAGGGAAGGTTTTTTTGTTTTACTCTAAATCCTTTGTAGGTGACACTTATTTTCCTCATCCCCTTTGAACGGATCTGCTTTGGGATCTGCCTTTTTCCCTAAAAGGGGAGTGCCACTGACCCTGTGTGACAGCAGTGGTTCCTCCTGCCAGCCCAGGGAACGGGTGATGCCTCTAAAGGTGGCCATCAGGGTGAATTTGAAGTGCCCTCTTCTCTGAAGAACAGCTCCTGGGTGCAGTGGAGTTGAACATGAGCCAGGAGCCTGTGCAGCAGGTTCAGGGGAGTTAAACAGCTCAGGCTCTGCAGGTGTTTTTGTTGTTTGACTGAAAAGGGAAGTTCTGCTCCTAAAGAACTGCAGAACTGGCTGGACCCAGAGCCCCTGGGGGAGGTGGTGTATATTTATTTATTTATTGCTGGAAGAACATTTCACTCTCACAGTTTTGCACCGTTTGGGCAACCAGAGGAGCTGAGTTGCCCTCAGACTCCTCATGTTCTGGATCCCCACAGAACAGTCTCCCCTGGGATTTCCTGATGCTGCTGGAGCAGGGGGGGTGTGATGAGGCCTCTGTTCTGCTGCACAGGAAAGGGGAGTTCTCCTTTCCCAGGGCAAGGTTTTGGGGCCCTGTCAGTGGGAAACAGGGCAAAGCCACTGTCACTTATTCAGAAACAGGGCCTGTTGATGCACCTGCCAAGGCTGAAAAGGAGCTGTTGCTGCCAGATATTGATGTTCCCAAGCCTCTGGCAGAGGGAATGTTCCCAGATTCCCCCTCTCCTCAGCAGTGGGATTCCAGGCTGGGCTGTCCCTGCGAGAGCTGAGGCTGCAGACAGGCCCACAGCTTGTCCTGCAGTGAGCCAGCAGAGCTGGGAGCTGGTTTAATTCCATGTCTTCCCTGGGACCTGGCAGCCCCTTGCTCCCCTCCATCCTCCCTGGCTGCTCTGGGTGCTGGAGCTCTGGGAAGGAGGAACATACCAGTGTGGGGTTTCCTGGGGCTCACCTGGCCCTGCTCCATCCTGGCCCCCTGAGCCCTCCTGGGAATACATAAAGGAGCTGGAGGAGTGTTTTTGCTCAGACCTGCCTTGTGCTTGGTGACTAAAATGCACTCTCACTTCAGTTCACCAATTCCAGCTTGTTGCATGAGCCATTTTTCCTTTATGATGGGTTTTCCAAAGGGTTTCAGGTGCACGGTGACATTAGCATCTGAAAAGAGCTTTTCTCAAACCCAGAACTCCTTCCTGAGCTTTCCTGCCATCTCTGTTAGACCCCAGAGTCCCAGAATGGTTGGAGTTGGAAGGGACTTCAGGAGATCAGCTGGTCCAACTCCCAAATCCCAAGAACAGGAATCCCAATGACTGAGCTCTCCTGGGATCCACACCATGAGTAGTCCAGGTGTTGCAGTAAGGGCTGTAGTGGCTACACACAGCTGTGTACAGACAACAGGGGCTGGTTGAACCTTCAGTTCAAATCTTTTAGACGTGGGTTTCCTGTGGGTCATTTCTCTGAAAATGGGGATTATAATAAAAAACAGGTTCAGCTTTTTCTTTGTCCACGTGCCCAACAACACGCTGGGATGTCCTGTCCTGGCATTGAAATCATTTAGGGAAAAAATCATTCCCCCTCAGTCTGGTCAGTCCCTGTGCTTTGTTTTATCACTTGATTTGATTTTGGTATTTTATTATTCCTTTTTCTCTTCCCTCCCGTTCCATAAGAAAATGATAATAAGTAGATGTTGTGTTTCTGTCAGACTAATAAAAAGCAAATCTGACAAGCTTTGCCCCTGATTTCATTGGGTTTTTTTGGCTGTTTGTTGTTCACTCTGAGGCCTCGTTGCTTGTTCCTCCCTGGCCTCTGATGATCCAAACTAAGCCCTGATGAAGTGGGCAGAGCGTTGCATGAAAGCAATTCCAAGGCCTTTATATTTGTTCTGGAAATACTGCCAGAAAAGTCATCTATAAACAGGAAAACGTATCAGGAGTTGTAAGGCCACGAAAAGACCCAGGTTGTTCTCTGGTTCCTTTCAGTGCTGACAGTCCCAGCCCATCGATGGTCGCTGTATCTGCAGCTCTGCTTGTCCCACCACTTCACTCCTGGTTTGCTTTTAACCACTGTTGAGAACCTCTGGAGTTACGAAGCCCGTTCTAAGCTCTCTGAAACACCGGTTTCTCAACTTCTGAGTAGTTTCAAGCCTTTGTTGTGGGGCAGCTGCTCAACCGAAGGTTGAGGGGGCAAAGGAGCAAGAAGATCAGTATTTTTAGCTGTTTTGGTGTCTCGTTGCTGCCTTTAAAAGTGATTTGAGGACAAATGAAACTAGTGACAAGTTTTGGAAATGGTTTCAATCCAAGTGAGGAAAATTAGAGGATTATAAAGGGTTTGGGGCAGGGAGGCAGCCCCTGGAAAGCGCTGAATGTCTTGGGTTTGTGCGGGATTTGCAATAACTGAGCCACGGCCACGCTCAGTGTTTTTAGCACGGCTAACTTTGAGGTGGTGGAGGAATTTGTCTTATTCCTCTTCCAGGACTTTTAGTCATCCCTTTCCAATGGGGAAAGACTCCTGTGTTGGGACAGGACACGGATCAGTTCCTGTGAAACCTTAACCCTCATGCCCCGTGCCCTGTCCTGCACAGCTGGGCCTGCACTGGCGTGGGCCCGCTCATGTTTTGGGCTCTTCTGTCTCACAAAGTCCCTCCAAAGCCCCAACTCTGCTGTGTCCTGGTCTCTCCCCAGTTACCCGCTGCTGAAGCTGCCGCTGCCGGGGACCCCCGCTGCTGAAGCTGCCGCTGCCGGGGACGGGCCCGGTGGAGTTCAGCACCCCGGTGAAGGATTACGGGATTACGCTCCCCCCGCGCCCGGCCCGGCGCCGCACGGGGACCCGGCCGAGAGACCCGACTGGGTGAGTGCTGGGGCTGGGGAACGGCCCTGCTGGGCTATCGCAGGGCCTCACTGGGAGCAGTGCTGGGGCTGGGGGGAACGGCCCTTGCTGGGCTGCCTGAACATCCTCACTGGGAGCAGTTCTGGGGGGAACGGCCCTGCTGGGCTGCTGGGGCCTCCTCACTGGGAGCAGTGCTGGGGCTGAGGGGAACGGCCCTGCTGGGCTATCTGGGCCTCACTGGGAGCAGTTCTGTGGCCTGGGAAGGCTGTGCTGCCCCGTCCCTGGAGTGTCCAAGGGAGCGACCTGGCAGTGACTCCGTGAGGAACCTGCTGGTTGCTGCTCGTGTGTCCTCTGCCACTGTGAGGGACGGGGCGGGTTCACACGGAATCACAGAGCCACTGAGGCTGGAAAAGACCTCCAAGATCATCCAGTCCCGCCTGCCAGCACAGGCTGGGGGGATCTGCAGCACCGTGAGGTGTCTGTGAGAGGCAGTGAGTCCCTGCTCCTGCCTGCCCTTCAGGGACCAAATCCAGCAGGAATGGCAGCCCCTGCCTCCCACAGAAGTGCCCCAGGCTGCTCCAGAACCATCAGTGGCATTTTGCCTCTTGGAGAAACCCCCTTTTTGTTCCTGCTCTGTTGGTCCTGTCACGTTCCACCTCTGCTTAGGGAAGGGCAAACAGAGCCCGGCACAGCCCTTCCCTTCCCCAGGCTGTGCCTGGTCCTGCTGGGAGCTCCCCTGTGCCCAGGACCCTCACTGTGCCCCTGTCCCCCCGCAGTACGTGGGTGCTCCCGTGGCCTACATCCAGCAGATCTTTGTGAAAGCCACCGTGTCCCCGTGGCAGAAGAACTTCCTGGCCGTGGATGTGTTCCGGGCCCCGCTGTCCCGCGTCTTCCAGCTGGTGGAGGAGATCAGGAACCACGCCCTGAGGGACAGGTAAGGCACAGGCACCCACCTGGCTGTAAACCACTGCCTCTGGACCCAAGGGTGAGCTTCGAGTTGGTGACACTCTCAAAATTAAAGGAAAATGAGGGATCAGTGCTGACAAGGGATGTGGGATCCATCCTCACACAGAACAGTTCCCATTTGTGCTGGAGAACTTCCCTGTCCTCCGGATAAGTCACTGATAATCCTCAGGAATCTTCTGGTCACAGTCTGGAAGGGGCCTCCAAGGTGATACCTGTTAGAGCCATTTCAGTGTCACAGAATTCCTTCATAACCAACCAGGTGTGAATCACAGGGAGCTCCTGTGCCCCTGCCCTGCTCCTGGGAATTCCAGGTGGGCAGGAACCTTCTCCTGACTCTCCCTTCAGCTGTTATTAGGACCAGTTTGTACCTGCTTGGTTTTATCCTGTCACAGCAGGATGTTTATCCTACAACAGTGATTTTCCTCTGCTTCCAGACAATTCCAGGGAGAACTCCCACTCCCCACTCCGTACCTGTGGCTGTAAAGCCAAACATAAACCTCCTGGCTCACTGGTGAGATGCTCAGTATTCCATGTGCCATCCTGGGCCCTCCCCTTGGCACTGCTGCTGTGGCACTCCTGGAGGTGGGAGAGCAGAGCCGTGCACGGATTCAGAGTCTCACTTGTGTGGTATTTTCCATGCAAAGGCCTTTCCTGATCTCAGGGAGATCACAGGGCCCTTTTTCCCATTAGGAGGGGATTTATCACCACCCCTGTGTCCCTCTGTCCCTTCTAGCCCACCAGGTCCCACCTCACAGCAGGAACTATTTAAAGAAAGGCAATTAAATTTGTCCCAGCCCTCACATCCTCCACTCCAGAGCCTCTGTTCCTTTCCTGAATCCACAGTGTTCCTGGATTTTATGTCATTGGCAGACATCCCTGGGTCTTATCACAACTTACTAATAAAAATACATAATAATCAGAGAATCCTGGAATGGTTTGGGTTGGAAGGGACCTCAAAGCCCATCCAGTGCCACCCCCTGCCATGGGCAGGGACACCTCCCACTATCCCAGGCTGCTCCAATCCCTGTCCAACCTGGCCTTGGACACTTCCAGGGATCCAGGGGCAGCCACAGCTTCTCTGGGCAAACTGTTGCATCCCTGGTTCTGTGACCTGCCTGTGAGAGATCCCACTTGTTTCCCTCAGCACTGGGGGCTCCCCTTCCAGCAGCTCCCTGACATTTTCCTGTTAACCTGGTTCTTCCTGCACCACAGTTTTCTGTCTCTCCTGTGAGTTAAAGCATTTTCTGTGTGGTGCTGCATCCAAAGCTTTGGGGCCCAAGGAGATGAGACCTGCTCTGCTTCCCTCAGCCAAGGAGTCAGGAGTTTAAAGGACAGACCCCTCGTGTTCTCTCCTGGCAAGCCAAGAATGCCTTTTATGCACAATAAATTACCCTGGTGGGTTTGGGTTTTCTTTTAATAAGTTTTCCATCAAGATCCACTTTTTTGTCTGAGAGTTCCAGGTTTCATGGGGTCCCTGGCCAGGCTCCTGCCTGGGTTTGCTGTCAAAGGCCAGAGAGGCTTCCCAGAGTGTCCTTTGGTGCTCGGTGAGGATGAGGGTGCTGAGAACAGCCCAGATGGGGGGAAATGGTGATATTGGAGCCTCTGATCATCCCCCAGCTGTCCAACCAGGAGCTTCCTTCATTCCTTGTCCTCCAACTCTCACAGTCAGGGAGGATTCACTGCCCCACCTCCTTTGCTTCATTTCTGGGGGTCCCCTGGCTCCTCTGCCTCAGGATGTGCCCGGTGTGACCCATCCCTTGCCCCCAGCTGCTGCTCTGGGGGTCATTCTTTAGCAGTGCCATTTTTACTGTGAAATACAGATTCACTTTTTCCTCTCCCCTGCCAACTCCCACAGCCTTGGCCTGACCTTCTGTCCGTGTGCCAGCCCATCTCCCCCGTTATCCTATGGATGATAATCTGTTCCCAATTCCAAGGCAGAAACAACTTGCTGCCAGGACTGTGTCGTCCCCTCCTTATCTCCCTTTGTTCTCCTTGTATTTCCATTATCTCCCCTTGGCATTGCCCTTGATGAGCAGTGGTGCAACGTGGAGGCAAAATTATTACTTTTATTATTATTATTATTATTATTACCAGAAGAAAACCACCTCAATATTTCGACCTAAACCCTGGGGTAAGGTCACCATTTCAGTGGTGGGCTCTGACACGTGAGGAAACATCTGATTTTGAGATAATTTCTGAAAGTCATTGTGAAGTTCTTGTTGTAGGTTGCTTTTGTCCCTATCAAAGTTGAGCACAGTGGATTTCCTCGATTTACAAACAGGCCTCTTTTTATCTTCTATTTTATATTCTTTTATCTTCTGCTTTATATTCTTTTATCTTCTATTTTATATTATTTTTTCATGTTGAAGCCCAGAAGGAGCTGTGGTTGCTGAGTGTGACTGGGCAGGAAGACACCGTGGGTGTGTTTTCCTCAGCCCAAGGTGGTTGAGCTTTGAGCTCTCCCCCTGTAAAACCAGGAGTGACCTGGAATCTGTGGTGTGCCCAGTTCCTGGGTTTTGGTGTGACCTGGAATCTGTGGTGTGCCCAGTTCCTGGGTTTTGGTGTGACCTGGAATCTGTGGTGTGCCCAGTTCCTGGGTTTTGGTGTCACTCTGCACCCACAACATCCCCCCAGGGACACACTGTGGTGTCACATTAAAAGGGGCAGAAAAAAATCTCCATATCTTGGTTTTAATCCTTCTCTCAGTGTCTGGGAATGTCTCCCCAGGTGCTGGGCTTTTCCAGGAAGCCATCCAGGAGGGTTTTTCCTTCTTTTCTGTGGCCTTATCTATCACCTTACAATTCCCACCCCGTGGCTACAGCCACTCACACTGCACAATATTCAATTAGAGTTGTGCAGTGATGTGATTTTACACCCTGGGGATTGCCCAGTGTCAGTGCAGGTAACTCAGGGGCTGGTTGTTCCATAATGACCCAAACTTTAATAGAAACACAATCACTAGGATGAGAAGCAAGGAGGTCAATACCAACAGTGTGATAACAGGATGAAGCATTTGGTGGCAGATTCTGGCAGCTGCAGGGGCCCACCCAGACAGGGTGTCTCACCAGGGTGTTCCCCATCCTTTTTCACTCCTTTTGTCACACAGGATATTTCTTCTGCATTGTGATAGGCAGTAATTAGCTTTTTGTCCATTTTCTTGAGCACCTTTTAGTAATTGTCTCAAGTCTCATCTTGCAGCAGTCCCTTTCACTGGTGTGAAATTCATGCTCGTGGGGGCAGGCTGTAAATCCTGAATTAGAATATAATTAGATTCTAAAAACTGATAGCAATTAAAACTGTGTTTTGTAACGTTAACAAAATTACAAACACAAGCATTAGAGCCATTACTTGTATCTGCAATGACATTATCTACAAGCACCGAGTTACACAAAGTTTTATGGAAGCATAGTTTTTATTAATATATATGAGCACTGGTTTTAAATTTTCATTAGGATAAATTTTAATTTACCCTAATAATTTTAATTTAAATTATAGACATTTTGTTCAGTGTCTGGACAAATGCCTGGGGCTTTAATGGTGTTACCTTCACAAACAAATCCTTGTTGCCCTCGTACAGTACATATATTAGCATCAACAGTTTGTTATTTATTTTCATCTTTTCAGGTTCCTCCTCTGTGCTGTAGAGGGCAGAGCACAGTCCTGTGTGGTTTGGTTTTCAGGCAGTGGCTGGGTGTGTTCCATGGCCCAAAGCCCTGTGTTGGCAGCCCAGAGCTGGGGCTGTGCTGGGCTCAGAGGTCAGACTGGCTGGATACCACCAGCATCCCATTTTCTGTTTGAATCAGTTGGATTATTCCAAATCACCTGTTGAGTTTTGTTGGGTGAGGTGGTTTTTCCCTTCCCCTTTCTTTTGAGAAGGCAGTTGTTATTGGCTGTACCCCTGGGCACATCTGAGAGCCAGAGGGGTGTTTGTTTGGGTGATGCCAAGTGCATCTGTGATCAGCTGCTGGTCTTTGGTTCTTTTTTTAGCCAGTTCTCTCTCACTGCAGTAACAGGTTTGTTAGAGGCCACTGATTAGTTCCCAAAGTTAAAAGGGAGAAGTCTAGAGGGTTGTTTGGATTTCCTGAGGTCAGTGGTGATTGCCCCAGTTTGGTAATTGATAGCTGAATATTTGAGAGCTCACCTACCAGAGCTGCCAGTGCTGTTCTCAGGATGTCACCTGCACCCCACACATGGGGTTGGCAGGGATGTGAGCAACCTGGATCATGGTGGAAATACTATTTTGCACCAGCAGCTTGACTCACCTGGGGACTGAAGGCCCAGGCTCTGTTTAAAGGGGTTTTTTAAAGTTATGTCAGGATTTGTGCTTAAAAAGCAGGCATATATTTATTTTTCTTTTGTAGTACAGTTTACAACGTGTGAGATTGTTCTTGTGCATTTAGAACATCATTTTTAATTTAGCATCCCATTGAGATGTTTTCATTAATTCCTTTTAGGGACAGAAAGAGTGGATTTCCACTCTTCTTTGTGATGCTCCATTTCTGTTTATAAAAAGCAGCTTAAGCATAAGTATACTTAGAGGTACACATTTTTTATTTATGACCACCCTGTCACACATGAATTTTATAAAATTAAATGATGGTTTTATGGCTTGTTTCTGTTATAAACAAGATGCAAGCACAGGTTGTGTTAAAATAAACTTGGTTTTCCCTTTTTTTTTTTTCCAGTGGATAAATTGCTCTTATCACATTCTGTTGACAATGATTGATTAGCATAGGTAACAGAAAGTGAGGTAAAATAAAAAGTACTTAGAATATAAGTATTTTCTTTTTTTAAAAAAATAGTTATAGTTTTTTTTATATTTTATTTGCAGGTCATATTTACATTCTGTAGTTATCTTTCCTTTTGGCTAAGGAAGGAAGAAAAAAAAACTAGTTACCTGAGGAAGAATTGGAAACGTTTACACATATTTACATAATTTCATATATGCATAAATCTTGGTGTCTACTTCCAAGTTATATTTGGTTGAATTTTTAATTTTTTTAATTGATTGAAATAAAGTTATATATATTGATAAGGTAAAAGGTTTTCCCACACTATTGTTTTATTTAATAAAGACAAAAGAAAAGACAAAGTGAACTTATTAAAATTTAAACTAATAACACATAAAATGGTTTATTTTATATAACTTGGTTGTTAATAGTTGGTCTTCCAACAAGTGGCTCTTGATGAAAACACAAACACAGTACGAGAATTAATAAACTAATAATCTAAATAATTATTAGATGTTTCATCAGTCTCAGGCGGTTCTGATTCACTCGTAGCTTGTGCCTATAAAAAGATGAGGTGAAAATTCGGCCTACTACAAATTAACCATTGAAAAACCCCGAAAAAACAATTTATGGAGTGTTGACTTGGTTTCTGTGCACATCCCACAAGTTAAAAGAGTTCCAGGGCAGTTTGCTGGCAGTGTCTTCAGTCATGGGGGGGGTTGCATTCCTGGAGAAAGAGGAAAAGGGAAAAAACCCCAAGCCCCGGAGGGGTTTCTCTTCCAGTGAACACTCAGCAAGTCGTTCAGCACAGTCAGACACTTTTATTTCGTTGTAGGTGACAACCAGCTGGGTACAGGAACAGAGAGGGGTGTAAGGTCACACCATTGCTGAGTGCCCTTCCTGCTTTTTGAGGGTGTTCCTGGGAAAGGGAAAAGAGAAATAGGCTGGGTTCACTCCTGAGCCAGCCAGGCTGGTCAGAAAGAGGGGGTTGAGATCCAAACAAAATCCCAGCTGCTGCTTCCCGAAGAGTTTACCACTTGGATTTACAGTTTGTGCCCAGGTTTGGGGGTGGATCTCCTCTGGGATCAGAGGGAGACCCTTGTAAAAACCTTGTAAAAACCTGACACAGTCCCTGTTTGAGCTGGGTTGCCTTTAGGGTTTTTTGCAGCTCTGCCTCTGTCCCTGGAGCCGTGGGTTCCCTTTAGAGAGAGCACCTGCTGGGTTCACTGCGGTGCCTGCAGCTTCTCAGCACCCCTCTGCACTGCTGCGGGCTGGGTTTCAACTTCACCTGATTCAGGGTCACGTTTTGAGAGTTTAATCAAAAAATCAGGGTGCATTTTTCTGCAGCAAAAGGGAGCCCACGGGTTTCTCTCTGCGGTTTTCCCCAGGCAGGAGGATTCCCAAAGCCCGAGTGATGACCCTTCTCTCTTTGGGCGCTGTTCCCACCGTGTGTGTTAGCTGTTGAGTTCAGGGCATCAGGCACAGCAGCTGCTGCAGAGTCGCGTTTGCAGACAAGTGCCTGCAGTGAAGAGTCCCCAGGAATTGTTTTTCCTGTTCTTTCGGTGGGTTTTGGTCGCCTGGCAAACCCTGCCTTCAGCGAGTTTAACACCGGGCAGTTGTTTGTTAATGCACAATGGTTTAACAGCAGCAGGGTTTGTTCTTTTTAAGCTGTTAGCACCTCCTTTACCTGCAGCTCCTTTTGTTCCCGGCCTGCTGCGGGAAGGGGAAACGTGAGGTTGTTCACTTCAGTTCTAAACAACTTGTTTTTAGCCACCAGTTCAGAAACTGGAGTTTTCCGTTTTTCTCCCGTTTCCCTCTTACAGGATGACAATAACTTTAATACTTTACTGTCTGATTCCAGACCCACATATTCAACATCACCAATCAGTTCAGAAGTAGGTGAATCTTTAGATTTTTGTTGTGCACCAAACACACTTTGTTGTTGGAATTGTAACTCCAGTTTCTCTGTATTTTCTTGCATTTTTGCCACCTCTGTTGGGGAGCAGGAATCATCGTGCAGAACAGCAATTCTAACTTTCATTAGAAACAGAGTTTTCTGTGGTTTTGTCACAGCAAATATGCCCTTTCCAGATTCCCATATCTGGATGAGTTATTGACTTTTGGGGCTGTTTGACTCCAGCAGTTTGTTTTTCTGGCAGTGGTTTCTCTTTGCGGTTCACAGGTGGAGTTTTAAGGTGGTTCAAGCATTTCAGAACTTTTCCTTTAGCTTTTTTAAGCATTTCAGTGCACTCCTGCTCCACTTGGGAAGAGGTAAATTTGCATTTTTGCCGAAGAATATTCCTGACACCCCACCTTCCTGGTACCATTTTCTGTCACCTTAAAAGGGGCAGAAAAGAAGAATTTTCTGTCCAGCCTGTATTAATTTATCAGTGTCTGTCAGTGTCCCCCAGGAGATCAAAGCCTTTTAATGTCCAGAACATTCTGCTGCTGTATCACCTTCACTTAACAGATTCCCCAGAGGACAGGAATTATTGGTACCTTTTATGTAAGGACTGCACCAAAAGTGTTCAGAAAACCCCTCAGCAGGTTCTTCTTGAGTTATTTCAGCACCTGAAAAGGGACTCACTTGAACAGTTCACGAAATAACACCTTTATTTATACAAATTTGTGACAGTTTGTGAGGTTCACTGTGTCTGGAATAGGGTCTAACTGCAAAAACCCCACACTTAAACTGTGTAGTGATAATAATAACAGTAATGCAAAGCGTAGGCTCACACACTGAAGCAAAAGCAACTTACAGAGAAGTAAAACAACTGAGACAGAATAAGTAAAGCAAAAAACTGAAGTGCACAGCATAGAGCAAAAGCAACTTACAACGAAGTAATCAGGAAAAATTTTGAAGTGCTGTGGAGCAAAAGTAAAATGAGTGTCTGTGTATAAGGAATAGCTTTTGCTCGGGCCCAATCTCTTTTTATACCTTTCTCTTTAGGCAGTTGGAGTGGCTGTAGTCAGTAACCTAATTTTGGGGTGATAGACAGATGAAATAGGCCCAAGGGTCCAGTTCCTGGGTTATCTCTGTTTCTTCCTTTTAATCCTTTTATCAGTTTTTGGGAATGTCTCCCAGTGCTGGGGTTTTCCAGGAAACCATCAGGAGGGTTTTTCTTCTTTTGTGTGGCCTTATCTGTCACCTTACACAGGTCAGCTGGCTCTTCCTGGAGCTACCAGAGGCATCACTGCATCAATCCCTTTAAATTGTTCTTCCCAAAGCTGTTGTCCCTACAAACACCCTCTTTCTGGGTGTATTTTCCAGTCTTGTCTTTTGGTAGCTGTGACTTCTCCGGGTGTCCTGCCATACAGCCACTGGATGCAGGTTCTGGAGGGAGCCCTCACAAGGACAAATCATCATGTATTGATTTCTGTGTTTGCTCTTTGTAGTTTAGAAACAATCTCCTCTGGAACCACCTTCCTGTGACCTGCGAGGCCGGAGCCAGCAAGGGCTGGTCTCTGTTCTTCACTTGGCCTCTGCTCAGTACACCTTTCCTGGGCAGATCCCACCAGTTTCTGTATTCCAAGGAGGGAATTGTCTCTTCTGGACCAGCAGCTCCTCCTTGTCTGTCCAACAGCTGGTTCTGTCACTGACCCTTCACACCAGGGCCTTGTGCAATCCCAGGCTGAGTTCTGCTTGGATCAGTGCTTGATAAGGATTCTGTCACTGTGGTAAAGGAAGTCTGGGAGCAAACACAGGTTCCAGTTCATACCAGTTACAGCTCTGTGGATTTCTGAAGCCCTAAGGTTCAGAAGTTCTCCTTTCCACACAAAGTAGGGGAATTGGGAGGACACCACAGCCAGGTGAGACATTGCATCCTTGGAAGGTTTTAGAGCACTCTGGGCACCTCACAGGACCCACTTCAGGAGGGCTGGCCAGGACTCCTGTGACACATCCTGTTCTGTGTGTGGGGAGGGGTGTGCAGAGGGGTTTGGGGACTTGGAAGAAGAATTCCAGGGAGACAAATCTCTCTGTTGAGTGGAGAATGTGCAAGTGGGAATCGCGTCACTGAGGATGGGTGAGCAGTGAGAGCTGTGTGGGCAGGCAGCAGCCAGAGGAGTGAGGGTGGAGTTCTGGAGCCTGTGCCTAGTTCCAGGGAGAAGCAGGCTCCTGGTCCTCAGCTGTGAGGAAGAAGAGCAGCGACACAGTGAGGAAGGTGCTGGAATGTCCATCTCGGCGGCTTTGCCTTTCCTTAGGGAGAGTTAAACACACACAGGACAGTTTGGGTCCCACTCCCCCGTGTTTGCCTTTCAGTTCTGGAGTCAGGAGCTTGGAGGAGCTTTGCCTGCAGGTCACAGATCTCCTGCCTGGCCTCAGGAAGCTGCGGAACCTGCTCCCGGAGCACGGCTGCCTGTTGCTGTCTCCGGGGAACTTCTGGCAGAACGACCGGGAGCGCTTCAATGCCGACCCAGACATCTTCAAAACCATCCACCAGCATGAGCCCAAGACCCTGCAGACGTCAGCCACTCTCAAAGGTGAGGTGCTGCAGTGCCACAGGCGCTGTGAGAGTTGCCCACGGATTCCATTGTTATTCCATCCTCGCTAATTCCAATATCTGGATCGCTCCAAGTCCCGATTTGGGTGGCATTTTGTCACTCACAGCAGCTGAAAGCAAGGTGCCCAATCTGTGACAGCTCTTATTTTATATCTGTGTTTGAGCTCAGAATGTGGAAGATGAATAATTCACTCAGTCAGGCTCCTTTCTGCAGGTAAAAATAGCAGCTGTTTTGTTCCTCTCACTCCACCCAAGCTCCAGCCTGGCTTTTCCCTCTGTCACACTCCCCGTTGTCAGGGATAAATGAACATTCATCCTGCTCCCCTGGGCCTTCACTGATGGTTCCCTGCACACAGCCCGAGCTGACAATGGAGATCAGAAATGTATTTTTCCTCTCTTAATTAAAAAAAAACCCTCTGACCGTGTGTGGGACCATTAGTGGCTCCATAATGCCAGAGGAAATGGTGTATTAAATGCTGTTTCAGTCCTTTGGTTTTAAAGGAACTTTGTACCTGTCAGGAAGTGTAAAATGTATAATGGGACATGTCTGAAAAGGGAGTTGTAACCCTGAAGTAAGTTTGCTTTAAAGGTTATTTTTGAGCATCCAGAGTGTGAGCACACTGAGGATGGAGCTCGTGGAGCCTGTGTGAGAGCTCACTTGCAAATGAAATAGAGGGAGAATCATGGAATCAGAGAATTGTTGGGGCTGGAAAAGCCCTCTGAGACCATCAAGCCCAACCATTCCCCAGCACTACCAGGGCCACCACTGACCATGTCCCCAAGTGCCACATCCCCAGGGCTTTGAAATCCCTGCAGGGATGGGGACTCCCCCCTGTCCAGCCCCTCAAATGTCCTGTGCCTGGGGACCCCAAAACTGCCCCGGGACTGGAGGTGGGGCCTCGGCAGTGCTGACACAATATCTGTGATACAGATATTGTGAAACACAATACCTGACCCAATATCTGTGATGCTCCATCCCCACTCCTTGCGCCGGGTGTTGCCCCCCATCCGTTGGTGTCACCGAGCACCGGGAAGTGCTTCCATCGGAGCAGTCCCCGCTGTTCTTCACCAGGCACAGCCGTGTGCCCTCTCCTCGTGTCCTGCTGTCCCCTGCTGTGCTGTCCCCTGACTGCTGTCCCTGTGTCCTTGCAGACCTGCTGTTCGGGCTGCCCGGGAGGAGCAGCGGGGTCAGCCTGTCCAAGCGGCAGCGCGTGGTGTCCTACACCGTCACGCTGGCGCTGCAGCGCTACGACTCCAGGTGAGGCACAGCCCAGCTCCCCGGGGCCTGGGCTGCTCCCAGAGAATGGGCTCTTTGCCCCACTCACCACTGCCGTGTTTGCCTTTAGTCTCCGTTCTCCTGGGGTTTAGAGCACTTTGGACCCCCCGAAGGAGCTGTTTGGGAGAGAAAACTCGCCGTGTTTTAAGGAGATAAAATACGATCGGTTCTCAGCTCCTCATGAAAAAATATTGTCTGTAATATCCAGAGATGCCACTGGGAATTCCTGTGGCATCCAGAGTCCAGTGGGGCTGGTTTGACCCAGTTCCCTGCTCACAGACTGGTTTGCTTCCCAGTAACCACTGGTTCCACCGGTGAAAGCGCTTTGGCAAAGCCAGCATAGATCAAGTGGATCTGAGGACTCAGTGCTGCACAGAATTCCCCAAGGGATGCCTGGGGTGGAATTGGCAGCTCAGGAGTCCAGACCTGCTCTGCAGGACCCCACAGCCCCCAGGACTGTCGTGTGGCACCTCTCCCAGCCATTTTTACACAGAATTCTGTGATTCTGTGGAAATTCTGGGGGTGTTTGAGACCACGGCGTGTCCTGTTCCCCAGGGCCCAGATTCTGGCTGATGAGCCTTTGCTTTAAATAGATTTGGAGAGAATGAACAGCAGATCTTGGCAGAAATCAAGGTCTGTGAGTTTGGGCCACCCAGGAACACCCTTGGGAGTGAGACTGGAGAGACCCACGCCCTGTCGGTCCCAGTGAATCTATGGAGCCGCTTCCTGCTGGGCTCTGGGGATTGTGTGTGGGTTCTGGGAGCAGTGTGAGGGACCTGCTCTGCTGCTCTCCCCCTGTGCAGGTTCCTGAGCAGCCTCCGCTCCCGCCTGAAGCTGCTGCACCCCAGCCCCAACTGCTCCCTGCGGGAGGAGAGCGTGGTCCACGTGCACTTCAAGGAGGAGATCGGCATCGCCGAGCTCATCCCGCTCGTCACCACCTACATCATCCTCTTCGCCTACATCTACTTCTCCACACGTAGGTTGGGGGCCTTGCAGGCTGGGGGGCCACTTGGGCACCTCCCAGCTCCTGTGGGGCCAGGGCTGCTGATCAGCAGGGCCCCCATGAGGCACTCCTGGCTGTGGCACTGCCATCCCCGCCTGTCTCAGCAGCAGTGCTGCTCTTGGAATGTTACCCTGGACTCTCATGGAGACAGTTCATAGTCCTTTTTATCCACTTTCTGCTGATTTGTCCCCTTAGCCAGTGTGGGGTTATTCCTTGGGATACACCTCCCCATCCCTGGAAGTGTCCTGGTCTTGTGGAAGGTGTCCCTGCCCATGGCAGGGGGTTGGAACAAGATAATCCTTAAACTCCCTTCCCACCCAAACCATTCCGTGATTCTGTGATAACTTCTGAGGTGTTTTCTGTCTTAGGCACCTTTTAAATGCCATAGGAATGACTTTTTTCCCCGGATTATTCCATCCATTATCAGACAGGTCAGACCCCTCTGGCCACATTTCAGTTCCTTTTTTTCACCCCTCAGTGCTGGGCTGGGATTGGTTTGAGCTGGGAACCAGCACTGTCCCGTGTCCCACCCGTGTGCTGGGAGGCTCTGGGAGGCTCTGGGAGCTGCACCTCAGGCCCTGACACTGAACTCCCCTTTCCTGGGGGCTGGGGGGTCTGGGTTACCTCCTGAAGTCAGTCAGGACGAGGGTCCCTCCTCCCTTAGTGTGGATGCCCTGGGCTGTTCCTGCTAATCCGTGCTGTGTTTTCCAGGGAAGATCGACATGGTGAAGTCCAAGTGGGGCCTGGCTCTGGCTGCAGTGGTGACAGTGCTCAGCTCCCTGCTCATGTCCGTGGGGCTCTGCACCCTCTTTGGCCTCACCCCCACGCTCAATGGAGGGTATGTCCGGCCCCTCTGCCCGGGGGGATGCATGTGGGAGGCTGGTCAGTGCTCCTGGGGTATCAGTCACACACTGCCCTGCACAGGCACCATCACAGCTCTCCAGGGATCAGGGGGATGTGTTTCCCTGCTGGCCAGAGCCCAGTCCTCTGGGAGGTTCCTCTGAGCAGCTGGCTCTGTGTGCCTAAAGCAGAAGGAATTGTTGGGAGAACGTCTTGTTCATAACCTGATTTCCCGGAGCTGAGCAGGTTCTCCCACACCTCCTCCTGTGCCTGCACTGTCTTTGTTTGAGGATTTCCAGCCCTTTCCTCACAGCAGTCTCCTGTCCCGAGGTTCTGCCTGCAGGGTGTTCTCCTGGCTCCCCCTGGCAGGGTTTAGGTTATTGTGGTTCCTGCAGGGTGTTCTCCTGGCTCTCTCTGTCAGAGTTTAGGTTATTGTGCTGCCTGCAGGGTGTTCTCTTGGCTCTCCCTGGCAGAGTTTAGGTTATTTATGCACAAAGCACGTGCACAGCTGGGGTTGTTCCCGGTGCTGTGGCTGGAGAGCAGAGCTCCACCACCTCCCAGCTGAGAAATCCCTTCATGTGTCTCTTCACTGCCCAGGGTGGGATCACTCAGAGCCCCCCAGGCTGGAACTTTGGCCCACAGGGTGTCCAAGCCAGGCCCTGCCCCTGCTCCTCACCTGGGAATTCCAGTTGGAAAGCTGTGTTTGCTGTGGTGCTGAGCTGGGGTTTATCAGATGGTCCCTGTGGAGGTGGGACACGCTCCCAACCCCCTCCCTGATGACTAATTACCCCCAAGTCCCCTGCAGTGTTCCAGGTCCACCCCTCTCTTTACACCTCCTTGTACCAGGTGCTGGAGAGTGAGGGCTCTGTCCCCACCCTGGGAAGCACCAACACCAATGCAGTGGTGCTCCACAAGGGCCACTTTCCAGAAATTCCTGCAGCTTTGCAAAAGTGGGGATTAAACACAAACCTTTTCCCCCATCCCAGTGTGACCCTGGGAGAAGGGACTGGGCTCTGGGGGTGTCTCCTCACCTCGACTCCGGGCTGTGTTTGCTGCTTCAGCTGCCTCTTTCCTCCTTTCCACCCTGGATCTCCCCCTCAGCTCCACTTCTGTGCCCTGCAGGGAGATCTTCCCGTACCTGGTGGTGGTGATTGGCCTGGAGAACGTGCTGGTCCTCACCAAGTCCGTCGTCTCCACGCCCGTGGACCTGGAAGTGAAGCTGCGCATCGCCCAAGGTGGGGGCTGTGCTCTGGGAGGCTCCAGGGAGGGAAACCTGGGAATCCCAAGGACTGGGAGAGGGGGAAAGGTCTGATTCTGCTCCACGGGGGAAAACAGTGTGAATGGTTCATCTTTTTGTCCCGTTTTTAATCCCGAGAAATAACATAACCCTGTTGTTGTGGGCACTGCTTTTTGGGGTTGTGGACTGAGACATGGCTAAATAAGTTTAAAAACAGAGTAGTAAGGGAGAGCTGGATCTGCTGGTGTAATATTGAGCACCTTGTCCTCGTGTCAGGGATATCCTGAGTGCAGTCCACAGGTGGTACCAAATTCTCCTGAATTGTGACAAAATTATCTTTTCCATTCTCTAAACACTCTGTGCCTGAGTGAGGATTTGAGTGTGCCCAAACCATGGCTAAATGGAACTTGCAAACTTCAAAGCTGTTTCTAACCATCAGGGAGGAGAGAGCCCAGAGTGATGCCCAGAAAAAATCTTACCTAGTTTTAACAATAACAAAACACAAAGGTGTTTTGCATCCCAGATGGAAAACAAGCCCCAAGACCTCAGTGGGCCTTTGCACTCTGGAATTTTAGCCTGAAAGGCCCTTTTTGCCTGTTGTCTGTGGTTCTGAAGAAGGGAAATGCAGTTCCCTTTGCTGGCACCAGGGAAGAGGCTCCTTTGACCTGTCCCTGCCTTTCTCCAGGGCTGAGCAACGAGAGCTGGTCCATCATGAAGAACATGGCAACGGAGCTGGGGATCATCCTCATCGGGTACTTCACCCTGGTCCCGGCCATCCAGGTGAGTGTGGGGAGTGGGACAGGGGCTCGAGGCACAGAGCCATGGAACTGCTTGGCTTGGAAAAGCCTCGGAGACCACTGAGTCCAACCAATCCCTGGCAATGCCAAGGCCACCACTGACCTCGTCCCCAAGTGCCACATCCTGTCCCAGTTTCCTGTTCTCCTGCCCCCCTGCCCTGTTCTGCTGGCAGAGTCCTGTTCCCTGTCCCAGTGTCCTGTTCCCTGTCCCAGTGTCCTGTTCTCCTGTCCCAGTGTCCTGTCCCCTGTCCCAGTGTCACCGTGGGTGCTCCTGAGGCACACGGTTTGTGGCTAAAAAGAGCAAAGAATGAGAATCTGAATAAAATGAGATTTCCCAGCCCTAAACCCTCAGTCACTCTGGGGTTTGTCAGTAGAACACCCAGCCCTGGGCTCTGGGCAAGGCTTTGCTGAGTTCCTGTGTTCTGGGGTAGAAATCAGAGCTGATCCCTGTCTCCCACCCACAGGAGTTCTGCCTCTTTGCCGTGGTTGGCCTGGTGTCCGACTTCTTCCTGCAGATGTTCTTCTTCACCACCGTGCTGTCCATCGACATCCGACGGATGGAGGTGGGGAAGGGACACGGGGCCGGCCTGGGCTTCCTTCCCTGCTGTGCTGGGGGACTGAAGGGAGCACAGCCTGGGACTTTCACCCTTCAAATAGAAAAAAACCATAGAATCAGAGGATCATGGAATCGTTAAGGTTGGAAAAGACCTTTAAGATCATCAGGTCAAACCATCAAACAGCACCACCACCTTGGTCACCACCGTGTCCCCAGGTGCCACATCCAGGTGGCTTGTAAATCCCCCCAGGGATGGGGCCTCCAGCCTGTGCCAGGGCTGGACAGCCCTTTACAGGAATAAATTTTCCCAATAGTTCATCTAAACCTCCCCTGGCACAACTTGAGGCCGTGTCCTCTGGTCCTGGGGGGCCTGAGCTGTTAAAGTTCCTGTGCTTGCCCAGTTACACTCCCAGGGATGGGGACAGGACACCTGAGGGGATGAGACACCCTCAGGAAGGACATGGAGCTGTTGGAGTGAGTCCAGAGGAGGCAGCAAGGTGATCAGAGGGATGGAGCAGCTCTGTTGGGAGCAAAGGCTGAGAACTGGGATTGTTCAGCCTGGAGAGGAGAAGCTTTGGGGTGACCTGATTGTGGCCTTCCAGGGCATGGAGGAACCAACAGGAAAGATGGAGAGAGACTATTATCAAGGGATGGAGGGACAGGACAAGGGGGAATGGCTTCAAACTGACAGAGAAAAGGGTTAGATGGGATATTGAGAAGGAATTCTTCCCTGTGAGGCTGGTGAGGCCCTGGCACAGGTTGCCCAGAGAAGCTGTGGCTGCCCC
>NW_021940807.1:0-1997 GCF_001715985.3 Manacus vitellinus | reverse complement strand
GAGGCTTTTCCAACCTCAGTGGTCCTGTGATTCCATAGTCTGATCACCTGTAAGTGGTGGGGATGGTACATGTGAGGAAGAGACATCTGAGCTGAAGAACCTTCTTGGGGAGATCTGGTTTGCAGTGCACAGGAAACTGCACCAGATCGTTGTATCCTTGCTTAAATCCATGGGATCCGTTTGATCTCATCAGGAGTTCATCCCACTGTTGGCTCTTTGAAGGGTTAAGACCTGGGAAATACCTTTGGAGAAGAATATTTCCAAGGAGATCTTTAGTTTAGAACACCTGGAGTTCCTGACCGAAAGCACCCGAACCCTGCCCTGGCTGCCTGGTCACCTGGAGGGATTCCTGTGTCTTGGTGTCTGTTCCTGAGCTGTTCTCCCCTCTCCCCCCCTTCAGGTACATCAGCATCCTGCCAGCCATCCCTGTCACGCTGTACCTGAACCCACAGGAGGCCCTGGAGGTGCGACATCCCCAGGAGGCCTCGCGCTACCACCCCTTCCTGGCCTCCAGCAGAGGGGATCCGGACACCGGAGCTCAGCCCGACCACACAGCCAAGCTCCAGGGCCACCAGGATGTCACCCTTTACAAGTAAAATGTCCTTGTCACAGCCTTCTGACCCTCCTCAGCCCCGGGGCTGCTTTGGGCTGGGACACCAACACATACCTGTGGAGCTCCAGGGCCAGAGCCTGGGCTGGGACACTCGGGGCACAGCTGAATTCATCTCCCCTGGCAGGGGCCCATCAGCTGAGGGCAGGAGTGGGCTCTGCATCCAGCCTGTTTATCACTGGGGAGCAGGGATGGGAGACTGATTTTGGGTATAAATGCCATGATTTCAGAGAATCCCAGACTGGTTTGGTTTGGTTTGGTTTGGAAGGGACCTTAAAGCTCATCTCATTCCAACCCCCTGCCCAGGGCAGGGACACCTTCCACTAGCCCAGGTTGCTCCAAGCCCTGTCTAACCTGGCCTTCAACACTTCCAGGGATGGGGCAGCAACCACCTGGATATCATTTGATAATGATTTATGGGGTGTCAGATCAAACTCTGGTGCAAGGAACTTCCTTCCCTGCCTGAATCTGCAGGTGCTGAGCACACTTTGGATTATCCCAGTCCCCATCCAGTGGGGACTTAGTTGCTCTCTACTTTCCTTACAGAAAAGCCTCAAATCTTGTTGAAATTGTCATTTTCCCATTAAAAACCCCTTTAATTTCCAACAAATTTGCTTAAAATCTTTCTCACACCGGGACATTTAGAGCAGCGCACGTGTAATCCTGGCACAGGATTTTTCAAACCCGGAAATTGGATCCCTCATCTCTTTTCTCTCCCCCTGTCCTTGTCGTTGTGTCTGTGTGTCCCCCCCAGGGTGGCTGCTCTGGGTCTGGCCTCGGGCATCATCCTGGTGCTGCTGCTCTTCTGCCTGTACCGGGTGTTCTGCCCCAAGAACTACGGGCAGAACGGGCACGGCCGCAGGAAGAGGGGGGACCTGCCCTGCGACGACTACGGATACTCGCCCCCCGAGACCGAGATCGTGCCCCTGGTCCTCAGGGGCCACCTCATGGTACGTCACATTTGGGGAGAAGTGTACCTGTCAAAGGATATGGGAGCACGAAATCTCCTGCAGTGCTTTCCCACCTCCTGGGACTCGCTCTGGGCTCTGCAGGTCCCGTTATTGCCTCGTCCGGCCTGGCCTGGGACACTTCCAGGGATATCCATGTTCTCGGTGTCCCTCGGTTCCTAAACCAGCCAGTTCTGACATAAAATCTGTCACCTCTGCATTCCTCAGCCACACAAGGCTGTGGTCGGGCTCCAGGGCCACACTCAGCCGTGCCTGTCTTTCCTTCCTTGGCAGGACATCGAGTGCCTGGCCAGCGATGGGATGCTCCTGGTCAGCTGCTGCCTGGTGGGGCAGATCCGCGTGTGGGACGCGCAGACGGGCGACTGCCTCACCGTCATCCCCAAACCCAGGTACCATCCCCAACCCAGGTACTGCCCCAC
>NW_021940806.1:2058-3637 GCF_001715985.3 Manacus vitellinus | reverse complement strand
GATGGTGCCTTGAATCCACCTTGCTGGTGCCACCAAGGGACACCAGGGGACAACAGGGGCACAGAGAGGGACACAGGAAGGATTCAGGGAATAAGTTGGTCCAGGGAAGGAGAACTTAGGGCTGGAAGCCCGTGGGTGGCAGCAGGAGCATCCTGGATGGGGACAAGTCACTGCTGGATTTCCTGGAGGAGACAAAGCTGGGGGCAGGTGGGGTGAGGTGACCACCATCATCTGCCACTATGGAAAATGGAAGGAGACTCCTGGAATGGTTAAAGAGCCACTCTGGGGTGGGTCACTTCCCTCATTCCCAGTGAATCCCTCCCAGCAGGAGCTGCTCTCAGCATGGATAAAGCAAGGATCACAGGGAACCCACAGGACCATACACCAGGCAAAGCCCCTGCTGGGTTAAACTCCGTTTTAAGGAAGAAAACTTCCTTTTCCAATAGTGTTTTCCATTCCTTCCCTCCCCAGCACGTCGGAGCAGGGGGTGGGTGTCAGTGACCACATTTACAGGAGCAGAAGTTCTGCCTGTTCATCCCTGAACTGGTGGCAGTGCCGGGATCAAACACTTCCCATGTCCCATTCCCAGCCCTGGGGTATTTCCTTGCCCACATCCCTCTGGGAATATCCCCAACCCTGGAAAGGTGCTGCCACGAGAGACTGGGGGTGCTGTGTCCAATCCCATGGAATGGCTGGGCCAGATTCCATGGGTGCTTCCATGTTCAATCAGGGATGTTCTGCCAGCTTCACGCTTCCAAAGGGAGAGAGCCAAGGGATCAACACCCGAGGGGAATTCAGCTGGGTGGCCCTCACTGGTCGGGAGAGCACCTGTGGGACGTGGGATAGGATAGAGGACCGCGATACAGGGCCGGGATGTGGCATTGGGATGCAGGGTTGGGATGAAGAGTTGGGATGCAGCACAGGGATGCAGGGTTGGGATGCAGGGTTGGGATGTAGTTCTGGGATGCAGGACCAGGACACAGAACTGGGATTGGGATGTAGCATCGGGATGTGAGGTTGAGATGTAACACTGGGATGCATGGCCAGGATTTGGCACTGGGATGTACAGCTGGGATGGAGCACTGGGACACAGGGCTGGAATATGATTTGGGACACAGGGCTGGGATATGATTTGGGACACAGGGCTGGGATACAGCACTGGGATGCAGGGCTAGGATATAGCAGTGGATACAGATCTGGGATACAGCAGTGGGATGCAGGGCTGGGATACAGCAATGGGATGCAGGCTGGGATATAGCAGTGGGATGCAGGGCTGGGATACAGCAGTGGGATGCAAGGCTGGGATATAGCAGTGGGATGCAGGCTGGGATACAGCAGTGGGATGCAAGTCTGGGATATAGCTGTGGGATACAGGGCTGGGATATAACAGTGGGATGCAGGGCTGGGATATAGCAATGGGATGCAGGTTGGGATATAGCAGTGGGATGCAGGTTGGGATATAGCAGTGGGATGCAGGTTGGGATATAGCAGTGGGATGCAGGCTGGGATATAGCAGTGGGATGCAGGCTGGGATATAGCAGTGGGATGCAGGCTGGGATATAACAGTGGGATGCAGGGC
>NW_021940806.1:0-322 GCF_001715985.3 Manacus vitellinus | reverse complement strand
GAGTAGGATTTGGACACACAGGTTATGGTTCAAACTCATGGAGTAGGATTTGGACACACAGGTTATGGTTCAAACTCATGGAGTAGGATTTGGACACACAGGTTATGGTTCAAATACACAATGAGTAGGATTTGGACACACAGGTTATGGTTCAAACTCACGGAGTAGGATTTGGGGACACAGGTTATGGTTTAAATCCACAGAGTAGGATTTGGACACACAGGTTATGGTTCAAACTCACGGAGTAGGATTTGGACACACAGGTTATGGTTCAAACTCACGGAGCAGGATTTGGACACGTGGCTTTTGGCTCAAAGGCACA
>NW_021940805.1:0-3697 GCF_001715985.3 Manacus vitellinus | reverse complement strand
AAGTGCTACACTTTCCCCCCAAGTTTTCCAAAACTTTGATTGAAGCTGTATTAAAAGAATTATGAGTTTTAGTCAGATGTGAACATGTTTCATTGGTGAAATGTGGTTTTGCCTTTTCCACTGCTTGAGAACTGGCTTTGCCTTGTTGAATTTAATTGCTGGAGATCTTGCTCTTAATACACCCAGAGATTAGCTCATTTGGTCATAGTATGGTGCTAATAACACCATGGTAATGGGTTGATCCATATGTGGGCCATCCACTTAAGAGTTGGACTCAGTGATCCTAGTGGGTCCCTTCCAACTCAGAATATTCTGTGAATATATAGCCCTGTACACTCACCTCTGTACAAACTGTGTGTACAGCTGTGAAGAACAGGATTTCTATGGGCAGGGTGATGGCCAGGCAAATTTACACCACCTGAGGCTGAGGTATGAGACAATTTATTAACACAAGCAGTTGTAATCTTGAACATTTGAAAAAGTGTTTTCATCTTTGTATGCTTTTTTTTGATTTATTTTTTGTTTTCTGGTAATTGATTGGTTGGGTCAGAATTGTGGATATAAAATACTTAGCTTGAAAATAACTCCGCTTCAGCTGAGGTCTTGGAGAGGGAAAACTCCATAACAGCTCATCCACAAAAGGTGACTAAGAAAAGAAGCTCCGTTTGCACTCTGCAAATGTTTCCCCTCCATGTATACTTACTGCGAAGCTATTATGGGACCCCCTGTTGCAAGTGAGCAGAGAGAAGTGATTTGGTATTTATAGTAGACATCTGTGGCAGCGCTGTAGGTGAAAGGTAGAAGGCAGCTGAATTAGTTTTCAAAAGTGAAAAGATGATCCTAGGTAGCTAATTACAGAGATTTCATCCTTTCTTCTAGGACTATGATTAATTGCATTTGGCTGCTTTTTTCTTTCCTTCTAATGAGGATGTAGAGAAGCTCTGCTGCATGACCCAAGATTTGTTTGCTTTCTATGGACACGGAGAGGTTTCTTCATTTTAGTGACTCAGCTGTAGGCTTAAATCTTTTTGGAGCAATTATTCTTTTGAACTTGGGATTTTCTTGGCTAAACTCCTTTGGTTTCTTATTTAATGTTATTACAGCAGGTTTTGGGGATAGTTTGTTGTTTTGTTTTGTTTTTTTCCTGGCTGTGCTATTATCCTTCTTCCTCACGGGGAAAAGAAGGAGCTTGTTTGCCTGGAGTAGGGAATTGCATTTCTTTTCAATAACCTATTTGAACAATGTCCTCTGGCAGGGAATTTCTCATGGCTTCATAACAGAGTGGAAAAACTGTGGGTGTTGAAAGGGCTAAAGGTTGGGAGCTGGGAAGGCGGGTGGGCACATGGCAAAGGGTGAGAGGGTTGTGCTCCATTTCAGGACAAAGCAGGGCATTCTGCTTCTGGGAGCTGCTCCTGCTCCCTTCCAGCAGAAACTATGGTATTTCACTGCCTGGGATGACCTGCTTGCTGGTCAGCCAAGCATCAAGAATTGGTGATGCTTGTACAGGCATTTCTTTGTCCTCTGTATCAAGGGACTTTGGAGAAAGGGGCATGGAGACTGCTTGCCAGCAAGCAACTCATCCATGATCTGCAGCGTGGTCTGTCACTGTTGGTTGAGCTCTGTGGTGCCTTGGGAGAGATGTGGACAGAATAGCAAATGGGCTGTTTGTCAAGGAGCTGATGGTTTGGGGAAGGTGCAGAGGCCCTCAGCAATGGCTTTCTGTGAAAAATAAAACAGGATCTAGAGATTCTTCTTCTCATTTACTCTGCATGACAACTATCTTAGTTTTGGAAGCCATGGTCCCAAAGGTTTTATGTAAGATCTATGATAGAGGATCATGCATATCATCCCTCAACAACTTCTTGGTTCAGAGGTCAGGTCTAGGGCACTTCTGTCCTCTATTCCCAGCACCAAAGTTTTCTAGTTCTGATGACATTTAACCTATTCTTGAACCTGAGAAATGCCTCAGTGTGCTTTGGGTGGAGTTCACCTAATCTTAGGCATTTACAGCAGAAACAGCTACACCTAAATTTGTTTTTCAGACTCTGTGTTTGATGGAGAGGCACAGGTGCTTCTACAGCATCACTTATGTACTCATGAAGCAGCTCAGGGAACTGTCTGCTTCCTTAGCTTTTTGTTTGCTTAACACCCAAGTCCCAGAATTGGCTCTGGCCATCAGCACATTGTACCTGTGGCCAATGGTCCTGGAGTTTGATGCTGGATTACGAACAGAATTCACCAGGATGCAGGTCCTGGGCAGTTTTCCATCTGTGCTGCTTTCATGCAACAGACAGGTCTGCACTAAGCTCATCCCCAGCCCTGCCTTCCTGCAAACCTCTATCTAACCTGCCTTTCACTTCTAGGCCACCAATTTTTAAGTTTGGGTCCCCTGGCTTTCTCCCATTTACCTATTGGAAGACGACCCTTGCACTGCAAAGGTACCTTTGTTCTCCCTTTACTGACCTTCCGTGAACCTGGATCTTCTATGGTCTCTCTACAACCCCCAGTCTGAACTGCAGTGGGGAAGGTGTGGTGATGGGGCCAAGAGCCTTTTCTTGGTCCTTCACCCGTAGGTGGGGCCCTTTCCCAAGGGAGGAAGAGTGGGGTTCAGGGCAGAAGCCAGCAGCTTGAGGGACAGCCCATGCCTTGTGGCTGCCCTCAAGGTTATGGGGTATCGGGTGAGGAGAGCTAGCTTGGGTTGAGCTAACTGGGGGCTTGTTGCAGCCCTTCCTACAAGCCTTATCAGGTGCTCTCGCATTTTCTTTCAAAACCCTTATTTCTACTTAACCTTCTGCAGGAATGTGCTGGGAGGGCTGTGAGTGTGGCTGTGCCAGCTCTCAAGAGACGGCCACCTACCCTTCTCCCCACAGCACCCTCCTTCCTCCTGGGCATCTCTGCCTTTTGGGGTTGGCTGCTTCATTTTCCCGAGGAAACCAACGTGAAAAGGCATTTTTAAAAAAAATGGAGAAAATATCAGACCTTCCTCCTGTGGCTGGTTTGTTCTGCTTAGACAGAGCTGAGGATTGGGGGCTGCTGGGAATTGACTTGCGCCAGAGCCAGGGGAAGAGGGACTCCTGGCACGATGTGCCTGGTGTCTCTCCATGGGCTGGCAGCAGTTTCCCAAGCAAACAGGCAGTCAGAAAATAAAAGGGGGGGAAAAGATATCTCCAGGGGAAGCTGAGGAAATTTCCCTGCTGTCTTTTGCAGCTTTCATCATGCCTGTGTGCTGGGGGAGGCTGCCCTGCCTTGCCGCCCCATGCCTGGAGTCAGAAAGTGAGGGGGCGGCGGGTGAGCAAAACCCTGGTTTGTGTGCGTGGTCACCAGATCGCAATCAAAAGCGTGTGTGTTTGTGAAATCAACTCTGCTAAACAATTATGGATGTTTGAACACTGCTTCCCTATCCTGATGCTTTGAAAGTGCTAGGTTTCTGTGCAGTATGATGCCCTGCCTGGTTGGTTGTTAGCTGTGTTCCTGCAAGGCTGCGTTGAGGTGGTGGCTGCTTTTTCTTGTTAAGCCTGGTTTGACAGCCCCAAGGAATGAGTGTAAAAAATGGGAGGGAGAGGGGGGACCCACAACAAAACCAAAATTGGAATTTTATAAAATGGCATAAGGTATTTTGGGTCTGGCCTCACTAGCAGAGATCATGTTGGAGGGCTGAACATGACCCTCATAATGCAGGTTGTACAATCAGGCAGTA
>NW_021940804.1:2109-3618 GCF_001715985.3 Manacus vitellinus | reverse complement strand
ATTTAGTCACTGCTGTCAGAAATCATAGAATGGTTTGGGTTGAAAAGGACCTTTAAAACTCACCCAGTCCTCCCCCCCTGCAATGAGCAGGGACATTTTCAACTACACCATGTTGCTCGGAGAAATCTGACCCTGAGTGTTTGCAGGGATGGGACATCCCTTACCTCTCTGGGCAACCTGATACAGTGTTTCGCCCCCCTCATTGTAAAAAATTTCTTCCTTGTATCTAACCCAAATCAGCTCTCTTTTAGTTTAAAACCATTACTCCTGTCCTATCATAACAGGCCTTGCTAAAAATTCTGTCCTCATCTTTCTCATAGTCCCTCTTTAAGCACTCAGAGATTCTCTCTGGAGTCTTCTCTTCAGGCTGAAAAAACAGAACTCTTTCAAATGTTCCTCATAGCAGAGGTGCTCCAGACCTTTTTTGTAGCCCTCCTCTGGATTCACTCCAACACGTCTACATCTCACTCACTTGGCACAATTTAGTATTGCAGTCTCATTCGATTCTTTGGTCACACCCAGGCATGGAATATGACTGCAGAATCGGGCAACTCAGAACTTATATCAATATTTAACATGAAACAGCATTAGGATTTTCTGTAATTGTCTGAATTTTAAAGGTCTTCTGTGCTTACTTGGAAGGGGATGGATGGACAGGCTCTCTGCTTTTTTTACTCACTTCACAGAGATGACATTTGCACTTTATCAATAAAAACTCTACAAGCTGTAAAACGCACGGAAAAAAAAAAAATTCACAACCATCAGGTATTCCAGAGCAGGAATAGTAGCTAAGGACTAACTACTATGAATTTTGACAACCAGTTATTACTTCAGGCATTGTCTTTGGGAAGACACTTTCATAGAGAGGTTAACCCTTAGTTCCCTGGCTCATGGATGGAGCACAGCTTGATTCTAGTAGGAGATGAGGATTGTATGCTGCTGTAACCTTCGGCTCTGTGGATGTCCTCCTCTCCCACACTCACTGTGAGTTACTAACATGGGGTTAAGTGAGCACAGGCTGTTCCATGTGCTGCATCCTGCAACAGGCATGCTGCCACCTGCCTGCTGCCATCCCTCCTGAATCACAGAATCTATTAGGTTGGAAAAGACCTCCGAGGTCATCAAGTCCAGCCTTTGACCTAACACCACCTTGTCTACTAGACCATGACACTCAGTGACACATCCAGACTTTCCTTAAATGCCTCCAGGGACAGTGACTCCACCACCTCCCTGGGCAGCCTGTTCCAATGCCCAATCACTCTTTCTGTGAAGAACTTCTTAATGTCTAACTCCTCTAGCTCAGGTTAAGACTGTGCCCTCTTGTCCTATTGCTGTCTGCCTTGGAGAAGAGAGTGATACCCACCCAGCTACACCCTCCTGCCAGGGAGTTGTGGAGAGTGATGAGGTCTCCCCTGAGCCTCCTCTTCTCCAGGCTGAACACCCCCAGCTCCCTCAGCTGCTTCTCATAGGACTTGTGCTCCAATCCCTTCACCAGCCTTTTTGCCCTTC
>NW_021940804.1:0-1559 GCF_001715985.3 Manacus vitellinus | reverse complement strand
TGGACGGAGTCGCCGCCGCCGGAGCTGGGAGAGGGACCGCGGGGAAAGAGCCATGGCAGAAAAATACGACGTGATCGTGATCGGGGGCGGCATCTCAGGTGGGTCTCGGGGGGATCACCCGCCGGCCCTCCCTGCGGGCGCGGTCCCGGAGCGCGTCCTGCGCCACCGGTGCAGTGAGTCTGGGGGCGGCGGGAATGGCGATGGATAACGACGGATAACGCCGGTGGATGACGAGAGTGTCAGGTCTCCAGGGGCTTCAGGTGCTCTTGGGGAAAAGAAAGAGGGAAATGATCCAAATAGCTGTTTTAGGGCGAAATTGCTGCTCGTTGCGTTGGTTTGTACTTGGTGCTCAGCCGGAGGGAGTCTGGAGGAAAACTGACTTTGCGGGGTCCACAGGTGCGGGAGAATGCAGGGATACAGGCTGGGGTTGTTGCGGCCCGAGACAGATTGCTTTTTGACACTGAGGGCTTTTTAGGTTGCTCTTGCTGAGCTGGCAGGTGTTTTCTTTTGATAAATACTGCAGAAAAACATCTGGGAATATCTGGGGTTTGTCGCTGTGAAAAGAGCTGTGCCCATTACAGGCAGCCCAGTTTCCTCCTCAGACTTTACTAGGCACCACTTCCCAAAATACTCTTCAGATCTACTTTGACACTAGCAAGTGCGTGGTGGCCCCTCATCCTTTGCTTTACAAAACCCCAATAATTAATTATTCTTATGATACCTAAGATAAGAATGTTTTTCTGTTGGAGAAAAATCCATATTTAGTCTGTCTGTCAAGTCAATACTGCGTTGGCAGCATCAGCCAGGTTTCAGTTTTCAGACAGTCCTTGCTTCACTAATGGTTCCGAAAAGGTGAGTTTTGTGACTGTGTGACTTCAGCTCTACTACAGCCATTATTGCTGTAGGTAAAGTTAGGTTTTATTACTACTGTGAAGGAGTCAGAGGCTTTCCTTTCCTTAATCTACAGTGAATTAATGTGTGAAACAGCAAATGGTTTACTTAATTACATTATTTCATTTACTAAAAGAATGGCAATTGTTTAAATAATTATTTGTGAGCATGTAATTGTGCAAATAATCTGTAGTTTCATCGAACAGAAGGAAAAAGTTTGGACCTAGATTTTCTTGCTTTTTAATTTTACCAGATACCTGGTAATTTTCCTGCTAGAAAGAGACATTTGGTCTTCATCCTTAAGGTTCCTGTAATGCACAGAGTGTCCTTAGGGAATTACCACCCATTCTGTGTGCAGCTGATGGCAATGTCATCTTGATATGGTGTTTTAGGGCTCTGAGAAGCTCTCATTCCCTTCAGGGTGCCTTACTCTTCCAGCTTTCCAGCCTGTTGCATTGTTTTGGAAAATGCATCGAGCATTTCTAAGTGGTATTTTGCCTCACTAGCACAAGAATCAGTAAGCTGCTTCACAACACTTATGCCTTGGACCAAAACCTAGTGTGGGGACTGAAATGGAGCCAAGCAGGAAATTTCAAGGCATTTTCACAGTCCCTGAAAATTTGTCAGTGGCATGAGGAAGACAAATAAACACGTCACAGCACTCATGG
>NW_021940803.1:0-3728 GCF_001715985.3 Manacus vitellinus | reverse complement strand
CAGGAACAGAACAGGAACAGAACAGGAACAGAACCCGGAAAGCCAAAGGTTTGGGTGGAATTCTCAGCCCGCCCCAGGGTCCTCTGGCCCCAGTTTAACCTCAGTCCCTGTCCACGTTTGCCAACCCAGCATTATTTATGGTGGTTCTTCCCCTCCAACGTCCCCCCCGGCCCATTCACTTCCGACAGCGGGAGCAGCCCCCACCCAGAGCCCGGGGAACACGACCCACAGGTGGTGATTTCCTGGCAGCCCCAGCCTTCCCAGACCTCTCACCTGCCTTCACCTCCCTCCACCACGCTGACCTGGAGCCACCCGGGTGCCACCTCACGTCCCTTTTTGCTTTGAAGATGTCACGGTTGTGGCTCCCCCTCCGCGCTGGGGGTGTCCCGAGGCAGCTCCCTGCAGCCTCCCAGCCAAGCAAGCTCAGCCCTCCAGGGATCCAGGGAACATCCAGGATCTCCTCCTCTGCTGCAGGTCAGGCTTATGGGAACGTTGGAGCCTACACAGGGAGGAAAAGCAATTTTTCACCCCAGATGCCCTCACAGGGTGCTCTGCCTTTAACTGGGGCTGCATCCCTTTATTATCCATTCATTCAAGCACATCAGGCTGGTTCAAGGAGTCCCATATCTTTGTGGAATTCCAGCCCAGCCCACTTCCAGAGCCCCCCAAGCATCAGCCAACAGCACCAATGCTCATTTCCCGTGGATCTGTCCCCATATCTCAGGAAGCTTTGAGTTCCCCCCCACGTTCCAGTGGTGCCTGAAGAGCATTTCCCTGGGTTTATGTCATAGAATCATGGAATGGTTTTGGTTGGAAGGGACCTCAAAGGCCAACTCATTCCAGCCCCTGCCATGGGCAGGGACACCTCCCACTATCCCAGGTTGCTCCAACCTGACCTTGGACACTCCCAGGGATGGAGCAGCCACAGCTTCTCTGGGCAACCTGTGCCAGGGCCTGCCCACCCTCCCAGGGAACGATTCCTTCCCAATATCTAACCTAAATTTCCCCTCTGTCAGTCTGAACCCACCCCCCTTGTCCTGTCATCCACTTCCCTGTGAACATTTCCTCTCTGACTTCCTCGTAGGCCCCTTTCATGAAGAGACTAAATCTGGAATTCTTTCGTGTCCCCAGGCTGAAGAAAAGGTGGATGATTAGAGGAACTTTGTTCCTGGCTGAGATATTATCATAACAGAGGCAGCTGCCTCATTTAACTAACAGAAAACCACCTCTGTAATTTCCTGTGCACCAGTCCCAGCAGGATGTATTTACTGCACTGTGGGAAATTTAAATGCACCTTGGGAACAACCCACACAGGTGATGCCTCGGGACCTGCCTCCAGCACAGAGATTCACTGCAAGACTGAGAATCCCTTTTAAAGGCTAAGCCTGTCCTAAATGAGAAATTGGGCCCCTGACTAGTGCCCAAACTGGGCTAATTTTTCAAATTATTTCTCAAAAAAAAAAATAAACCTTTAAGGAGAAGGGAAAGTGGGACATGATACAGGAAAAAAATGGCCTTGTTGGAAGCAACGAGAGAAACAAGATTTTCAAAATTCAACATATTTAAATGAACATTGTTAACCCATAATTACTGTTAACCCTGATAATTAGGTTCCATAATGAACCTAACCGACATCAGCAAATGCTTCTATCTTAAAAAGACATTAAATCTGCTTAGTAAGATACTTGATATCTTCAGTCCTCAGGGCAGTTCACAGGAGTAGTTTTTACGGCAAAAAAAAAAAGAGTATCATAAACAGTTCCCAAAAAAACACATTGGCAAATTTTCCTCATTTGACTGAATTTGCTGCTTTGTGGTAACTGAAGATCTCAAAATATTCCATGAAAAGTGCAACTGGAGCAGCCTCAGCAAACTGCAGCTCATTCCCAAATGCACCGTTAGCATGACAAGAAAGGTCCCTTCCTCTGGCTTTGGAGGTTTGGGGGATTTCTCCTGTGCAGGGAAGGGTTTCTGTGGCTGGGGAGAATCTGGTTTAATCACCTCCTCCAGAACTCACCACCAGCCAATTACACACCATTACAGTGCCCGGCCAGCTTTGTTTTCCTTCCACAGGAGGACAATAATTCTGCACAGAGTGACTGCTCTGAAACAATCCCACATTCTCAGGTCACCCTGCAATGCTTAATTACCCTGGTTCTATTATTAACAGACCACATAACATTTCAAACACAGCACAGCGTGGAAAGCTTGGGAAACCTTTATTATCAACAGATTCCTCAGGAAAGTGATAATTCCTGCAGTGAACATCACCACTCATTTCTGCACACCCCGTTTCTATTGTTGCCCTTCATTTTAAAAAAGACACAGAGGGGCTGGAGCAGGACCAGGGAAAGGGAACAGAGCTGGGGAAGGGGCTGGAGAAGTCCTGAGGGAGCTGGGGGGCTCAGCCTGGAGAAAAGGAGGCTCAGGGGGGACCTTCTGGCTCTGGAATTCCCTGACAGGAGGGGGGAGCCGGGGGGGTCAGGCTCTGCTCCCAGGGAACAAGGGACAGGATGATTGTTGTAAAACACTGAGCAGAGCAGTAAAGCCAGAAATTTAATTTTTACCCTCAAAAATAGCTGCTCTCACATAACATTTGGCTGCAGACCCTTTCTGGCAATGCCAACCCTGTCCGTCCATCTGCTCCCTTGTGTCACCACCTGGCTGGGGAGGCTGAGCCTGAGGACACTGAGGAACAGGGGCCAGAAAAGCCAACACTGAGCAAAAAGCTCCTGAGAGCTGAGCAGGACCAGAAATGTGGGAAGGGAAGGGACACCCACAGCCCAGAACTGCTGTGCCAAGGAGATGCACAGACAACCCACTGCCAAATCCCTCGGGAATATCATTATCCTGCTAGGATCAGGCTGGTGCAGCAGGACAAAGGCACCTGGACAGGGAGGAGAGGAGGGAACACACACACAGAGGCCAACAACGTGTTGCAATGTCGTGTTTAATGAGGAAGAAGCAGCTGATACAGAGACAGGATTACAAAGTCCAGGTCACAGATTGCCCCCAGCCCGTGGTTTGGTGCAGGATGACTCCTGGAGTGGCTGATGGGGAGCCCTGAGCACCCAGCACAGACACAGGGCACGGGCTGCTTGACACCACAACCCCTTTTATCCACCAGGAGCCAGAGAAAGAGTCTACAGAGGGATCCAAAGAGGATCTCGTAGCAGATCCCTCCATGTTGTCACAATCACAGAAGCACAGGGTGGTTTGGGTTAAAGACCATCTCATTCCACCCCAGTTAGGGTTAAAAGGGACCTTAAAAATCATCCCATTCCACCCCAGTGCCAAGGGCAGGGACACCTTCCACTAGACCAGGCTGCTCAGAGCTCCATCCAGCCTGCCCTTGAACACTTCCAGGGATGGGGAATCCATGGAATAACCTGTGCCAGGGTCTCACCACCCTCCCAGGGAAGAATTTTTTCATTATATCTAATCTAAACCTATTCAAAGCCAGAAAGATCCATACAAGCCCCCAAGGAATTAGCAACACAGTCCACAGCATCAAGAACAGAGCACTTGGAAAGATAGGAAGGATTAGGAAAAAGGAAATCAGGCAGGGCAATCTGAGAAGGACATAAATGGATTTTTGGGGTGTTCACAACACCTACAGATGCTTTTCGTGCCCCCCAAACCCTCAACGCTCCCGGAACGCTGTGCCCTGGGGCTCAGCCACGTTTCTGCACCCTGCTGGGCTCCTCCTCTGGGCAGAGACCCCCGGT
>NW_021940802.1:2308647-2314853 GCF_001715985.3 Manacus vitellinus | reverse complement strand
ACATTTGCTCCCAGCTCGGCATGGCCTCGACTCAGAGCTGGGCGTGGGAAGAACAGCAAGAAACCCCCTAAAGTTAAACCCCGCTGCGTGCCTGCCGAGGGACCCCAGCCCCCTGCACGCCTTGGGAGAGACCCCAAAATATCCCTGTGAGCCACACGAGGGACCCCAGCCCGCTGCACGCCTTAAAGGGTCTCCAGGTACCTGCACACCACAGAAGAGGCCCCAGACTCCCTGAGGACCTCATGAGAGGCTGCAGCCGCCTGCACGGCTTATGAAAGACCCCAAATTCCCTGCCCGCCTTAGAGGAAAATCCAACCCCCCCCATGTTCCTCATGACAGTCCTCAGCCCCCTGCAAGTCTTACGGGGGACCTCAGCCCCCTGCAGCCCTCAGGAGAGACCCCAAAATATCCCTGGGTGCCTCATAAGGGACTGCAACCCCCCCACACTTCTTCAGGGCCCCTCACCCCTGCACACCCTAGGAGACACCTCCAAAAATGCCTGGGTGCCTCCTGAGGGACACCAGTCCCACCTTACGGGGGACTCCAAATTCCCTCCTGCAATAAATGTGCCCTCAGCCCAAGGTCCCTCACCACGGGCTCCCCCAGCCCCAGCCTGGCTCCTGCCTGCCCACACCGTGGGCATCCACGGCTGCGCCCGGGCACGGAGCTCAGCCAGGCCTGGGGCCTTGGGCCTTTGCTGGTGGGACCACCCAGACACTCAGCTGAGGGTTTATCTCTATTTATTTGTACATTACGGTGGCCCAAATCCCTCCCCTGGCAGGGCAGGACCATCTTCAGACCGGGCTACAGGGTGGGGTCTGCCTTGAGGCTGGGCTGGTTCAGCTGACTTGGCTGTTGAGGCCAAACTCTGTCTCTCAGCTCCCTGCATGTGGCTGCTTCCCTCCCTCCCCGAGGTTTGCCTCCCTGTGCGGGCACTTCTGCAGCATCCCCTAAGGGAGGACGACATCTGAGCAGCCTTCTGAAGTTGTTTTTGGGGGTGGGATCCCACAGCTCTGGCCTGGGAGACTCTGGTTGATTCCAAGATGTCTCCCAGGTCTCCTTCCTGAGCTGCACGCTGAGCTGGACATCAGGAATTTCACAGCTTACCCCTGGTGACTCACAGTCAGAATGCACAGGAAAACTGTAGCTGCGTTTCAAAATACCAAAGGCTCTGTTGTCTCCTTCCTACCATTGATTTTCCATTGCCCCAGCCCTGCCCCATCAGCAACTTGCCTGCCTGTTCTCCCTGCAAGGCTTCTGCAATCCCACTCATACAGGTCCTCCTGGACCTGAACAGCCCTTTAGGTCACTGAGGCCCCATTCCTTCTTATTTGGGAGCATGTTCTAGTGAGAGATGACTCATGGAGGTTACAGTCCAGTCAGGGGCTGCAACGCAGTTCTCTTAGATGATTACTTTGAAGGCGAGATCAAGGCACACAGCTCCAAATATTAGGTCTCAAACAGACAACTCGCTTTATTTGTAACAGTAAGTAAAAGGTGAAAAGCCGGGGAGGGGGGAGGGAGAGGGGTGGAGCAGTGAATCTGATGAGAAACTTGTTTAAACATGCTTCAAAATGGCTTTTTGTAGTCTCTTTGCTAACTCATGCTTTCTTCTTCCCAAGACCCCCCACGGTAGTGTTATCTCAGGAATCTCCAGGGAAGATGTCCTAAGGTGTTTCATTGGACCTTGTTAACCCCTTCCTGTGATTGGGTGTTCCTGTAAGCCCCTTGAGACTTCTAATTGGTTAACCTGTGATTCTCCCTAACCCTATAAATGTAACCCCCCCAACAATAAACGCTCTCTTGCCTTCTCTCCACGCCCGGTGTGCTGTCTCCGTGCCTGCCATGGGACCACGTGCGTGGGGGTGTGGGGGGGCACCTCTCCCCTCCAGGCTTGGGGCCTGAGAAACCCCTAGTGCTGGAGTTTCCTTTCCCCATCCCTCAAGACATCAGAATGGTTCTTCAGATGGAGATGGAACTAGAACTGGGCCTCCCCACGTCGTGGGTGGGGAAATGTAAAAGGTGAAAAGCTGGGGGGGGGGGGAGGAGGGGGAGGGGAAAGAAGAGGAAGAGATAAGGAAAAGGAAAGGCTACAAAAGGAAAAGTGCAAAAAATTTACCACCACCAGTGAGAGAACCGGGTGCAGTCAGCCTCAGGCAGTCAGGGAAGGACCGCTGGGGGGAAGTAGGTGGTACTAGAACCAAGACAGACAGGAGATGCAGGCAGGTGGGACACGAGCAGGATGGAGCGAGGAGTGGGGCCAGCAGCCAGCATGGAACCCTGGGCAACACCACCTGGACTGGACCGGACCCTTGGGCAATGCTGGGCACTGCCTTAAATACCACCCGGTGGGCACTCACTGGCCAGCTTGGCTCCGGGCAGATCCTTCCACGGTGTGGATTGGTGAAGCTGCTGGTATCCAGGCGGGCCGGCTCTGCCAGGGTGGGAAAATGGAACAACTTTCCGTTGGAGACTCTCCAGGGGTTCAGCAAGCAGTCCACCATGTCCCCTAGGTCAATGAAGACTGCCCTGTAAAGAGTTAAAGTCGATGTCCGCCACTTTGTTCGGTTGCTGGGCTCCGGGGCGGGGCACTTGGCACTTACCTCAGCTGATGGAAATAGCTTCATTAGAGTGAAGTGGCTAACTGCTGCTTGTGCAACTTTAGATGGCTTGAAGAAGCCTTGCCCAAGGCGCTTAATTGCCCATTAATGCTTCTGGTGCCTCGGCAGAGCGGCCAATTACCAGTTGTTTATTGCACTGGTCAATGTAAAAACAAAGTAGCAAGTTAGAGATGGAGCAATCTCTTACATTCCACCCCGTGGTTTTACATGGACGGGGGAATATCAATATAGCCCTCCTCACTGGTGGTGACATAGACATAGAAAACAGGAAGGAAAGCGAGGGCAATACACGTAGAGTGATCTAACTTATTCCATCCCGTGTTTGGACAGTGACTCGAGGTGCCACAGTCGATCAGGAAAAGACCGCGTGACAACTGAGAGAGTTCGAGCACAGTGGTAGCTTCGAGCAGCTATCACACTTTATTCAGGGTGGTCCGCTCTATTTATAGGGTAGGCAGGGAAGGCTCTAGAAGGAAGGGAGGAGCATGGGACTGACAGAGGTTGTAACCAATCAGGGAAGGAAGGAGGCAGCATGGGACTAACAAGGACCAATAAGGGGAGGATCTGCATTGCGGCAAACTTTAGCCAATGAGAAAATAGGAGATAAACGTGAGGGAGAAAATACTATAAAACTTGATAAAACCAGGGGTACAATAAATTCAGTGCATGCATTAACAGTTTCTAATAGTCTCATTCAGTTAACAGTCTCTATTACGATATGGTAGCAATGTAACACTTCACAGGATGTTCTCGTCTGCTATTGCCTCGGCTAGTGTCCTTCATAGCTGCTGTTTCCAAATAAGAAATTTCTTCTCTTCACCACAGGTGCCTTCCACACTCATCAGTCCATGATTTTCCTTGTAGTAGATCTAACCCCAGTAACTTTGTAGGAAACTTATCTAGAATCATTAGGGTTTCTATTGCTTTCTCCTCCCCTGGCAGCCAGCATCTCACCTTTGCTGTCCTCTGGGGCTGGATATTACCAAAAGCATCTGCAACGAAGAAGCCTTTTCAAGAGGGAGTGTGTCTTCAAGTCTTAGAGCAGATATCTGAGCACTGGTATCTATTAGAAAAGTTAGAGGGGTTTCACGGGGACCGATAGGGCAGGTTAGCAATAAGTCGCCTTTTGAGTTTTTGGTAAGCCTTCCCAAATAAAGCCACCCTTCATCCCCCGGCTTATCTATTGGAGACAAAGAGGGAAGTTTCCCTTCTCCTCTCCTTTCTGTGATTCTATCACTGGAGGGACCGTGGCTGAGGTGGTTTTCAGGGGTTCCTCTTTAGCTGGCCATGATTGGACCAACATTTCTAGTTTATCTGTGGACTGACCGTCCATAAGAGGAAGGGCCCCTCTAACACTGGTCTTGGTTGGGGCCATCACAGCCCTTTCCCTGTGAATACATTTGGGAGGAACCCTGTAGTGGGTCAGATCCTTGTCCATGAGATACCAGTACTGCACTTAGTCTCATGGACTTCCCTTTTTCTCTCTCCTTCAACTCTTGTCCTTGGGCTGCTAGAGCATGGGTAGGTTTCCTCTCCCACCGTCTCATGTCTTTTCCATGATCAACTAGGAAATACCACAGCTCGGTTCGTGGGCTCTGTCTGCTCTCTCTAACTGGAGAATGTCTGTCTCTGACTTCAGAGGCTCTGGTTTGCACTGGTGACATGTGGAAGCTGTTTTCCTTCATCTCCTCTCTAAGTTTCTTCTGTTCATCTTGTACTTCTGTAGTCAGTGCCTTGAGGTAACACAGCCCAGCTAAGGGTGACGGGGAAAGTCCACTCAGGGTCCGACACAGGTTGTAGGTAGTGAAGGAGTGAACCACTTTATTAAAAAGGTTCCTCTTTATATAGGGGAGCTCAGAGAACTTTCTGGAGTATTACAAACAGGGGGAGGAGTTTGTTAAAGGGAAGGTTGCAACTGGATACAGAACACAAGGGGAGGGACTACAACTGAATATGGATAAGGTAGGAGGGATGACACTCTTGTCTAGGAACAAACCATTACAAAACTGGAGATGGGAATTTGCCACGACCCGCTGGGAAAAAGGGAATGGGGTCGAGCACTGCGAAGAAGGGTTCTTGACACAGATAGAGGTCGAGGTGCAATGCCAAAGTTTATTAAGGGAACAACAACTTATATAGGATAGGTTGGAGGGTGGAGTTTGGGCTTGGGAGGAGCAAGAGACTGACAACTTGGGGATAAGGGTGATTGGGTACTCAGGCAAGGAGGGGAGGAGTTTGGGTGTAACTAGGGGAATGGGCCAATGGCAGCTACCTCTGCACTGCACCAAACACTGACCAATGGCAGGAAGAGGAGCGTGAAAACAGGGAAAAGGCAGGAAAACTGTGAGGGGAAGAAGAAGACAATATGGAGGACAATTTAAAAAACAACAACTGGGGGTATACAGAACAATACAATAATATGGCAATAAACTGGGGAGAACTGGGGTAAAACTGTCGCATTCATGAGACGTCACATTCGGTATTAATAAGTCAAGTCCAGTATATAAATATCCAGTTATGGATTGTAAACTCTCCTCCAGGCTTCATAACGTTGCCATTCGTCTTCATTCCTCCCAACAGGAATTTACCATTCAACTTGCAAATACCAACTTAACACAAGCTCATCATTCTACTGTGATAACTTTTCCCTTATTAAGTTACATTCATTGTCTTAAACAAAGTCCTCTTCTTCTGCTGATTCTTTTAGGGCTACAGTCCATCTCTGGTAGGCTTCTTTTTCTCTTTCTTCTGCATCCACATCGAGGCTCTCAACCATTGTCTCTATAGTGGAGATATGGGCCCATAATGGGGTGTGGACCATGCTGTCGTACATCCTGAGCCCACTGTCTCTCTGTTTCCTCCAAAGTGCAGTGATGCCAAGAAATTGGTGTACACAGATGGCCCTTGCTGTGAAAGGCTCCACCACATCTGTGACACACACCTGACATCGTCAGGGTTGTGGTTGGGTTGCCCATCCTTATCAAAAAGTATCTCTAACAGTGCCATTTCTCTCAGGCATTGGATTCTTTCCTCCATGGTCTTCCAGGCCATCTCATAGTGGTGCTGCTGCAGGAAGTCTCTGTAAACAAACTTGTCTCTCACACCTGTTAGAAGTCGCTCCCAGCGAGAAAGGACTCCCTCATGAATGCTTGCTTGATACTCAAATTCTGGACCAGGGATCCCAAATACCTTGCTTCGTTGCCATCAAGTGGCAAGCCTTCACCCATAAGGTTCCACTCTTGAATCAGCCAGGTCAAAATGGGCTCGTTTTGGCATCGAGTAACGTCGTTCCGTGTATTGCAGAGCTGGTCATATGACAGGGATTCGGGAATGATCTCAGGCTCTGGGTCCTCCACTGGTTGTGAAGGCCTTGTTAACTTGGCCCTGTCCTTGTTAACTTGGCGTATTGACTTGGCCTTATACTTCTTCCTCTGCACTGGGGCCACTTCTGCTGGCTGTGACTTCCCTTCTGGTGTGACCGGGGACTGAGCACTTGTGATGTCTATTGGTAAGCATGGGCTAAGGTCCAGCACATTGCTATGAGCTGTCCATGTCTGGAATTTATGGACTGATGTTCTTTCAGGC
>NW_021940802.1:2306302-2308282 GCF_001715985.3 Manacus vitellinus | reverse complement strand
GCAGGTGGTTGGACCATGGCAGGTTGTTGCACAGCAACAGGTGGTTGGACCATGGCAGGCTGTAGCACAGCAGCAGGTGGTTGGACCATGGCAGGCTGTAGCACAGTGGCAGGTGGTTGGACCATGGCAGGCTGTAGCACAGCGGCAGGTGGTTGGACCATGGCAGGCTGTAGCACAGTGGCAGGTTCTTGCGTAGGGTCACTAGTGACTGGGGTAGGTCTTGGGGCAGTTACCAAAGACAACCTCACCCTGTCTCTAACTGCTGGGTAGGCACTGAACAAACACAGCAAAAACATCAAAAATAGAATATCTTTAACGTCCAGGGGAAAAATCAACCATTCAGCAGCTACTGTGGTAGGGCCATATGAGAAGTGGGTGAAGGGTTGGGAAAAAGCATTTGCCTGTGTTCCTCTCCCAAAATAGGTATCACTATCAGTAAACCCCCAGAAATAGGAACCTAGGTTGTGGTAGTAATGCATCCATTTATATATGTTCCAAAAGAGGACCAGAGTTTTTCAGCCACTGGTACCAATTTACAAACTTAAGAGCAGTCACAACTATTGCAGCCATGGTGTCCATCTTTAATAAGTGACCCATAAATGGAAAGACCATATACACTGCCAAATGCCAAAAGAAGTTGGACCACATGATGACTAATGGTGTCTCTATATGCAATACACAGGTGATTAAACAAGGGGGTTTATTCCTTTTCCACCTTTCCTCTAGTCAAGCCCCACGTTGGGTGCCAACTAATGTCTGAGTTTAACAAGATTACAATTTAGAAATTAAGAGACTTCAAGTGGAAGTGTTGAAAAGGAAAAGAAACAGCTTTTTATTAACAAAATCTGAATAAACAACAAATGGTGCAATCAAAAACTTTCAGAAGAAACAAAACAAAGTCCCAGATCCCCAGCGGGGGGAGGAGAAACCCACGGCAAGCCGGGGCAGGGGCAGGAAGGCAGGACCGTGCCGGCAGTTCAGAAGCTGCTTGCAGCCACGTGTGCTCACAGCCAACGATGAAAAAGTCCTTTTTCCCACAGGCAGTCCCGAAAGCAGAATACCTCACTCGGAGATGGGTCGGTCTCTCTCAATCGTTCTCTGCGACATGTCCCATGGGGAAAAAACTTCCTCTCAGGAAAAGGGAAAGAGGCAGCCCAAAACCAGGCTCCTGCTCTGTCTGGTCCTGGACCAAACCCAAAAGCCCCTGAACGAAGCACTCCCCACCCTCCCCACAGCAACCTCCGCTTCCCCAGAGCACTCCCCGTCCCCTCTCCCGTGCTGCCCAGTGCGCGCGGCTTCGCTCCATCCCCCCCATCCCGGAGGAAACAGATGGGGGGGCATTTGGGAAAAAATTCCAACATCACTTTCAAACCTATGACACTTTTCCAAGCCCCCTTTGCCATGTAGATGTGTCTTGGTGCTGCTCAAACTCATCCCAGGGAAGGAGCAGGCTGAGGGTTACTGGCAGTCCCTTCCTGCTGCTGCTCTAAAGGATGCTGGTGCCAGGGGTGGGAGAGGGCAGGGTGGGAAGAGGGAAGGGAGAAGAGGGGAGCAAACTCCTCCAGAGAGGAGCTGACTGCGGTCAGTAAGAGAATAGGATGTACAATAAACTGACACTTCAGTCTTGTGTCTTCTTGCTGACTGAATGATTCATTTAAGTGTTTCGAACCAGACTCTTACATAATTTAACAGTGTATTGGGCAATTAAAAGGTATAGAAGGCCAAATGGAAAACTAATTAAGGTTAAAAAAAAAAATAAAAAAAGGCTGCTTGTTCCCATAGTCCATGAATTTACTGAAAAAGGAGTTTTTCAAGAAAAAAGGTTCTTGCTCCACTCCAGGAATAGTGTAATTCAGTGCACCAGAGAGATTTTCCCTTAAAACATTGCTGATGTTCTCATGCTGCCATGCATTAGTAGAGATCGGGTAATTTCTCACTATTTATGTTTGATTTTTGTTTGGAAACAGTAGGAGAAAAAAA
>NW_021940802.1:2298632-2305577 GCF_001715985.3 Manacus vitellinus | reverse complement strand
TTTTTTTTCCCTAAAAGGCAAATTCTCTTCCCTTTCCCTTTTCCTTACACCTTACCATAAATTCCTCCATGGTGTCAGAGGGGCTTCCTCCCCACCAGATTCCCCAACACCTGTAGTCAAGTACCCACTGTGAGCAGATTTGCCATGAGAGGAGGAGGATCAGACGTGCTGAAACCCGGCTCAGAGATCTCCTTTCTTCTCTCAGGATCCTGTGGGGGCTTTGCATGGAGAATGGACAGGGGGTCAGGCAGCCCCTCCAGCACTCCCTCAGCTGCTGGAGAAGGAAGAGGAGGAAAACCAGGAGTGAATAAAAGACCAATAACTAAGTACTCTCCTAATTTGTCTCAGTGTAAATTATGTGGTCCACTCTGATGTTTTCTCCACCTCCATCCCCCAGTGCATCTCCCAGCATATGGAAAGAATAAACCAGGTGTGAAGACTGGACAAGGAAAATGAGTGCACACTGCTTTCCTCAGGAAGGGAACAGAAGATCCTGCAACTTCTAGAGGAGATGAGAGACAGACAAGAGGGCCAAGGAGCTGATTTAGTGGCAGAGGTATCAGGGAGAAGAAATAAGAGGGGAAAGAAGTGGTTTGTGGCTGTGAATTGTAGGGCAGGCAGAGGACACCAGTGACAGAACAGTTTGGCACCTCCTGGCCCCAGAAGTTCATGTCTGCTCAAAGGGCATTCACGACCTGGCTCACCCAGCACAGGTGACAGGAACAGCATAAAAAAAAGGGAAGTTAGTGTAAAAAAACTACCTAAATATTGCTGTGTGTTCCCAGCAGATTTTGCAGCCTGTCCTGAGCACCGTGGCCCTGGTTACACTGTTCCAACACCAACACAACAAGATCAGGGGGAGCTGATTTAATCAGCTGGCTAAAATTGTGGGGACCACTTTAATCTTGCTGCTGCTGCTGCTCAGAAGGCAGAGGGTTAGGCCAGAGCTGCAGCTTTTGAGGAAGAACCAGTGACAGACAGACCCAGGGACTGAGCAATGAGGCTCCACCTCCGCTTGGGAAGAATTATTAGCCCAGCAGGAGCCCAGCCCCCGAGCAGGACCCCTGGAACTTCTGCAACACAAACAGTAGGGAGTTCATTCATACAGCAAAGATTTCCTGCCCTTATCTGCCCTTCCATATCCACTACACCTCTTCATTTAAACAGCCATCCTGGGAGCACTCTGTCCTGCCCCCGCTTCTGCTCCGTGTGAAGATGCTTCTCTGTTATGCTGCTGCTCTGTGGGTCTCCTGGGTCCCTCCCACTGAAGGAAAATAAATCTGTTTACAAGAAACAAGCAGCTTTATGTAAACTACAGCCATGAGCTGCCAATTCCGTGTTCTCCCAGCCCAGAAATGCATCCTCCCCCCGGCTCCATCAGCTCCAGGGGTGTGTCGCCATGAGGTCATGGCACTGGGGACTGGAAAGCACCAGACTATGCCTTGTGTCTTATAAATACAGATGTGTGATGATTATCTCATGATAGCCGTCAGAGTTCCTGCTGTAATGATATTCCTCATAATTTATCCTTCAGGAGCTTTTAGGTTGGGATCAGCCTGTGCTTGGAGCTGGAGAAAACTGTGCTCAGGGTGTGCTGTGTGAAACAGTCCCTGTGCTCCTGGTGCTGCCTGTTCCCTCAAAAGATGGAACTGTTGCATTTTCCTGAGTTCACATGATGTGTGTAACCAGACAGTCGGATAATTTCTAGTTGGGATGATGGATAGTAATGCTCAAACCACTAATGTCACTAAATATGGCTGCAAGAGATTAAATAAGAATACCCTTACTGTCAACCACATTCCCTTTTTTTATTACCAGATTATATGGTAATATGTTATTATAGTTCTTTCCCTATATTTCTTCTTTCTATATGTTGATCATCTAGGAGGGCTGCAGCTGCAGCAGGAGTGGAAGCACCCGGGGAAATGACTCACCTCCCATGGGCCAGACTGGATTTGGCCCCAGCAAACCAGAGGAACACTGACATAAAGGTGGAGCGTTGTGTTATTCAGGGAACAAAACATCACAGCAAAGGACTGCTTTGAGTTTGCTCTGTTTCTCAGTAGACTTGTGAAGTAAGTGGGAAGAAAATGTCCTCGTTGTTGCATTTAAAAAGGTCAAGTGCACAAACACCTTCAGCTGCAGATGATCTGAAGGACTCTGGTTATGGCCCCACTCTCTGCTGCTGGGAGGCTCCAGCCCCAAAACAACCCAAAACTGGGCTCCAGCCCCAAAATGAGCAGGCTCAAACTGGGTGAGGTTTCAAGAGACAGCAAGAGGTTCTCTTTTTCTTTATGCTGCTTAAAAATTCTTCCCCTCTTTCCACTAAATAACTGTACAGGCACTGTTGTAGCTTCCAGTTGCATGATTTCTTCTCCCAGAACTAGTGCTGAAGTGTCAGTGCCCCTCAGGAGGGACCTCTGTGAGCACTGGGATTTGCACTCTTTGCACTAAAGTCCTGGCAATATAAAGATGTTTTCCCTCTGCAGTTTGCAGTAAGTCAGGGGCATCCAAACTCTTCCAGAGCAAAGCTGTTTAAAGGATGGGTTTAGTCTCTGAAGGCCTCCAAGGAATCCTCCTTGGAAGCTGCACTGTGGGCTGCAGCACATGCAGGGCAGTCTGAGATGTCCCTGTACCCTCAGAGTTTTAGACTGAGCTTGGAAAACGTGCATCCCTCACCTCAGCATCGTTAACATCAGACAAGCTACCTTTCCCCTTTCATTTCCAGGGCTGGGAGGGAGGAGGGAGGAGGCTTGGAATGGCAGTGCAGGATGGTTTTGGCACTGTCCCACCTCCAGCAGTCTCTGCTTTCCCCCCCCGTCCTTGCAGGAGCTCTGTGGCTTCACCCCATGAAAATACCCCATGGAAAACCCTCTGCCCCATGCAGAATTCAGAAGTAATGCAGAATTCAGAAGTAATGCAGAATCTCTCCCCACTTCTCCCTTTCCCAGAAATGAGGCTGTGTGTGTGTGCACATGCCAAGTCTCAGCCCAAAGAGAGTTTTATACCTGACTTACAACCCACTGAAATAACTTTATTATGGAAGCAGTGACATAACTTTGTAGTAATGCACCCCCCCCACTCTAATGCTGGTGGTTTATAGGTTTTTATGAGGTGTGTGCACAGGAGGTGACAGGCCCAGCACAGGCAGAGCTGGCAGTGCCTGCCTGGGACCCTTCCAGTGAGGGGCTGGTGGCCCCAGGGTGCCTGGCAGCCACATGGAGATGGAGGGTTCCTCTACAGCAGACCTGGGACCTGCGAAAGGGACAAGGACATGAGCTGAAATAGCTCATGGCAGGGCTTGGCAGGAGCTCCTTCACCTGAGAACAGACCATGACCCCCCAAAATCCTACAAGTTCTTCTCCTTAGCCCTGAAGGGGCAAAAACAAACCCAGTTTTGTAGGTGCTGCTATTGATTAGCTTCAGTTGAGTTGAATGGGCCAAACAAAACCAGAAGCAAAGGAGGAGAAGAGAGTATCTGCTGTGCTTGCAGTGTGGACCACTGGCATCAGAGCCTTGTAGCTGTGGGTTTCTGCTGTTATGGAATGAAATGTCCTGGGTGGTGCTGTTGTATTTGAGGGAGCTGGGTCTCCTCTGAACAGCCAGGTAACTCTGGATCATCCCTGGGGACCAGGTATTGATTAGAGTGTAAACTGTATCTACCATGATCTTGCATTATCATTGTTAAGAAGATAGACACTTCCATCACTTGGTCTGTTCAACCTGGAGGAGACTGAGGGGAGACCTCAGTGCAGTTACAACTTCCTTGGGAGGGCAGAGGAGGGGCAGGCCCTGAGCTCTGCTCTGTGGGGACCAGGGACATGGTACTACATTTTTATTGTAGTAACAATGAGTCTAAAAGGCTGAAAGAGAAGTGAAAGGAAATTGTGGGAACTGTTCCAGGCTGAAGTGATGTTTTTCTTCAAGATACCTAAACGAACCTCATAGCGATTGCAACGAAGGTGTGAGAAGATGTGTTGGATAAAGAGCATGAAGAGGCTTTTGGAAGCCCTCAGTGGGTGCAGGAGATGAAGGAGTCCCAGCAGCAGCTCCCGTGAAGCCTTTTCCTTGCCTGTGCAAGGGCAACTGGGAAACCTGGCGGGTGGAGAGTGCTGCTCCTCGGGAGTGTTCCATGTGCAGCCTGCAGCAAGCCCCGTAACCAAAGCTGTGGCTCCAGGCCCATCCCAGAGCAGCATTTTCCATTTGTTCACTGCATACGGAGCAGAAGCTGATTGAACTCTGAACCAGCTCACACTAAATCAGTGAGGACAACAGGCCTGGGGAATGCAGAGCCTGAGACAGGCCCCACCTGCATGGAGAACGTGCTGCAGCTCCTGTGGTGGCTGTTAACTCAAGTGACACAAAACCCCAAGGAAAACAACCAACAAAACCAAAACAAACCCCTTATGGGGTACCCAGGGTTCTCAAAGATGATGTCAAGCCTTCATGTGAGTTGATTAAACACCTTGGGGTGATTCTCAAGCAGGTGATCCAGGGTTAATATGTACTTGAAAGCTACTCTCCAAAATTGGGAAGAAATCAATTGAATGCCATGTATATGTTTATCTCACCTAAAGTTTTTTAGTAAATCTCTAGAGGCCTCCTTGTTATAGAAAATTAACTCTTGCCACAGCATTGTCTGAACTGTGTTTTCACATGTATGTTGGCACAAAATTCTGGATTTAAGAACAATTGAATTTGAACCAAACTTACTGCAGCTTTCAGGGCTTGTTTACCTGAGTCTGACCATATGGGGAAGGATAACCCTGTACATATGGATCATGGGATTGCAAATATTTATTCCTTTAACTCCATTTCTCTTCTTCCTTCCTTCCCTGCAGTCGTGCCAGCACTTCATGTGTCTTTGGTCAGTGTTTTCTCCATTCATTTTGAAACAAAAATCTGTGGAGATTCAATCTGCACATACAGCATGATCTATGCAGGTATGATCTGTGGGTACACAGAGGTTGCAGTATGGCCTGGAACACTTTGCTCTATTTCCCAGCTCAAGTGGCTCAGCTGCTCGGGTAGAGGGGAAAGGCAGAGACTGAGATCTCTCACAGCCTTTGATGGACTATAAATTTTTCACAGCAGCAACATAAATATTTTACAGTAAGGGTCTGAAGCTTTCTTTCAGGGAATATTTCTCCTGGGAAAAATACCTAAATTGGAGGTGATGGGATCAGATCCTCTCTACTCTGACTCTGTGTCACAGCCTTGCCTGGTGATCTCAGCCCCTGCCAGTGATTTACTGAGTCTATTGACCTTCACTGGTGAGAGACCCTCACACTTCAGGGACGTGCTGCTATTGGGGTCCTGGCTTAGTCTATGGATTTCTGCCTTAATTCTGATTTTTATTTCCCAGAATAACTCCTGTTTCCTTCTCTTCTGATCTAGAATCATTTGTTCTTCTTATTTTTTTAATTTTTTTTTGTCCATTGGCATCAAGTCCACCTTGCTACCCCTAGTGCTGGTGTGAGATTCTTAAACATTATGGCCCATGGGCTGTTATGGGCCATGACATCATTCTTTTGGGTGGATTTTTCCTTAGGATCCTTCCTATGCTTCTAACTTGATCATCTTCCCTGGTCTCGTTGAACAGTGTCTCCACCTCTTTCTCAGGTACATCTCTGTTGGTTTTCTGCCTCCCTCACACCCCTCCTGAAGGCTTGAATTTTTCAATCCAGTAAATATTAAGAGCAGAGCAGCTGGGGGAGTGCCATACTTAAATTATCTCACAGGTCATCTGTGCAGCTGCTCACCTTCTATCTGGGACCAGCTGCTGTGAGCACCCCAGGGACACAGGATTTTAGCCCCCCAGAGATCTCTGTTTGACTCCTTGGCCCTGTCAGAAGACCCAAAAGACCAGCTCTTTGCTGCAGGGAACTTGCAATTCATCTCTTTAGCACTTCCCTGGCAGTGCAATAGGTAAGAACAAAATAGGTGGATAGCAAAGTCCAGCTTCATCATTTCTAGCAAGATCAGAATGAGGAATTACTTTGTTTAACATGAGAACAGGGAATATTTTCAATATCCAATATGATTAATTTACATCAAATTCTAAGTAGATTAATTATACATACATCATGTTTCTTTTCCCAGATGATCATTTATCCAGATAACTCTGCAAACCAACAATTAGAGCACCATTCCCACTGCTCTGAGAATATTCTCTGGTGTTCCAAAGCTCAGCTGTGCAGCTGGTGAGCACAAAAAACACAGCTTTTAGCAGCATCGTGGAATGATAAAGCATCATGCAGGAAAGCCTGGTGCTCCTGTGCCAAAGGAGTTTGAATTCAAAGCAAAACTTCCAACAAACTGGTGTTTTCTTGCTTCCACAGTCTTTTCCTCCTGACTCTTCAGTAATTCCCAGAGGATGGGGTTGGTTGTGGCCTGTTCTGCCTTCAGTTCCCAAGCAGCACATCACTCAATGATCTTGGGAGGGAAGTCTTCGGTGTCTTTCCAGTCTTTAGTTTTTCTCAAATACTAATCTGGGGGTTGCTAATTACTGAGTATTCTACTTTTAGATAACACAGAGTGGGAAAAGTGCTGTTCAGACACAAACTCATCCCTTTTCAGCTACAAGAGGCAAATAGGAATTCTCTCCCTGCTCCTTCTGTTGGGCTGTGGTGCCACTGATGGCTCGTGGTGAGCTCTTGCCAAGCCTGTGGCCAGGGCACAGCTTTTCCCCAGCTCCTCTTTGGCAGCAGGAGCAGATGTGGGACTTGTTTTGAGGGCTGTCCCCTGAGCAGAGTCCAGGCAATGTGTGGTGGTTCCTCTGGCTGTGTTTCAGCACACATTTATTGCAGCCTTCTGTAGAGTGAGGCATTGACTGGTGGCTGTGTAGCCAGGTATTTGACTGGATATTGGGAAGGAATCCTTCCCTGTAAGGGTGGGAGGCCCTGGCACAGGTTGCCCAGAGAAGCTGTGGCTGCCCCATCCCTG
>NW_021940802.1:2267641-2298528 GCF_001715985.3 Manacus vitellinus | reverse complement strand
CCCAGCAGCCCCTGTCCCACAGTGATCAGCAGCTGGGCCAACTGAATCAGTTTTCTGAAGGATGTTGAGCTCTAGCTCAGAGTCTCAGGTTGTTCAAGGAAATCTCCCGGAGAGCTTTCCCAGAACTCAGCTCCTCCTGAGCACAGAAGCAACAGGGAAATGACTGCCAGCCCACACCTTGGTGAGGCAGTAAATTAAGTGATGAAATACCAGAAAAGCACCTATGAAAGAAGTTGTCCTGCAACCTGAGAAAGAAAAATGAAACCATTTTGTGATTTATGATTATTTTGTCCTTATTTTTACTTGTGAACAGACTTCAAGTCTCCAGTGATTTCAACTCCTGCATCGAACCCTTGGAGGAGGAGATGGTGAGCACACAGCTCACAGTCCTTCCATCCTTCCAGGCTTTTATCAAATTTTCTGTTTTCATTTTGTATTTTTATAATTGATTATTTCTTTCAACACTCAAAATCTTGCCCAATTGTCAGTCCTGGAGCAAATCCCATCCCTGTCTGGTGTGGTGGGAAGGTGCAGGACTTCTGCTGGGCACCTTGATGCCTGTAGATCTTAAGCTTAGGGTGCTTTTGCACAGCTGTGCTCATGTTGGAAGTTAAACATAGTCTTTGAAGAATCTGCAAGGTCAGCAGTGAGGATTTCGAGTTCCTCATGGCAGAAGCTGTGTCCATTTGGCACCTACAGCCCTTCCAAGGGAGACTGGGAATTGTCCATGAACAATTTGATAGTAGAGTGTTAAAATATCCACCTTTCCACCAGTAACCTTCCATAGCTTGGCTGAACTGCCTGTAGCTAAAGAACCACATGTGAATTTGCATTTTCAGAGGGAATTTATTTCCCTGTGAAGTCTGAATGCACTTTTTTAGCAGCAGCAGCCTATTCAACCCTGCCTTGGCTCACCTGAAGCACTCATGGCTTTCACTGAAGGTCCACATTCACCTTATGGCTTTTGAAAAGTCATCAGAGAAGCTGCTCCATGTTTTCCAAGAAGCTGTTTTGAATTCACCATCAAATATATCAAGCAGAGCTCTGCTGTGCTGCCATTTTTGGTGAGGTTTCAAATGGCTTATTTTTGTGCTATGATGAATTTTAATAATTGCTGTAAGTATGCTATTAGTCAAAATGAAGGAGAAAGAAACCCAATTATTAAACTAGACTGCTGTGACTGGAATCTATAGCTGATATATTAAAGCCCAACTGTCATGCTTAATAATTAACTCAACCCGCTGGCAATTCTGGAAAAGAAAATGAACATTAATAATGAGTTAACTGATCATTATTTCTTTTCCCTCCTACCATTAGAACAATATTCTGCAGTATATCAATTAAACAATACAATAATTTTACATCATATGGACTGTGTGCTCTTGCTTTCCCAACACCACTTTTAGGTAATTATTGCTTTTTTCCAAGTCTCTGTTTGCTGCTTGGGGCTGTGTAAGGACTGAGGGAGCCAGTACAGGGTGCAAATGTTATTTTCAATGCCTTTGTTTGCACCTGAACCGAAGAGGAATGATCCACATCCAGACTGACAGGCACCTCCTTGTGAGGACTTTCTGTGCACCCAGAGGTTTCTAATTCTGACCCTCCCTCAGCACAGCTCACCCACCTGCTGAAGCCAAAATCCTGACTTTGCTGTGGAGTACATGGCCTCCCAGACTCAGCTGTGTGCCTCTCAGGGGGCTGTGAGCCAGTTCTCTACACAGGAGGGCACCTGCCCACCCTGAAAGGTGTGCTGATGTCACCTGGAAAGCCCCACCTTCTGTGGAGTGGCTCCATGACCACGATTTTCCCAAATTATTTTTGAAATTTGGGTTTTTTTAGTGATAAATATTCTTGCAGGGAGGATGGATAGGCTCTGGTTAAACACTGCCCTCAGTCACAGTGGGGGCAGCCTCCAGGGACTCATTTTAATTTGGATCTCATCTCTGCATCTCGGTGAGCTCTGCCAGCTCCATCTTGCAGTCCTTGTGAAAATCACCTTTTGGGCTCTGGACCTGCCAGTGTTTGCAAGGGAGTCTGAGAAACAGTAGAAACACTGCACAAATTGGGAGTGTGATCTGAAGTTATTGCAAGGGGGATGATCCCCTGTCTGCTCAGGGAGAGGAAAGCTGAACGCAGGTGGCAGAGGAGAGCTGCCCTCAGAAATCTTCAGAGGCCTCCAGTGCCCACCAGAGACCTCGGGATGAGCCACATCCCTTTGTATATTTACCTTTTGGGTTGATTTTGGTGGTTATTTGAGGAGGAGCCTGAACTCTCCTGACAGAAACCTGGACTGGATGACGTCAATAAGAGCTTATCAAACACAGGGCAGTGCCCACGGCGTGTCCCCAGGGGGCTGCAGGGATGGAGTTCTTTTGCCCTTGCCATTCCTGATTAGAGGGCTGGATTTAGCTCCAGCTGGGCTTGGGGGATGGCTGAACTTGCAAATCACCTTTGTTTTTCCACGTCCTGCCTCCTTTGGACACTCTCTGATGGCTCAATCCCTTCCTTCCATTGTGTCCCCCCAAACTGCCCCAATGTTGAGGTGAGGCCGCCCCAGGGCAGAGCAGAGTGGGACAATCCCCTCCCTGATGCCCCAGGACAGGGTTGGCCCTCCTGGCTGCCAGGGCACTGCTGACTCAGGGACAACTGGCCACCAACACACAAAGTTGTTTATCCCAAAAGTTCTGGTGATTTCCACAAATTAGACTCAGAGCCCAGCATTTCCAGGTTAAAAGATTACATCTATAAAAATGTTGATATGAGAGAAATATTCCCTGTGGATTTTTAAAGCATTAGAGTCTTTCCCTGAACTATAGTTTATATTGTTTTCTTAATGGAATGCAGCTGGCTTAATGAATAGAAAAAATCAAGAATAATTTATTCAGTGACTGATGGGGGGAAGTATCCCAAATAATTTATTTATATTCTATGACACCAATCTATTAATGAAGGCATTTATTCATAAGAAATATGCTCAACAATGACAGTGAAAATTAATCAAACACATTATTAGCAATTATTATTCCACCATTTCTAATTGAGAGCTAAAATGTCCTTTAGCTATAGTTTCTATAGAAAGTGCACAGTGAATTATTCAGGTACCAGAAATTGTTCAGTACATTTCAGGGGAAAGGATGCATCAAACAATATCAATTAAACCTGTTCTGACTTAAAAATTGCAATGTTTGCCTATGGGTTTCTGCTACTTTCCAGTTACTTTGCATTATTAATTTGGAGTAATGCTTACACAGAATACCAACAGGAATTTGACAGGAAATTAATGTAGAGACTCCCCCCAGAGATCTTAGATGTTGCTAAGCCCATTTTTCCTTACCCAGAGTTAATGAATAATCATCTCCTTGGCAATGGCTCCTGGAGTAGAGACTTGTACTTTGGTTTCTGTTAAATATAGAAAAATAAAAAGTGTCAGATAACGGAGGCATCAGGGGGATTTATCTAAAGCAACTCTGTGAGTAAATACCCTCCAAAGCAGTGAGTCATCTCTCCAAACTGCTCGGACTATTGATAGCTAATTCAGATTTAAGGGAATTTTGCTATGCAAGGAACTTTTCTCCCTCTTCATTCTAAATACCTTGATATCTCTTCCACATCCAAAAGCAGCACTCCCTCCTCCCTCAGCCTGATAACCAACTCTTCAATCCAGGGATTTCTTCCATTTTTCTTTCTCAGGTTGCAGGACAACTTCTTTCATAGGTACTTTTCTGATATTTCATCACTTAATTTACTGCCTCACCAAGGTGTGGGCTGGCAGTCACTTCCCTGTTGCTTCTGTGCTCAGGAGGAGCTGAGTTCTGGGAAAGCTCTCTGGGAGATTTCCTTGAACAACCTGAGACTGAGCTAGAGCTCAACATCCTTCAGAAAACTGATTCAGTTGGCCCAGCTGCTGATCACTGTGGGACAGGGACATCTCATTCCACCCCTGCCATGGGCAGGGACACCTCCCACCAGCCCAGGTTGCTCCAAGCCCTGTCCAACCTGGCCTTGGACACTTGCAGGGATGGGGCAGCCACAGCTTCTCTGGCAACCTGTGCCAGGGCCTCCCCACCCTCACAGGGAAGAATTTCTTCCCAGTATCCCATCTAACCCTGCCCTCTGGCAGTGGGAAGCTGTTCCCTCTTGTCCTGTCCGTCCAGGCCCTTGTCCCAACTCCCTCTCCAGCTCTCCTGGAGCCCCTTCAGGCACTGGAAGGGGCTCTAAGGTCTCCCCAGGGCCTCCTCTGCTCCAGGCTCAGCACCCCCAGCTCTCTCAGCCTGGCTCAGAGAAAAAATGTTCTCACCCTGATCCAGAATCCCAAATTCCATCCTCTGCAGCACGTTGCAATGGGACCAGAAGGGCACAACAGCCATTTCCAGGGTCAGAGCAACCTTTACAGGTTGATCCATAACATCCACCCCAAGGAGAGGCAGAATTACAGTGTTTTCCCCCAAAGCAGGGAATACTGTGTTCTCCAGAGTCACAAAATGGTCAATACCGAGACCGAAGCTCCAAAAAGACAGAAAAGCTTTTTGGGTTTCTCCCAGCTGTCTCTCTCTAAGTGCTGGATCCAAAGTCAATTTTTTCTTGCTCCTCAGCTCCCTCCAGTACCTTCTCTTCCCTTGAGGCAGACCCAGGGAGAGCTGGACAAAGCAGAAGAGGAGGCTCAGGACATTGTTTGGTAGGAGACCAACCAGAACACAACTTCCCCATCACTGACCCTGCAAAGGACTAAATGCATAGAGCATAAAAACAATGAGCCACAGGTTTGAGCCCGTGGTGGAGAGGAGGTTCTAAGCTGGGTCCCTGTCACTCCTCCAAAGACCTCAGGGCATATGTTGGCTCAGCACATCCTACAGGGACATACTGACAAAACAGGGATGCTTTTCCATGTGTTTTCCCCATGCAGAGCAATACAAGAATGTATGTAAACTGGAGCAAATATTATATAAACCTTTTGCATAGACAAGCAACGTGTGATGTAGGATCATTTTCTACTTTCTGATGTTTTAAGGATATTCTGTATCCCTTGAAATCCTTGTATTTTTAATGCACAGCATAAATAAGCTTTTTCCAATAAACATTTGGAATGATAATGCTGCCATGCAGAAAATTCTCTTTACAAGTTCCATCTCTGTGCCCTTAAATGCACCACATCCAAAATGATCAGCTTGAACAAGGACTGCGGCAGCAGCAAGTCCTGGAAAACACCACAGAAAGCAAAATTCAAATCAGGAATACAAAAATAAAATATGTACATAGCTTAAAACGTAGATTCATGGGGAAGGGCCTTGATTTGAAGCCGTGGGAGGACACTGAGGGCACTTGGTGTGTTCAGCTGGAGCAGAGGAGACTGAGGGGAGACCTCAGTGCAGTTCCAATTCCTGGGCAGGGGCAGAGGAGGGGCAGGGACTGAGCTCTGCTCTGGGGGGACCAGGGACAGCAGCCAGGGAATGGCTGGAGCTGTGTCAGGGCAGGCTCAGGTTGGATCTCAGCCAAAGGTTCTTCCCCCAGAGGCTGGTTGGGCACTGCCCAGGCTCCCCAGGGCAGTGGGCACAGCCCCAAGGCTGCCAGAGCTCCAGGAGGGTTTGGATGATCCTCTGGGGCACAGGGGGTGACTCTTGGGGATGGGCCTGTGCAGGGCCAGGGGTTGGACTGGATGATCCTTGTGGGTCCCTTCCAGCTCAGCATATTCTGGGATCCTGTGACCTTGGGCCATCTGGAAATGCAGAAGGCTGGCGCTGCTGTCTCTGCTTGTCCCAGAACTGGATTTCTTCCTCTTACATTGAAATTTCCCCCTAATAGCTATATAAATAAATTACTATTTGGCAATAAGGGTTGAATGCAATTCATGCTCATTGCCTAATCTTAGGAGAGGGTCTCACACTGGCAGCAGTGTGGCAGTACCACAACAGCACGTGCACCCCTTACCTTTTTTTGCCACAATTAAGTGAGAAACTTTTGAGTGTTTGACATCATCTCCTATAAATTCTCCACCGAATCACCAAAAAGGAGCCAGTATCCTTTTGATGTTTAAGCAGTAATAATCCCCTTTTCGTTTCAAGGGTCTACTCCCTCAGTTTCATTCCTGTGACTAATTGTTCATCCCTTCCTTGCTGCTAAATGACAGTGTGGTTGGTGGCAGGAATTAATGAAACCATGAACTGCATCTCACCTGTGGTGACTCTTCCCTTTGCAGTCCACCTGGTCGATGAAGTTCCTCAGTGGTGCAGTGTGTCAGGGGATGAGAATGTCTTTGTTCTGGGCAGAGCTGCAGCACCACAACCACTTCAAAGGTGTGTAAAGAGTGAAGGGGTGAAGCTCTGATCTGGTGTGACATAGCACTGCTGAGTGCTCGAGGCTCCCTAGCAGTGTGTGCAGTATACAGTGGGGAAGGTAGGTGAGAAAGAAAAGGGTCAAATACCATCCAAAAACACACAAAAAACATGTGCCTCCAGTATAATCTAAATTCAGCTTAATTAGGTGACTTGGTTGGAGATGATGGAAAAGAAGTAATAGCCCCATTAAAGGACAAACCCTGTTGTCTCACACCTTTAGAGGCCCCATGTTATCAGGAGCACAGATGAGTGGAGCACCATCCCTGGAAATGTCCAAGGCCAGCCTGGACAGGGCTTGGAGCAACCTGGGCTAGTGGAAGGTGTTCCTGCCCATGGCAGAGGGTGGAATGATATGAGCTTTAAGGTCCCTTCCAAACCAAATTGTTCTGGGATTCTATGATTCATCCCTGAGGTTTATCCACATGCATTGACTGTTTTGCTGTCTCTGGTCATTGCAGAACCCCAGCAGCTGAAACAACTTGCAAGGAAAGACCCCTCTTGACCTTCTCATCATCAGGGCAAACACTGCAACAACAGCAGCTCCCTGTGAAATGGTCTTCAGGTACAGTGAGAAAGGCTCTGCTGGTGGTGCCCTGTGCAGTGTCTGTGTGCCCTGGGGCAGGTGTGGGTCAGACAGAGGGTCTGAGGAGCACAGGGGAGCACAGAAAGAAAAAGAGTCAAAAAAGAAAGGCCAAGTCCACTCTTGCCTGGTAGATGCTGTCCTGGGATCTGTAACACCACTCTGTGGGTTGTTGGCTGCAGGAAGCTCCAGTGCTGTATCACAAAATTGAAGTCGAGGCCTTGAAGGCATTTCCTGAACTGCTGACTCAAAAGGAAGTACATGACGTTGTTTTTTTAAACATCAAGATTTTGCTCTTACATCTTTCTCATCCTCTAGGCACAATAAGTTTAATATGAAACTTGACAGGAAACATGAACTATTGCCCAAAGGTGGTGGCCAGTGATGAAATACCACCCTGTGCTCTGGGAGATGCCCTTTTGTCCCCAGAGATTTGCAGGTTGGACTGGTACACATGTACATGACATGCTCTTACAAACTGTTGTGCTGCTTTTGGCACATGTGGGAATGCTGGTTTTGCATTAAATTTTTATTGTGTTCTCTATGTAATTATGCTCTATAAGGTATCCTGTAATTACCAACTTGGATTGCTTTAATAATTCAATGAACATACTGGGGAAATTCTGTTTACGTGGTTTTGAAAAATTTAGAGAGGTTTTGCTCTTTCTAATGGATCCTAGTATAATATCACATATGACACATGAATTCTATCTCTAGGCCAATGTTACCAGTCAGTAACAAAATCAGGGGGAAAACCTCAAAAAGAGGTTTCCCCGAGTCTGTGTCTCAGGAATATCAAATGGCATTTCATAAACAGACAGATTTCTAATTGAGGGTTTTTCCTGGGTCACTGCTTTTTAGAAGACCTTTATTGGAGTGGACAAACCAGTGAAAAGAGCAGCCAGCTACCCAGATTGAGCTAAGAGTTGGCTTTCCTGCCTGCTCACCTTGGGGAGGACACATTTACTGGGTGCTTTATGGGGAGCTCAGGATATGCAATTATTCTTTAAACTTGGAGGTTTTTTCCCCTCAGGTTTTCATAAGTTAAAATAGGAATGCTTCTCCCAAATTTATGAAATCAGAATCAAGACTGAAATTCCAGTTGCTGGGAGAAGGGAGGCTCTGTCAGTCAGCTTTGAAGGTGGTTGCCACCCAAAGGACTCTGATCCAGAGACAAGTGAGTGAGAAGAACCAACCCCCCAGCCATCTCTACTGCAATTACATGAACTTACTCTGAAAAGTGGAAGATATTAAGAAATAGAAAGGAATCAGTTAAAACAAAGCCCTTGAGCTCTGTGAAGTGCAGCGGAACTGCATAGCCCTCACTTTTTAAGGCCTGGGGAGGCCCAGGAGGTTCAGCTTCTGCTGTATCCAAACCATTTTGCATTTGTGATTTCAATCTTGTGGAAGGGGATGTGGCACAAAGAAAGCACCTGGAAGATGTCATGGGTTAGATCATGCTGGGGACTGGATAATGACCCCTGGTATGGACCCTCTGAGCATCACTCCTGTCTCCCTCCTCCCCAGTGAGCGAGTGCCCCCGTGAGGGTGGGGAGGCCCTGGCACAGAGAGGCTGTGGCTGCCCCATCCCTGGAAGTGTCCCAGGCCAGGTTGGACAGAGCTTGGAGCAACCTGGGCTAGTGGAAGGTGTCCCTGCCCATGGCAGGGGGTGGCACTGGATGGGCTTTAAGGTCCCTTCCAACCCAAACCATTCTGGGATTTCATGATCGTGGACTCAGTGTAACCTTCACACCTGAGAAGAAGCAGGGAGGGTGAACTTCAGGCAGGTGCTGTGGGTCTGCTGCACCCCCCAGTTAGTTTTGGGTAATGCCTGACAGAGGGCCTTGCTGACATTCATGACAACTCCTAGAGTTTCCCAAGCAACAAGGCTTCCCACTCTCACTGAGGACAAACCAGGTACTTAAAGGATGACAAAAAAAGGGGCAAATATATAAAATTTGTAAATACCAGGGAGAAGAAATGAATTATGTAAAGTAAAAAGGAAACTTAGCATGAAATTAAGGAGAAATGAGGTGTAAATTTTGTATCAGGAACATCTCCACAGACAGACATATTGGGCTGTGACAAAAACTTATCAGAAATCAGGACTTTCTGTGCTAGGGAGGCTGCAGAGCTGTACATTCTGCTTTAGAGCAGATAGCATAATTTTTTTATATTTCTGCATTGGCAGAAAAACACCAAAAATGCTCAAAGCATTTAAATTTTAAAACTGTGCAGGAAGCTGTGGATCCCAGGCTTGGGCTCCCATTGAAGCCCAGTCCCAGCATGTCTTGGCTGTGGGTTTCCTGTCCATCCCATCCCATCTGGTGGGAATCAGCTTGGAAGCCACGGGAGTTTGCAGCTGGTGAAGCAGGAGCTACAGCAGCCTCAGGTCAGGAGCATAAAGCTGCCCCAGGGCAGAGTCCCAGGTGCAGGCTTGGCTTCCCAAATCCTGTCCCCCCGGCCATCCCATGCTGTCACCACTTGCCAGCCTGCCCTGCTGGGAGTGAAGGATGGCTCTGAGTGCTGTTCCTCCCCATGGCTGGTTACAGCTGGCTCTGAGGCACGGTGGTGGTTCTGACTGACCACTAAGCATGGCTGAAATGACATCTTTAAAAATGTCATTCTCTCAGATTTCAGTAGATGATATGCTGGATTAGTCGTTGTTATGTGCCAACATTTGATAGCTAGCATGGGAATTTGGAAGAGAAACTAGGGATATACTATCAGCCCATTGTAGTGTTGGACTAAATGGGCTCTTGATGGTTTTTTTTTTTTCCAAAGTGAATAAAAGTGGGAGGAAAACTGGCTTGCCAAGAGGAATAGTTAGCAATTAATGAAAAATTGCTTTGCTCTTTGTAGGCTTTACAGATGCAAGGATGGGACAAACATTTCTTTGGTCCTGATTCAGCAGGTTCACGAGGGTCACACAATTCACAGGACAAAGCTCTGGCCTGACCTGTGGAGAGGGATCTGCTGGAGAGCCACGGAGCACAGGAAAGCCTTTGATCTCTGTGTGGGCCTGCCAGTTGGCCACTGCTGTGTCAGAAATGCCTCTGCTGTTAGTGGGGAATGTGAGTGTGATAAAGGGGAATTTCAGAGCGTGCTGAATGCAAAGCCTCAGCTTCCTCCTGCCTCCAGAATGTTCTGTGGCTCCAGAACCAGCTGGATGGTAACACTTCTCTGCAGCCACCTCGCTCCCCCAGACATCAGACTCCTCCATCCACCACATGGAGAAATGAGCAAAACAAAGCTCAGAGACCCTCAGTCAAGTTGTATTAAAACTTTTGTGGCCACAGAAGATTTCCTCTGGCTGCAGGAACAGAGGAGCAGACTCATAATTTCTAGGGCTGTCTCAGCTGACAGTGGTGGCCGTGTTGTCCCCGTACTGCCCAGGATGGAGTCCAGCTTGCAATCTGTGCAAGAAAATATGGGAATGTGAGCATGGCCAGGATTTGCAGGGAGACATAAGGCCAAATGCCCTTTGCATCCAAAACACACTTAAAAAGTGCTTGTTCTGCTGAGCAGGCCATACAGAATTTCTCTAAGGAGCTGAGCAGTGAGGAAAAACAGGAGCAAAATTGAAGCCCAAGAGGCTGCAGGTCTAATGAGGTCCCACCACCCCACACAGGGCTGGAGCCTGGAAGCAGGAAGAGGAGCTGGGAGGGCTGTGCTCCCCACTCTGGGTGCCTGCAGCCAGGGATTGTGGGCACTTGGGCTGTGCTGCTGCAGGGGAATGAGGCACAGAGGAGGAGGAGAGGGATCCTCCGGGGGAAATGGGAGCGAACTCTCCTGGGGGCTGGAAGGGGTCCCAGAGGAGCCCTTCTCAACTGGCTGTGGAAATGTCAGGGTGAGGAGCACAGCCAGTGCTGGGGTGGGATGGCAAGAGTGGCTCTGGGAATGGGACTATTGAACAACTGCCACAGCTTGTTCTTTGCCTCACAACAACCTCCCCTCTTGAGTTTGCTCCAAGCAGCAGCCTGAATCCTGAGAGCTTGCAGAGAGCTGGCTCCTTGGAGATGGAACTAGGCCTGACAGGAAGCCATCAGTATTCTGGTCAAATACAAGTAGTAAAAACCCTATAGAGTAAAAAAGGTTGGTTTATTTATTAATTTTTTCTATTATGAGTTGTTACTCTCTTTGCCCTCAACTCTAAATTGGCCTTTTGACTCTTTGTGACTGGTTCCATCAAAGGATAGACAAGAAGGCCACTACTGCTCTTGGGAAAACCTGCTGGTATTTGCAGTGATGCAGAAAATATCCTTGGAAAATATCCTTACAGTAATGGGGGTGAGAGGAGGATTGTGATTCCTCCCAGCAGGAATGTCTGCGCTGGCACTGGGAGATGTGGAGGGTGAAATGGGGCACTTCTCTGGCTCCTCAGGACTTGTGGGATGGAGAGCAGTCCTGGAGCATGATCATCCATGAATTCATGCTGAGGTCCTGCCCAACAAGTCTCCCAGGAATTTCTCCTCCCCTCCAAGTGAAAGGTAAAGGGGGTGTGTGTGATATAACAAATACTGCACCATGTCTTTCCTGTGCAAAGGGCTCTGGGCTGTGAACCAACAGGGCCTTGGTACCACCAAAGACTGTTCTTTTTTGCAGCATTAACCATGAAGGGAAAACTCAACATTTTTGAAATGCAGTCCCAAATTTACACTGTGCTGGAATGTCTTTCCATTGCACAACTACAGAGTGAGCTGCTCTGGGGTAGAGATGGAGCAATTTTTTGCTCTCCAGGAGCAAGATAAACCACACATTTTTCACACCACATGGGGATTGGTGGGAAATGTTGACATGGTTCTGTCTGTCTGTCAAGGGGACAACAGCAGCTTCAGCATTTTTTTTGCACAGCTCTTTAAAATTCAACTATTTATTGACTTTGTCTTACAGTAAAGGAAGTGTAATTTTGTTTTGCACTTCAGGGATCAATTCAAGTAATCTCATCTTATTTATGAATGTAATGAGGTGTGATTTTCACAGGTATAAACTCAAACTGCAGCTACCAGCCTGCCCCTCATCTTACAGGAGCAATGCCAGCAAGTGATATATTGATTTCATATTTTTATGGGTTCTTATAGTAATTTTCTTTCCATAACAGGTACAGAAATCTGAGCATACATTTCTGTATACTGTATATTTTGTTATAAAAAGGAACTCATTGCTCTGGGCATTAAATTCAGTTTGCATAACAATGTTCCTGCTGCAGCCAGGACTGCCAAGCAAAATATTTGCCTATTTACTGCTCTGATAGCAGAGCCATAGCATTTACCTTTGCTAAGTAGCAGGGTTTTGAAAGAGGGGTTTATATATTAAATGCCCAGAAAGGGTTGAGAAGAGAGGGCTGAGGTTCAGGGTGATAAATGTCTGAGAGACTTACTATGGGAACTTGGGTAGAAGTAGAGAACAAACAGAAATTCAGATCAGCCAGTGAGAGATAAAATCCTTGGGGAGTGGTGGAAAGGCTGGAAAGTGAGACTGGGACTAAAGCAGAGAAATGAGGGAATGAATGAAGCCTCTGCTTCTGCTCTGTCAAAGCTTTTGCCTTTTATCCAGCCAGTCTAAATAACTGGGGGGAATCTGTCAGTGATGCTGCAAACCTAATGATCACCTGAATTTTCATGTGAAATACTTCTTTGTTTTCACTGCTGAAAAAAAAAAGTATTAAAAATAAAAATAAAACCCTAGAAGTTTATTAGTTTTTGAAGGTGAACATTTTCAAGTGAAGACACAGTTCCAGTCCGTGGTGGTTGCTCTGCCCTCGCCTTGTCCTCTCCTCCCTCCCAGCTGCTCAGGAGACAGAGCTTGGGATGGTTTTCATTAGGCAGAGAGGTTAAGTGAGGCTTTTCTACAGATCTTTATAGTTAGGGTATGTCAGGGAAGGAATCCAGCTTGCCTTTCAGATCCCAGATTTGGGTTTGTAGTCTTAGCAATAAATTAAAAAAAAAAAAAAAGGCAATGAAAAGAAAAGGAAAAAAAATCCCCCTGTGAACTCAGCACACATTATCATTTTCCTTGGATTTCCAGATCATTGTGAAACTCCACCAGGCCAGCTTCCCAGTATCAAACTGGAATTGCACTGGAAAATAACAGGAGTTTGGAGTTGAACCAAAGGGCCTGCATGTGATGGGTCCTGTGGAATCAGGGGCTGTGCAGCCTCATCTGTGTGTCTTTTACCACCACTGCTGGGCAGTGCCAGGTAGCTCAGTTGTAAATAATGCATGAAAAACCTCTTAGAAAATCAGTAATACTTTTGAAAAGGCCCACGTTTATCCATTCTTTCAGAAATACACATACAAATCCATCCAGACAGTGCTGGTGTCCTCAGCACAGAATGTCAGTGCTTGTGAAGGGAAAGAGAAGTGCAGATAAACTGGGGAGTGTTCAGTTACTGACTGCCTGCAATGGCTCTTTTTGCTGGTTGATTCAACAAGAAAGCACATCAGACCCTAAGAGTCCAGGACCTGCTGCCACCCTTCTGGGAAGAAACTTCAGGCTGTGTGGAAGCTGCATATGCTGTAACACCCACATTCCCACCTTGGTGGGGGCATGGCCCAGCTGACAGACACTGCAGTGAGGCAGGCCGGGGAATTATCTTACCAAAAATCAGCTCCCAGAAGCAAGACAATACATGCAATTCATTAAGTAACCCCATATGATCTTCTGAGTTCCAAAACCTCTTCAGCTCTGAGAAATGCTGGTTAGGAGGAGGGTTTTAGCTAAAAGGAATCCTGTGGTTTGACAGAGCAGCAGCAGCAGGGCTGTGAAGTTCCCAGGCAGCACAGGCAGGCCTGCACTGCACGGGCAGCTGGTGCCTGGAGATCCCAGAATCCCAGAAAATGCCATGTTGGAAGGGACCCACAAGGATCATCCAGTCCAACCCTCAGCCCTGCACAGGACCATTCCTAAAGGATCATCCAAACCCTCCTGGAGCTCTGGCAGCCTTGGGGCTGTGCCCACTGCCCTGGGGAGCCTGGGCAGTGCCCAACCAGCCTCTGGGGGAAGAACCTTTGGCTGAGATCCAACCTGAGCCTGCCCTGACACAGCTCCAGCCATTCCCTGGCTGCTGTCCCTGGTCCCCCCAGAGCAGAGCTCAGTCCCTGCCCCTCCTCTGCCCCTGCCCAGGAATTGGAACTGCACTGAGGTCTCCCCTCAGTCTCCTCTGCTCCAGCTGAACACACCAAGTGCCCTCAGCAGCTCCAGGTGCTGCTGCAGAGACAGTGTCAGTGTGCCCGCGGACAGCTTTCGGGGAAAAGTTTCTTTGTAAATTCTAAATTAATGCAAATAACTTGTCCAAGTGAGTTTGAGGAGCTGTACAGCCTCCCATGAGTGTGTGTGTTAGAGGTGCCTGCTGAGGATCCTCCTCCCCACACCCCCGGTGAGCCCGGCAGGGACCGGAGCGGCCTCGGCTGCTCCAACCACAGCCTGGGATGGGCACCAGTCACCTCCAATATTCTGTGGGTACCAGTGGAATTAGGTGTTTGGAAAGACTTGATAATATGAGAGTATACTGGAACATTTTTTGGATCAGGCTGTTGCATTACTCATGCATCATTAATTCTCCAAATATTAAGGGAACATTTCTTGTTATCGGGCCGTGCTCCGTTAAAGAGATACAGAACAGCTTGAGCCATGATGTCAAACACACCCTCGGCCAAGCAGGTCCCTTGCAGGAGGGCAGGGAGGACCCCAGAGTGGGGCTGCTGGTGTAGGAGAACATCTCTGGGCTCAGATGGACGCTCTGGGTTCCTGTTGCACTGCGGGGTGTGCACATCCATGTTTTACCAGCCCCAAACTGCAATATCTCATTGTCAGTGCTCAGATTGCTTCACTCTCAGGCAGGATTTTCTGTTGTCACAGCAGACCAATTTAATGCTCTTTTTGGCTGCTAACTCTGCCTGTGAGTCTGAGTTTGAAGAGAGTGCAGCCTCAGTGCTGCTGGTGCTGGGACCACAGCAGCATTCATTACCTCTGCTTTTTAGTTGCTGCCATTCCAGCCAGACTCTCCTCTTTTTCCAGCCTTAGAGCTGCTCTGGCACTTTCACTGCATTTGTTGCTGCTGTGCCAGAAGCACAAACAGAATGTCAAGTGAGCCTCATTTCCCCTCTTCTCTGTGTTGGTCCATAATGATGCTACCCACTGTTTTACTGCTCCTATTCCAGCTCCTGGGAAACTGATAGCTGTGCAGAACACTTTGGAACACTTTGGGAAAAGCTGGGAGTGTGTCAGCAACCAACTGCTTTATTAAGCTCTTTTCCTGGATGGGTGATGCTCTCCCCTGCATTTTAAGGGCATCTCTGAAGAGGGAGTGTGGAATTGGTAGATGGCAGAAGGGACCACAGGGAGAGGTTGGTCTGAGCTCAGCATGGGCTCCCACTGCCAGAACTATGTAATATTCCATGGTTTCTCCATCTTATTAGATGCTTTGTAGGTAGACAGCTATTAAATTACAGCCCTTGATGGACATGGAAGGATACAAAAATGGCAAGGTCCACATATGCAGTGAGGGGAATCAGCTAAAGGTGACTGTGGGAATGCTCACGACCCTGGAGTTGGTCTGCAGCACCTCTGGCTTGCCTGTCTTCCCACCAGGCCCCTGGGAAAAGTGGAGCACTTCTGCCTTTGGGATCTGCCTAGGATGGAAGCAGTGCTGCATGCAAACCCAACCAAAGGCTCAGAATTCTGCACTGTCTTCCTGAGCCAAATGGAAAGAGGTGTCTGAGCATCCCCCAGTTCCCACGGGACTCCAAACTCCTGAGAACTCCGTGCCCTGAGCGCTGGTGGGGCCTCTGGAGTGGGAGATGCAGATGCAGGAGGCAGTGAGGAGTAGGACAGGTTGGATAAGCCATGTAATCTCTGGGCCCTGGGGACATTCCTTCTGCAGCAGAGTGAATTAGGCTGTAAAAATGTATCAGCTTCCCTTGCCTTTGCATACAGAAGACTTTAGTTTGGAGAGTGCATTTTTTCTTTTTTCCTTTTTTTTTTGCCCCCTATTTCAGTGGAATTATTTTTTTTTTAGGTATTCCTGCTGGCTATGTGCAGAAATTTGAAAGGAAACAATATCTCTGCCTTTGGGAGCTGGTAGTTTTTTGTCATGGAACTGAGTTCTCGAAACACAACCAATTTTCTATTTAGTCCTTCTCATGTGTTATTTCTCTTTCTTTATGATGCAAAGTAGCTCTTGACAGAAATGATGCACTTGTGTATCATGTAAAAAGCAGACTTTAAATCAGAAGATATTTTTGGTGGCTTACAGGATGGAATTTGCCAAGGTGAGCTCTGGGGAGTGACTGTTTTGGGAGGCACAAACTGTCCCTCTTTTCAGTGTCCCTGCTCGAGAGCCCCAGTGGCAGGGGGAGCTTTGGAACCAACTCTCCATCACTACAACCTGTGGCACATTTCAAACTCGTCAGCAGCAATGGAACTACAGAAAGATAAAGTGAGAGACTTGGGTGTGAAATCTGAAGGGGAGGGCGGCTGTTCAGCACCACTTGATGAGCCAGGAAATTCAGTTGCTGTAGTTTTCAACAATTTTCTCAGCTCTGGCATGTCAGGTGGGTGTTAATGCTTCCAAATTGCTTCCACCATGGGGATTTGCTCTGAAGAAGTCTAAGTGTGACCCCAGCCACAGGCAGGGCTCACGGGCACCAGGGACAGCAGGCACTGGGCGGTGCAGGATGGTGCTGGGAGGGCCCCGGGGGTCCTGCACCCCGATCCATCATGGCTCAGGCTGGAGGGGAGGTGAGCAGAGACAGAAACAGCGAGGAAGCAATGAGGTAACAGTTCTACAAGGGAGGTCAAAACTGCTCTATTGCTTTTATCAGTTGGATTTGAGTGAAAAACGAGGAGTGTTTCTGCAAGGATCACACAGGCCTGTGGTTGTGAACTTCACTGCTTGGCACAACACCAGCACTACCAAGCCTATCAGAGCTCAAAGAGCATTTGGACAACAACCTCAGGCACATGGTGGGATTCCTGGGGTCCTGGGCAGGGCCAGGGGTTGGACTTGATGATCCATGTGGGTCCCTTCCAGCTCAGGATATTCTGTGACTCTGTGACTTGGTAACTGGTGGATTACCCACATATTTCCTGGGCATGTGGGCTCAGCCTGGAGTGTGAAATGGCTGTGGCAGAAATTCCTGAGCAGAGACAGCTGCCTCATTTCCTCAGGAGCTTTTCCAAGCAGCATTCCTTCCTTTCCCACCTTCCCTCTGCAGACTCTGAGGCTGTTGAACATATCTAAGCACGTAGTTTTTTCTGTGTCCCAGGAGCTGGCTTAGTCACTTAATGATTTTATATACCTCTATCTCTTTTTCTTCAGGGAAGGGAAGAGGTAAGAGATCTGCTATTCTGACGTTATTAAAGGCATGCTCCTCTGTGGAACTCACCCAGGGGATCAGGGAACCTGCAGGGATTTCTGGGGAAAACTGTCATGGTGCTGAAACCAAAGCTAGAAGTGACCATGGGACCTACACGGGAACTGCCCAGGGGGTTGCTCTGGGTTGCAGGGAGGTGTCTGTGGCACTCCAGTGTCACCTGGGGCGGTGACAAGTGCACATGATGCCTGTGTTAGGCTGGGGACTTCAAGCCCCTGTGGAAGGTGCTCTTCCCCTCCCAGGTTTTTTCTGGTTGCTCCAGCAGGACATGATCCCACTGTCTGCTGGCAGGAAGGGTGTTTGTGCCTGGGTCCTACAGGGCAGCACTGGAGCCCAGACAGCCCACTCAGAACACCCACACCTGGGGGCTATGGATCCTGAGTCACCTCCAGGAAACACTTCCAGCTGTCCTTGATGGCCTTCCCTCTCCAAAGCCTCTGCTGGGCAGGGAGGAACCACATCTTCCCCGAAAAGATGATCACCATCTAAAATTTCCTTGGGTGTTTAGCCAGGATCAGTGAGATGCCAATCAGGCCAGGATATGTATGGATAATTCTGAACACCAACGGAGTTCACCTGACACCCCCCCCCCCCAGTTAGGAAGTGCCAGCAAGAATGGAGAATAAAGTCAGCCTGTCATTAAGACAATGAGGCCCATATGCTCGTGCAGTCAAATAAAAGTGAACTCAGTGTATTGAAGAGCCAAAAAAACCAGATGAATGAACCACAACAGACATCCTAAAAATCATGTTTATAATGCAAATATTGATATTTCTCTCGCTTTTTTTTCCCTGATGTAAATCACATCTCAATAAGGCATCTGCTAGAAGAGAACATATTTTTGCCTCTGAGCTCAGACTCAAATGAAGCAAACCCAAGTTGAGAGAATACCTACAGGCTGCTATGATGACTGGAGACCACAGACAGTTGGAAGTCACAAACCAGACTTGCCATCGTGATGGATGCTGAGCCTGAAAGTCATTTATATGCAAATCTGCACAAATTAATCTGAGGGTTTTTTCCCTAAAAATGCAAACCACGCCATTTTCTCCTGGGATCAAACTGCAAACGTTGGGGCTGGGGGAATCCAGAAATAGTTGCAGTCAGAAAACACTTCAGTGCCAGAGAAATTATCCTCTTTCTCCTGTTTCCATGTTGCTTGTACACAAGAAGAGAAAAAAAGAGAAGAGAAACACACCTCCAGAACTTATGGGCTTGCTATTATTTTTCATTCTCAGGAAGAATTTCCCTTACTTTGCTAAAGGTTTGGGCTGTTATTGCTCTGCACTTGTTCTCTACCTGCTGCTGGCACAGACATTTATTGCTTTGCAGGTCTGACAGATCAGCCCACCTTTCTCCATCAGTGACCCAATTAACTGGGCAAATTGTGTCTTATACACACTGCTAGCAGAGGGCTCTGAGCTTCAGGCTTCCTCCTGGGAAAATGTCCCAAAATTCTTTTCCTTCCCTTTGAAGGTGCCCCTCTGAGTGGATATATCACATCCCTGGGTGACAGGGGCAAGCCTGTGGTACTAAACAGTGTTTGGCTCAAGGGCAGTCAGATGTGCTTTCTTATCTGCTTTTCTTGTCATATATATATTTTTGCCTTTTGCTGATATTCTTATTTTTCTGACCCCCCTTTCAGGGAGCACAAAGAAGAAATATATCCTTTTCCTTGGCTTCCTTTTGGACTGTCTTCCTGAGAGCCAAAAGGCTGTGAATACTCTCGGTTCAAATGCCAGTGCCCTCTCATCTGGAGGGCTAAACCAGCCCAGCAGGTGTGGACACACTGTCAGGAACAGGTACCTCACCCATCCAAACTGTGCACCCACAGCAGCAAAAGAGGTAAATGTTTGGAAAAGACATTTATGGGTTTTAGCCAAGCAGTGATTTTCATAAAACACAGTTTCAAATTGGTAGCCCAGAGTTTATAGACTTTCTGAGCACTGAAGTGGGTAAGTAGAGCTTAAAAGCTATGAAATAATGAGAACTGAGCCCAAAAACCTGAGTGTAGAAAGAGCTGTGCTAGTTAACACCAGCTAAGGTCTTGGCTCTCAGCTTCTCTGTATCAGATGACACAAGTTGTTGTTGTGGGTTTGTTTTGTTTCCATCTCTGCTGTTGTGGGATTTGACCACATTGCAACATCCCCAGCCTGTCAGAGCCTGCACAAGGGCTCCCTGTGCTCCACAGCACATCTCCATCACTGCAGTGTAACCCAGCACTTGGGTCTCGGGAGGGTGCCTAAGGTGTAGGGTAAGTGTTGGCTAAGGGACACTTCTCCAGCTGGAGTGTGGCACTGTCCTGTGCTGGCATCACCCACAGGCTGCTACAGGCCACTAATGACCATCTCCTGCCCTCAGATCACATTGTAAACGCATTAATAGATCACAGCTGTGGCTCATCTCTTGCTTAGCTGGTGAAAGGAAATCCCTCTCCTCCAGATGAAGTGAGTGAAGGTGGGAGTGCCATTCCTGCTTCACCAGGAGGCTTTCTCATGGTTCAAAGATGAGGAGAATAGCTGTGCTTTCCTCTCATTTCTTCTCAGGCACAAAAAGGTGCAGTTTGGGAGCTCATATTAACCAGCCTCATGAAGTGCACCATATGTTTTAGCCTTTCTTAATTACTGTAGCCTTTACAGCCTCAGCTAGAATGTCATACTTAGTGCTTTGTTTTACAATTAAATCTCTCCTTTGGGGAGATCTTAAAACCTTTTTCTCTCGCCGTCTGTGAAGTGTAAAGGAGAACTGCAAATTTACATTACTCTGGGCAAACAACAGTTTCGTTTGGAAAACAAGCTTTAAACTATTACTATATCAAGATGCTTTTTATTAAATGCTGTGTTGATGCTGCATAACAAGAATGTAAGAGATAAAGGACATTTTCTCTCCCTCTTCAGCAATGCCTTGCATAAGGCAAAGCTTCTGTTTATTGTTTGCAGATAAAGGTCTACACAAAATAAAATAAAACCAATACCAGCTCAGGTCTCCACATGTTTTCAAGATCTCAATGCTAAGGAGGAATTTACATCTCAAGCAGACTGTTGGTAACCACTGAAGGACTTGAATCTATTCACAGCCCTCTCCCACTCCTCAAACCCACACACACTTTTTGCAAAGAGCTTTGCACACAGATATATCTCAGCAAAAAACAAAAAATAAAATTCTTAACTAACAGCAAGCTTAAATTTAGCCCTTCTGAGCCTCATGTGGAGATCGCTGAAGTTCCACTGGAAAACAACTCGCTGAGGTGATTCCTGGGGGCAGGGATGGGAATGCAATTTTTTTGGCTCCACAGCTGTTCCCAAGCACTGACTAAACATCACAGCTCCCCTGGAAGGTAAATAAGGGATTAACCACACCTTGTGGGCATCACTTCGGGGTGGAATTCAGCAACAGTGTGGCGGGAGGGGAGCAGAGTTGCTGTGGGGGGCTGGCACTGGGATGGCTCCATCTGGAACTGTGAGGAGCTGCCACCACTCACCCCAAATGTCATGAGGTTTTCTACTTATGGCAGCAATTCCCAACTATGTTTTGTGCTACTTTATATAGATAATGCCAAAGAGGGAAAAATCCTCGTTATGTTTTCCAGTTTCTCAGTGACTGGTGCTGTCTTGTCACAGAAGCATTAGTGTTGCAGTTTCAGGGAAAATCAGTTTAATTTATTGCTGATTGAAACAGAGATGGGCCAGAAACAAAACCCTAAAAGCACGTTCCTCCCCCTCTTTTCTCTGGGGTGTCACTGGGCTGTTTCTAACACGTTTTTCTTCCCAGACTAGTGGCATTTTAACCTTTCTCTGCTCCCTCTGCCCAGAGGGGCTGAGAGGGGGCCATTGTGGAACCCCCTGGGACCAGCCCAGCCTCCCCTCACAGAGGGGCCTCTGCAGCCCCCCAGCCTTGCCACAGGCACCCAGTACGAGGAGAAACGAGGAAAAGGGTTCTTTTTGTGTGTGGACACCTTAAGAGGCCAAAGGCACTGCGCTGCTCCAGAGGAATTCCAAAGAAGAAAGTGATGGTGGGTGGTGCCCAGAGGTGGAAGGGCCACTGCAGCCCCCCCTCCTCACCCCAGGCAGGGCACACTCCTGTGTTTTCCTTGTGTTAATGGTTCCCTGCTCGCTCTCCTTGAGCCAAAACACCTCTTGGAGGGCACCCTGGCTCCCCCAGGTCTGCCACAGGGAGCCCAGACCCTGCTTGGCTGCACCAAAGGTGCCGGGGGAGAAAGACCCTCCTGCATGAAGAGCCCCCTTAGGGGTCCCCCCTTGCTGGTGGGGCCTTTGGCAGCCACACAGTCACCTCTCCTCCTCCTTGGGTTAAAATCAGAGGAAAAATGAGATCCCCCTTCCTTCTCTGAGGACAGGGTTTGCACAGGGCTCAGGTGTGACTCCAACATTTTCCCTCACCCCTGTGAGGATGCTGGACTATGCAGAACTATTCCAGAAAAGCCTGGAGGTGCACAGGGGACACAGGGAAGTGGGGTTGTTCTGATGAGCAGCTACCACAGTGCTTTGGTAATCCCAGTGTTCAGATCTCACTTTGAGGACAACCAAAAAACCCACTCCAAACAAACAAACACAGTTTCCTCTGTGACCCTTTCTCTTCCCCACAGAGGCTTGTGGCTCACGCTGGAGACCACCGGGGTGGGACCTGTGGGCATCTGGAATCTGCCCACCACTGCCTGAAAATCTCTTCAGAGCAACCCTTCCCCCGAAACTGGAAGGTTCTGAGGACACAGTCTGGGCTGCTACAGGTCAGACCCTCACTATGGAGGATTTTTTTTTCCTATTTATTTTTTTTCTTTCTGATGGTTACAATACTAATGAGCTGCATTTTTCATTCTCTCTGGCATTGTTAAGGAGAAACAAGGATATAGGGATATCCCTAAACAGTTTACATCTGTGTCCTGAGTCGCAGAGTAAGCACCCAGCCAAATTTCAGGGGGGAAACTGGAGACAGCTGTGAAAGGGGCATTGCTGCTGTTGGTTTTATGGGGTCAGTTGTTCCCTTCAGTAGGAACAGGGGAACCACGTCCAAGGCTATCAGGAGTTGACCTTTGAGCACGAGCTAACCAGGGCCACACAGCATTCCAGCCTTGTTCCTTTCCTGCCAGCAGCATCCATGGATCCAGTGAGGCAGTACGTGCTGTGTGTGGGTGCCTGTTACACAGATCGAGCACTGCAGCTTCAGATACGGTGGGAAAACAGAAAATGAGATGTTGCAGTTGGGTTTTCCAGAGCAGGTAACATTAGGACTAATTTTTAACTTTGAACCGAGATGGTTTTGTGTGCACTGGGTATATTTGTGCAGGATGAGGTCTCCAAACAGTCCCTGTGGGGCTCAAGAGCTGGTTTTGCTAAGAACTTGGCTGGCTGTGTGTGCCTGCACTGCCCAACAACAGGGATGGCTGATAACTTTCACATGTTGTTAGAGATCCATCATGGCAGAAGTCGGTGCTAACCAGCTCACATGGCCTTCAGCTTTCCAAGATTTAATCATCAGGTTTCCAGGCTCGTTCAAGTTTTTATTAGCTCCACACCTTATGCAATTTGGGAAGCCTCTAATATGAGGCCCTGCTGCTGGCTGGAGGAGAGAGCTGGTCTGCCAGCCCTTGGTGACAGTCACCCATGTCCCCACAGCAGTCAAAACACAGCTTTACTTGCTGCTTTGGACCATTTGTATTTTACAAGAAGCAAGGAAATCAGCAATGACAACTGCATACTCTACGAGAGCAGGTTAGTTTCTATCCCAATGGGTTTATTTTAACAGAAGACTGTTTTCTTGCTGCAAGCCTGAGGCTGGGGTAGTAGGTGGCACCAAACAGCAGTTTGTGTATGGGGTAACTTTGTGACATCTGGGGAAAAGCCATTCAGTGGTTTGTTTGTGCAGTGGGTATTTATTACCAACCCAGGATGTTACTTGAGCTCAGACCCTGTGTTTTTGGCCTCAGTGCAAACATTTGTATTTGAGCCATTCACCAGAGGAGAACAACGATCTGTGATGAGTAATTACAAGGGTTTATGCACTTCTTTGTCAAAGGGGACCTTGCTGTACCTTCCAAACTGCCAGTGACCCACACTCACTGGAGGCAGGTCTGTGCCTGTGTGGGCTGAGCTGGAAACCTCAGCAATGACAGTCTCTCCTTTGTCTTGTGTGTCAGCAGGCTGGGGTTACACCAGGGGTCCCACAGAGGTTCACCTGCTGGTCAGACCAGATCTGTGTGTGAGTCGTGTGTGAGGACTGAGCAGCACCCGCTACCTCAGGGGATGAGACAAAGCAACAGCCTCAGTTAAGGAGGGGATGTAAAGGGCTGCTGGGATTTGGGATCCTGCTGGAGAGCAGAGAACTGTGGAAGGCTTAAACAGCGTTTCTCTCTGCATTTGTGAGCACTAGAGATGAGACAGAGCTGGTCTTGTTTATGATTCGAGGGGTTTTGAAGGGCTGATGTTTCTGGCAATTTTCTGGTAATTCAGTGAGTGGGCAAAGGCAGTGGGGAACTCCAGACAGCAAAGCAGAAAGCTGGGAAATGGGGCTTCCCATGCAGTGACATGCAGAAGTAGCAGATGGAAATCATACCTCAGGGATGAAGACATAATCCTCTCTTTTTGGGTTGGGAATGGAGTGTGTTACAGGGATGATGAACTTGCAATTGGAATCTAGACGGGAATATTCAGGCCCAGAGTGACCTTTACAAATTTATTTTGTAAATTTGGAAAGGACAGGAGGGCATCCCACATAGGCACATGAAAAGCACACAGAACTGATGTTGTGGATATGGGAATGAACCCCAGTGTTGATAACAGCAGAAATAGGAGTGCACAGGAATGTGCCTGCAGGGGGTTCTGTGGCATGAGCAGTGTGTGTGTGGGCAAAGATTCTGACTCCAGCAGCAGCAGCTCCCTCTGATCCTACAGGATACTGCAGCAGGAGATGGATATGTGCTCATCTTGAAAACAAATGCAAGAACCATCAATTTTAGCTGGCCATGCAAACGAGCCACAGTGCTGCTCTGAGCAGAAATACTTCCACAAAGGGAAAGGCTCCTGGCAGTAGAAGGTGAGCAGGTAAAATTCAGCACTCAGGAGGGTATGCAAGCTAAATATCTAAGTAAGGGAATGACAGAAGATACAATTTATTTCACACAAGAAGCCTGGCAAGTCCTTACTTGCACTGAAAGGCCAATGGTTAAAAAAAAAACACCCACACAAACTTAAAGGAGAGTTTGAAGTTCTCCCTGCCATCCTGCCTGGAGGTGGCTGTGTGACACTGCAGCCTCTCCAGTTCCATTCCTTCTCCATCCCTGCTGGGGTTGCTGCCTTTCCTCCTGCTGGGCAGCTCTCAGGGGCTGCTGCTGCTGTGTTCTCCCTGTGCCCCTGCCCCATGCTCAGATCCCAGCTGGACCTGGAGAAGAAATGGTCCAATGTCACCAAAGAGAGGCCTTTTGCTGCCTTCTCTTTGCTGTCAATCCCTCTCCTGGTTTCACTGCCTGCCAGTTGCTCAGTGGGTGCCCTGTGGGAGATGCCCTGTGGGACTTGCTCCTTTGCCCTGAATAGCCCTGAACAGCTCTGAATGTGCCCTGTCAGTAAATCAGATTCCTGCCTTGGGACAATATTTGTTCCATGCACCAATGGGGATCAGAACTGTAAGAGGACTCCAGGCTTTGCTGTTCTCATGAAGAGCCACTGCATTCTCAGTGTAGAGCATTTTTCCACAGAGAATGTAAAGCAGTGGAACAGGCTGCCCAGGGAAGCAGTGGAGTCACCATACCTGGAAGTGTTTCAAAAACACGTGGATGTGGCACCTGGGGACCTGGCATCACACAGTGTGCTGAGCTGGAAGGGACCCACAAAGATCATCCAGTCCTGGCCCTGCGCAGGCCCATCCCCAAGAGTCACCCCCTGTGCCCCAGAGGATCAGCCAAACCCTCCTGGAGCTCTGGCAGCCTTGGGGCTGTGCCCACTGCCCTGGGGAGCCTGGGCAGTGCCCAACCAGCCTCTGGGGGAAGAACCTTTGGCTGAGATCCAACCTGAGCCTGCCCTGACACAGCTCCAGCCATTCCCTGGCTGCTGTCCCTGGTCCCCCCAGAGCAGAGCTCAGTCCCTGCCCCTCCTCTGCCTCTCCCCAGGAAGTTGTAGACTGTATTCCATGATTTTATGCACAGCTTCACAGGGCATTTTGGCCCTGCTCACAGTCTGCATCTCACAGTTCCCCTTGCTTGCTTTCTTCCACCCTGTACCCATCCTGACTTTCCCACTGGCTGCTCTCCTGTGTTCTACCCACTGCTGTACCCAGCAGGGCCGGGCACAGTGCTGACAGATCTCTGCCCCCACAGAGAACCCTGCTGACTGTAGCAGAGCTGGATGTGGGTGCAAAAACCCACATAAGAGGAGCCCACACAGAAAGAGCCCGTGGACTCTGGGTCCTGCTTGGCAACCTCAAGTATTTGTAAAGTTCTGCTGAAATGGCATTTCGATACTTTATCCTTTCTAAATGAGGAGCATGTTTCAGACTCAGAGGGGAGCTTCACGGGGTGCAGCCTGTTGGCTGTCACTCTTATCTTGGATATTTGTTTTGTTTACAACCTGCATGTAATTTGCTGCAGCAAATCTGAAGTGGATTTTGACAGTCTGCATTAGTCACCCCATCCACCACGGGAAGAGCTGGAGCTTCATCTGTTCTTTGAAAACTTTCAAGGTCAACACTGAACAGTTTCAAAAAAAAAAAAGAAAACAATAAGAAGAAACTTGTTGTTTCAATTTCATCCTCAACTTTCTCACTCTCAAACTGTTCAGGTACTGTTCAAAGGTACAAAGGATCCTGTGAGAGGAATGGGGATGGCCATGACAGAATGAGAGATGCCAAGAGGGGCAGCTGGGGAAAAACACCCCTCCGCCTGCTGCCTGCACATCTGCATGGATGTCAGATTTGAACCTTTACCTGCTCCCTGCACACCTGTTTAGGTGTCAGATTTGAGCCACTACTGCATATTTGGAAATCAGTCCAAACTCAAGTGTGTCTCACACCCTCAACTGGGTTTTCTTGGGAGCTTTACATGTGACAAAAGTGAAGAACAGGCACCAAGCCCTGCCAGAGGGCGGATTGTACCTGTTTCTATGTCTGTGGGATAGAGGGAGAGCTTGCCTTGGCAGAGGGTCTGTCCCTCCATCCTGTGCCACCTGAAAGCTCCTCACTGAGGTGACACTTGCTGGCACCAGAGTGCTGAACTCCCACAGCTGTGCCTTGCAGTGTGTGCTCACTGAGGGTGAAAAACCTCAAGAATAAGGGAGAGTTTCGAGTCAGGTTCCAAGATAAAGATAATTTTCCTGCTATTTCTCCTGAATAGCTGTTTGATGATAGATTTGGGTACATTTCTCAGCCGCTTGTAGTAAAATGTCAGAATCTGAAAGAATACTTTATCAAATGCTGCTTCTAAGTGCTCTTGGCTTGCCAGTACATTAAATTAATGAGAAGTCACTGTCAGGCACACTCTCTCCTTGCTTGAAGAATTATGCTTTACTCTGTTTCACATGTACAGCCATATTTCCTCCCAGGGCACAGAGTGTGAATGTGACCAAACACCTGCAGAAAAACTGGCTTCTGATAAAGAAAGGGAGATGCTGTTTTCCTCCTAAACTGTCTGAGTAAGTAATTCTCACACTGCATTCATCCAGCACCGCAGGAATCTTCTCCTGTGAGCTGATTCTTTAACTTTTCCCCGTTAAGAGTTCAACCGTGCAGGTCATGGCAAATCTTTGAGTCCTGGTGATCAGAAAGCTCCAGAACAGTAAGAGCTGGAGTGGGCTCAGAGCAGACATACATTGTGATTGATTTGTTTGGATTGGGCCAGTCTATACATTGTGCCACTTCTCTCTCCTCTGTGTTCTATTATTGACTCCCTGGTATTTCAGAGCAGCAGCATCTGCTAAAAGCTTTTCCTATGTGAGCTGTGCATTTCTTATGTTTCCCAGCCATACACTGCAATGAAAGGCATGCTGGGGAGTGGCCTGACTTTGGCCAAGAAGGCTTTGTTTGCTGCTGCTTTGTGACATCTTCCCGAATTCTGAAAAACTGTGGTTGGATGAGGACACGCGAGCAAATATTTCAGTCTGAGTCTGCCTGCACTTGACAACTGTTCTGCTCTGCTCTGCTCTGTGGTGGTTCAGCCAGAGTAGCACCACTTTAAAGTGGGAATGCCAGAGCCATGTGGAAAGGACAGTCACAGAAGGGATGTGGCAAAAGAGTTCCTACAATTTACAGGGGCAGAAGAAGGGGGTAGAGGACACTGGTGGTGTGGTTCCCACTGGCCTGCAATTAGGAAATTGTTGCTTAGAAAACACTAAAGACCTGGTTTTGTGTCTTAGCTCTGGAATTCTGCAATGTCACATCTTCTCACCCCTGGTTTGGGTCGTCTTCTTTTTTGGGGCTTTTATTTGGAAAATAAGTTGCTTCAAAGGGGGTCAAGGATTAACCACACCAGAGGCTCCTCTGTGTCCTGGTTCCCTGGCTGTCTCTTGGAAGGAGGCAGTGCTACCCCCCTCCCCTTTAGTCCCAGTGCAGACCTCAGAGCTTCAGGAGTGTTGGAGATGCAAAAACTGGCTGAGTCAAACAAACATTTTCCCTCCTGAAGTCAGACTTCCAAAGAGTTAGTTTTGCTTTCCAAAGCTAGTCCCTGAGTGGGTATGTGCTTATCCCACCCATGAGAGAGGCTGCTCTGGATCTTTGTGTGGATTCACACGACCTCCTTTCAGTCCCCAGACAATGCTGTCGGTTTTCTTTCACTGGGAAATGATGGATATTTCCTTTAGCCTCACTTCATTGAGGCTAAATACTAATACATCCTGGATGTATTAGTTCTTCAGTGTCACTTGAAGTCAAACCAAAACATTTTAGGCAATCTTATGATGTTAAAAAAATTACTCTGTTTCTGAGCCATATTTTTACTTGGCTAAATTGAGTGAAAGCACTGCCTGAAGACAGGCCACCAGTGTAGGAGTTCAACTTTTGGGTTCAGTTAGGACTTGCTGGGTTCACTCCTGGGTGCTGTGCTGAGGTGCAGCAGAGCAGAGCTGGCAAGTTACTTAAACATAGTTTTGCTCTGCTGAGGAGTTTCTGTTCTCTCCAGTAAGGCCCTCTGGGGCTGTGTTGCATGTGTTACTGCTGTTTTACTCTGATATGAAAAGGGATGCATTGGTTTCTCCTGTGGTATGTCAGAGCAGGGCAGAATCTGCTCCCTGTGTCACAGTCACCCACCCTGGCAGTGCCACCCACTGCTCTTCTCTAGCTGCTCAATGCTCAGCTGCTGGACACCAGACTGAGATCCTGCACGTGGCTTCCCCACATCTCTTCACTACTAAAGGTGCTCCAACAAACCCCAAGTCTGTGGCTGTGTCTCCTCCTGAAGTCTCCCCATTCCTGTACACTCAGCTCTGGGCATTGGAAATGTGGTTGTGGAAGTGGCAAGAAGGATTTTTAACTCCTGTCTTTAATGGGTCTCATTGCCTGTGTGGGCCGTGTTGGTAGTAACAGTTAAAGGGTGTTTTGGGGAGAGGAAACTTCATGCTGAAGATCTGACAGAGCCAGGGGTGCAGCTTGCACCTCCTCCCGGATCTGAGGAAGCATTTGTGTGCCTGGAAGCTGCTGAAGTATCTCCCATGTGCATCAATTGGTCTTGGGAGAGATTTTAGTCCTACCTACAAACTTTGCCTTGCTAAGCCCATCATGGCTTTAACAGCAAAAGCTGTTGGAGTGATTTTAGGAGACTTCTGTAATTCCTGTTGTAGTTTTATCACAGTCCTGACTCCATTGGTCTCTCCTGGTCTTCCTCAAACATGTGTGACTCAGTCAGGGTGTGGAGCTGGTAGACGTGGGCTCGCTCCCAGCTCGGCCACAAACCCAGTGCAAAGCCCAGATGAAGTGTTACCACTGGCTCTGCTGCTCCCCATCTGCCCCTGCCACAGTGGGGGACAGCAAGAGGCACTCATGGGCTGTCACCAGACTATTTAAAGGGGACTATAACACTGCCTTCAGAGCAGCAGTGCTCACGCTGCATCTCTGCAGAGGAAGAAGAAACCAGAGTCCTCAGGTCTTTCTATGCCTTCATTTTTCCTCCAGATGAAATTCAAGACTGTGCAGGATCATTTTTGAAGGGCTGATTGTTTGCTCACAAAGTAAATAGCATTTTTCTCTCTGGCTACAGTTACACAATGATTTTGTATGGTTGGTCCATCCCTGAGGGTGTCCAGCAGCAAACCCCCTCCCCACACACGCTGCAGCATCACACAATAAGACAGTCCCACTTTCCCAGGCTTTGGCTGTGTTGGAGACAGGATACCACAGCACTCAGAGATGGAAATTCTTACCCTGCCACTTTTCCCTAATTGTGCACACATTTTGTCTGTGCAGGCTTCAGCCTTGCCTGTGAATGGGAGCAGCTGAGAGCCAGAGCCAGCCCCAAAGTTTCTTCAACATGTTTCATTTTTACTGTCAGACGGGCTGGGCTGTGTTTGCCACGAGGAAGAGAGGAGAGTGGAGGAGGAGGAGGAGGGCATGATGAGGAACCTCTCCCCCAGGGTGGCAGTGACAGAAGGTGACCAAGCACTGCACAGAGCCATCACCTCTGACTGCAGCAGTCGATTCTGCTCCATCCCTTGGTTGCCAGGAAGGGCAAAGCTGGCAGCCAGGCCGTGGATGCTCTGCTGCCTCCTTCAGCTGTTTGCAGCTGTCTGCTTGGCCTGGGCCAGGGGCAGGCTGGTGCTGCAGAGCTGGCTGGCTGTGGACTGGACGGTGGCCTTGGTGGGACAGTGAGTGCCCTGCTCCTGCTGCCCTTCCCCGCAGGCTTGGGCAGAGCTGTCCTGCCAACAGCCCTGGTGGACATCAGAGAGGCTGAGCAGTGAGGCCTGGGCATGCAGTGGGGGTTGGTTGGTCCCTTCCTCCCATAACCAGTGCCCAAGAAGATGGAGGAGCTCTGCAGAGTGAAAACGTCCTGGCTGTTTTGTCCCGGGGCTGCCCCAGGGCTTGGGACAGAGCTCCAGGGCTGGCCCTACAGCCAGGCTGAGGGCTGGAAACAGCCTGTACTGAAGGGACAGAAATGCAGCCTAAAGGGAGGTCCCGGAGCTCCCATCCAGGGCGGGAGGCTCCCTGTGACAGCCCCCCGAGCCCACGGGCAGGTCCTGCTGCCTGGGGGGAGCAGCACCCGGGGTTCTCTGAGGACCCTCTGGGAAAGGATGTTTTCCCGATGACATAGTGCTGCAGGGACTTTTTTCTTCTCGGGGACTTGTCTGTAATTTATCCCAGGATGGGTTTCTATAAACAGTCTCTATTGTCATATAAATATGACAGCGGGACCCTCTCGATGAGCACACTGGGGTCCAACCATCCGATGTCTCCCTGACGGCTCTCAGCAAGGTAAGCTTGGGGCCACCTGGATCTCCGTAAGCAGCCGTGGGACCAAAAGAACAGGAGAAGCCCTTCTCGGCGCAGTTTCAAGGCCACCTTTGACCGGCAGAGGGGGGTTAACCCGGGCAGAGCGGGGCTCGTCTCCCACCCCTGGCTGCTCCCGGTGTGCCTGCGGCCGCGGGCTGGGGAGCGCTGAACACATCCCCTGGCTGC
>NW_021940802.1:2242616-2266856 GCF_001715985.3 Manacus vitellinus | reverse complement strand
AAAAAAAAAAAAAAAGAAAAAGTTGCTGTGGATGTTTCGGAGCTGTTGCTTTATTGAAAACAACTCCCTGGGTGGAGGAGGCGAGAGCAGCCCGCGGGGCGGTGGGAGTGTTAGAAAAGCAAAATGTCATTCGGAGGTGGGGGGAAAGCTGGAGAAGTTGTTCTCCGAGTTGTGCGGGATTGCCCGACTCCCGTGAGCCGAAAGAAAACCAGTAGGAAGTTAGAAAGGCAGAGGAGAAAGTGTACGGGATAACTAAGAAAAGTGCTCTCTGCCTGCTTTTGCTGCTGAGCTTGGGTTTCTGGAGCTGCTAAATGGACCAGGGGGCCGTGCCGGGGAGATTTGGGGGACCAGGGGATCAGGGGCTGTGCTCAGGAGGTTTGGGGGACCAGGGGACCGGGGGGCTGTGTCAGAGAGGTTCAGGGACCAGTGGAGCAGTGGGCTCTGCTGAGGAGGTTTGGGGACCAGGCTTGTAGGGTCAGTGGAGGAGTTCGTCCTCCAGTAGCAGAATCGCTGCCGGTGTGTTCAGGGCTGAGCAGGACCCGGCCGGTTCTCTGCCCCCACGCCTCCCCTCACCTTATCTCTTCCTCTTGTCACTCAAAGGCTTGTGCAGGAGCCTGCTGGTCGCCCTGAGCTGAGCTGCCCTCGGGGAGCGAGGCCAGCAGAGGTGGGTTTGGCCGCATGGTCTGTCCCACCTCGCAGAAAGGGCCTTTGATGTCATATGTGCCACACTGGCATTGAATTTTCTCTCTTTCTCATCTAAAATTGCCCCTCTAAACCTTTGGTACTGAAAGAGAAGGTGGTGTTATTGCCAAGTTCTCTTAGCACAAGGTTGTGTTTCGATGCATTCATAGGTGATGAGTCCAGGGGTGGTGTTTGGGACTGGATCTGTTCCTGTGGTTTTCTAACACACCAGCAGCACCTGATCTCCTTTCCTGCTCCTCCTCATGACATGTCATTGCTTTAGGCATCCTTGGCCTTTTGGTTGCAGAAGGAGGCTCTGGCCACATCTCATAACATGGCTTTACTTATAACTTGGTTAGAAGTCATTTAACAACAAAAACTACAGCTCATGGTATGTGGTTAATGGGTGTGAAATTATCTGAAAGACACGAATCACCCTTATTAGTGGAATAGATGAAACTAGTTTTATTATGAAAGATTTTCTCTGAATGGCAGAATGGAGTCTATAGAGAATAAAAAAAGGTCTTTTAGCTGGTTCTTTTCCCAAGTGGAGTCAGCTGGACCTTCAAAATCACTTTGAAGACAGTTACACCACCATTAATAGGGCTAATGTTGGCCTAAAAATATCATCCAAAAATCACACCCTTAATTGGCATTACTTTGTTGGCAAACCTTTCCCAGTGCTGCCTTATTCCTCAACAGCCATGTTATTTTAATTGCATCCATGTATTCTGTCTCAAAGGCAAGGCTCTGAGCAGGATTTATTGAGCTTAGTGTGGTGACTGGAGCTTTACCTTCTCCACTAAAGACAAGAAACTGATGGGATCTGCTCCAGTACTGTCTCTGGCTGGGATTGAGCCCTGGCATTACACTTTTTGGAAAGATTTTATTTTGCTGGACAGTTCCTCAACAACAGGAAGGACAGTGCTGGGGCATTTCCACACTGCCAGAACCCCTCCAGCCCTGTGGATGTCCCTTTGCAGCAGCAGAGTAGTTACAGTCCATCTCCAGGCTGTGTTTAACACTCCATGTTAAAAATTGTGCTTTTTGTGCCACTTTATTGTGTGTGTTGGAAGCTCTAAGGGCTGCTGTTGCTCTTGTTGCTGCAGTGCTGGGTATCTGCTCTCAGCTCTCAAAGCCTGCATGGAGACTTTGGATATGGAAAGGACCTTGGCTGTCCTTCCCCTTCATCCCTCTGCCCTTAGATTTTGCATCCTATGCAATCCAAGCCAAGCCTGCCAACCATGCCTTTCACAGCTGCCTGAATTCTGGGAGATGACAAATGTTTACAGTGTTGGTCCTCTCTTTCAGACTGTTCTTTGGAAATGTTTCCATGCCTGAGAGTTTCTTCCCATAGTTTGTGGGTACGAGGTGGGATTGAACTGCTTCTGGCAAAACCAGAAGTGTCCCTTAAGTTCTCCAGAGAGTTTTGTGGTTGCTGAAAGACTTGCAGTGGGCACATGCTTTCCTACAGCTGCCTTCTGGCTGCTGAGCAGAAGAAACCAGAGAGCTGCTGGCTGGGGGCTGCTTGTCTCTTCCATGAGCCTTTGACCTTGGGGCCACCACCATCTCAGGTGGCCTCACGCTGCCCTGGGAGCTCCCCTTCCTCCTCCATCCCAGGGCCAGGGTGTTTATTTTGTAAGTTCTATGCAGATCCCTGGTGGTAGGAAGAACCTTGACGCCTAATTATTGTGCCTCTTATCTTGCCTTCGATGTGCCACCAGCCCATGTGTTTAGAATAAGGCTCTGATCTCATGATATGGTCTCACACATTCACTTTTGTTTAGCTTTTCCCCCCATTCTCTTGCATGAGAAATTTGGGTTTCCTTCCAGCTCATTGGCATAACATTAACCTTTCTTTCTGCTGGAAGTGACATGTTGCCTTTAAAAACAGTGGCCTGGATTTAATATTCCAAGGAGTCCTTTTCCAATTCCACGTTCATATAGATCAGGAATTAAACAAAAGAAACTTGGAACGGGGCTTTCCAACAAGTGGTTTGTTTTCTCCTGCTTACATTATCGTGGCCTTTTTGTAAGAAATCAAACTGTTGAAACAAACATATATCTCACTTAGATATGAAGAAATGCAGCTCACTTGTGGCCTGGACCCACTCCTGCTCCTGCTGAACGTGATTAGAGCAAGAGCAGACCCTTTGAGTTACCATTTCATCCGTGTGTGTTACACACCTAAGATGTTACTCATGAAAATTAAGCTGTGTTAATTACATCTCTTGGTCTGCTTTAAGACAGGCATACATTCCTGTCTGTCTTGTTTGCTAATGAGCTCTGCGGGTCGGATCCCGAATCGGGGGGAAGGTTAAGCACTGCCACAGATGCACCGACTTCCCGGAGCAGCTGTGACCTCCCTGCGGGAGGGGAGGCCGCTGTTTGACCGGGAGATGTCCCTGGTTTGTGGCTGGGTGCACCGGAGCCCGTGGCTCTCCGCAGCGTGGGCTCCTTTTTATGAATGAAGGCAGGCGTGGCCGCCGAGCCTCCAAAGCGGTGCCAGGAATGCGGGATTGCGGAGCCGGGAGCGTGAGAAGCCCTTGGGCAGCGGCGGCTCCGCCGTGGCACGGCTGGGCTGGGCTGGGCAGGACGTCCCAACAGTCCCACCATCACACACTCCTAGTTCTTTTTTCCCTTTTTCCTCCTTTTTTTTTTTTTTTTTTCAATCCTTCTGTTAGCTCACTTCTGGATTCTGCTCCTGACTCAGTGAGCACACCTTGGAGAGACAAGGAGCTCATTTTTTCCTGTATCCACAGGAGCTTTTAGTAACTGCTAACCCCTTACACCTGTACATGGAAGTCAGAAAAAGGATCTTAATGCAGTTTTGTCTAGACTGGCGATGGAGGAAGAGAGAGGAAGCAGTTTCTGGGGCAGGCATACATGACTTTTTGGAAACAGAAAATACAACCAGCAAAGATTATATCCCCACCAGACCTGGCAGGAGGGGTCTTATGGGTGTTCTTAATCCACCTCACTGCAAATTCAGCCAGGTTAGCTCAAACCACCTTTGTTTTTGACTTAAGTGAGCTGAGTCTGCACTAGTGCAGTGAGTGTTCCCTCTGTCCCTCCTGCCAGACACGCGGTGGGGACAACCAGCCAGCTGCTGGTGCTCAGCCAGCTCCTGCTCAGCCAGGCCAGGAGACACTGCTTGGGTGTCCCCCAGGCTTTGCTTAAGTGAGAGCTGAGCCATTTGTCCAGTATCAACTTAACCAGGCTGGAACAGCTTACGATGTGCCCCTCATGTCAGGGTGGTACCTGTCCCCCAGCTCTTTGCTGTTCCTGCTGGAAATCTCACAGGTCCCTGGTGCTCCCGGGTGGGACCAGCTGGAATCCTGCAGGGCATCTCTCTGGTTCCCACTGAACCCACGGAAGGACAGACCTGTTCTTTTACCTGAGGATTTGTGAACCTCTTAGGATGATACTGGATATGCACACACAGAGGTTTAGAGGATGCCTGTGAGGTACGAATTTCCATTTAAATTAAAAGGCAGTTTGTTGTCTGAGTTTCTGTGCAATCCCATTTGAAGTGTTTTATAGAAACAATTTATAGGACTGTTGCTTTTTTGTGCTGTGCACTGGGCTTTGGAGGGCAGGTTACTTATAAAAAAATGAAGGTGGAAGCTGGAAAAACTGTTTTGCTGGTGTGATGAATCTTTAGATTGGAAACAAGAGCATACATTTAAAACTCTGAAGCGAAACCTTTACACAGGAGAATGCTACTCTAAATATATGCCTGAAATGGGGGAAAAATCCCCCCCACTTCTGCAAATGATTTTTTTTTCAAGAATTAAACCAACTGTTTAGAAATGATTAATTACTGTAACATGTGAGCGCTGTAAAGTCTCATCTATTCACAGTAGTATTTCAAATGATTTAAAGTTGTTTGCTCAAGGTTTGCTTTTAGCATGTCCTTAAATGTCATGGATTTATTCCAGCTGTCCTCCACAAATGTATTACTTGTGAGGGATTTTGCATGGGAACAGGCTGCCAGATTTTAGTTTTGATAGCAAAGCCCAATTTTATTTTATTTTTAATCTAGTTTTGCTTTGCTAAGTGTATGAATGGCTTTCAGTGGAGTTGGCACAGAAGATGGTAAGAGCTCTCCTGGGTGGAGTTATTGGACCTGGTTTGCACCTTTCCAACCCCCTTGAGAAGGGTGGGCAGCTTGTGCAGATACCTGAGCTCTCTGACCCCTGCCAGCCCCTCTGCCCCGTTGGGGGCTGTGACTGGTCACTGCAGAGTTCCCACGAGCACTTCCTAATTCGCTTTAGGCAAAACCAAGTGGATTATCTCAAGCCACTAATTAGAGTGTTGAAGATAATCCTGCTGGCTTTTGGGTTTGCCTCTCCTTGCTGAAGGGCATGGGGGAGGCTGAGGGAGGCTGTGGGACCAGCCACCCCTGCAGGGAGCTGGGCTGTTGTGGGGTGAGGACAGAGCTGGAGGTGCCTCCCCAGCACACGGGAGGGGACTGGCACCAGGGACTGGCACCAGGGACTGGCACCAGGGACTCACCAACAGCCAGCAGTGAAGGGAACTTCTTTGACTGAGCTGCTGAGGCTTTGCCCACTGCCTCCACCAGGTCTGTTGAGGCTTATTTTTTATTTATTTATTTGGTTTTCATAACCAGAACACTTAGACTTGGTAGCACGGCACATTTTCCTGTTCTAATCGGATCTGCCTCATGACTGGAGCTCTGTCATACAGTCAGTGTCACACACAGTCTGATGGGCTTGAAAGGCTGGGTAGGATCCATCTGTAAAACTGGTTGGAAAGGGTGTCATCTGAGACTTCCAGAGCAGCTTGGTTTGGGGAATTACCCTTCAGTTCTGAACTGGGAAGTGGTGGAAGTGGCTCTGCTCAGTGAGAGCAGCTGAGAATGTTCTGAAACATTATGCCTTTAGAGCAAAACCAAAAATGTAGTTGCTTTCTGACTTGCTGGTTGGTTCCTGCCATGGCTGCTTGCTTATCCAGGAGGATGTGTCCTGTGGAAAGGGTTTGTAATAATTCATGGGCTTTTGTAAAATGCAGATGTTAACAGCAAGAGTGCCTGATAAGCAATCTCTCTTTGCTTTTATTAAGATGTTTGCATTCTTCTCAAGGTGTTGACATAGCACACTATACCCTGGGGTGCTGCAAGTGTCTGAATATTTAGGATGTGTAAGAGAGCAAGAACATTTTAATAATGTCTCTCCAGTCTGGGCAAACAGGTTAACTTGACTGCACCACTTTTATTCCTCTATTTAAACAGACTGAACTAAGGAGCCAGTAATCAAAAAGGAAATTCACTGGGGTGTACTTAAATTTACTAAAATCTCTCCTCCTGTAACGAGGGAAAAAAATAAATCAGCACTTTATGATGTTTGCCGTGAAGATGAAGCATCTCTCTAGACTAGACAGCTCATGAATTTAATTCTTGGTTACACTGCTGCAGTTTGGGGCTGCTGTCTCTGAGGCTGTAAATAGCATTTTGTTGTGTGTTTGTGCAGTGCTGGGCACATGCAGCTGAGGTCCCATGTGCTGCCACAGCTGTGGGATGTCTTTGCACTGGGAAAAATTCCACTAACTGGGAATTGGAACTAGATGATCTGGAGTTGGATCTAAATGATCTTTAAGGTCCCTTCCAACCCAAATCATTCTGTGACCATTCTATGAAAACAGGCAGTGAAATGTCTGTGTTTCAAATAATCTCCACTGGGTGTGTTTGAAAGGAAGTGTTTCCATTTGGTTTTAAATGGACATTTGAGTTCCCTTTCCTAAAACTCACTTAAAGAGCCTAAATAACATCTGGCAATATATAATATACCTGTGTTTGGTCCTTAGCAGAGGACACAACACCCATTTGTGACTGGGCTGGGTGCAGAGCTGGGTGTTCACAGGAGCAGAGCCCAGGATTTGTGTAATAACACTGGTAACAACTTCTGCTTGTTTCTCAATGGCATTTTTTCCTGATGGGTAAATTAAATATGTCTCGTTTCCTCATTATAAAGAAAAGCTAAGTTAAAGAAGAAAAATGCTTTCTGCAAAGGTCCTGTTTTCATCTTCATTTCATTAACAGGATTTGTCATCCATCTGACCTGCCTCCCCTCCCCTCCTTATTGACACTGATATTAGAAGTATGGGAAAACTTAGACTGTTGGCAGAATGGGTGGAAAATCAAATGTTTAATGTTTTGCTTGAACATTTTGTGGTTTCTCCTGAAATTCTTTGTCTGAAACAAAGGATGTTCTTTGTTCTTTATTGGGAGGTTTGCTTTTTTACTTGAAAAAAATATGCAATGTCATTGTGGATTGCAGAATTTTCTACAGAAATGACATAAGTCTCTACAAAACCACTTTTTTTAAGACCTGGAAAAAGGGAAGACAGTTACAAACTGCAAAAACTTCTCTGTTTTGATGGTTTGTTGGCAGGTTCTTACAAATACATTCAGAATCAAAATATTAGTGATCTGGAAAAATCTCGAAATAGAGTAATTTCACATGACCCCCTCTTGGAAGCTTCTAAGTTTTGCATTCTTTGGTCCAACACAATTCCCACTGAAGAAATACCTCAAAAAACAAGATTATGGATCCTTTTAACAATGTCACTCCTTGCTTTTTGGGTACTGTGCTAAGTTGTGTTTATATCTCTCAATCTCACCCTGATTTATGTGATCAAAATGAAGGATTCACGGATTTGTTTGGAGTCTGGAAAAGATATGCACTGAACCACAAGGCAGACAGTCAGTGCCCTGCTGAACTCGCAGGCTGCGGGGGTGCCACGGGCTGTCCCCTGCCCACAGTCCCTGTGCCCTGGCTGTGGGGCACCTCGGGGGCCCCTGGGCCTCCTCACCTCCTCCCTCCCCTGGAGGGGCCACTCACTGAAGAGCTGGACTTGAAGATCCTTGTGGGTCCTTTCCAACTCAGAATATTCTGTGATTTCACTGGCACGCTTGTGCTGTCGAGTAGCTGCTGGTTGTCACTCCAAGAGTATTCCTTTGTTATTTCAGAATTACTGAGACACTTAATTGGCTGTTCATTAGCTGCCTTAGAGAAAAATAAATTTGATTAATCATCATTTCAGCAAATTATAGCGTGTTCTACAGGCTAATGAAACTAAAGAGTGAAGATCTGGCTTCCTGCAGACAGCTGTGCCCTGCAGCCCCCCCAGCCTGGCATCACCTGGAGGGCTTGGGGGGCACAGAAATAATGGGGACACCCACATAAATCAGGATGAGGCACCTGGTGGGGGGGTGAGGACCACAGAGCACTGCTGGAGCACAGTGGAGATGGTGCCTGTGCCTGGTAGAGGGACAGGCTGTGGATTCCTTATGGTGAGGCCCTGGCTCAGGTTGCCCAGAGAAGCTGTGGCTGTCCCAGCCTTGGAAGTGTCCAAGGCCAGGTCAGACAGGGCTTGGAGCAACCTGGGCTAGTGGAAGGTGTCCCTGCCTGTGGGACTGGATGGGCTTTAAAGTCCCTTCCCACCCAAACCATTCCATAATTCCATGATATAAACACAGCCAGCAAGAGAGACGGCTGTTGGCCTCAATTCTTAACCTCTGAGGTCACTTCACTTCCTTTTTGTTACTATTTTTTTTTAAGCAATTGTCATTATAACTGGTCAAGATCAAATTTCTGAGCTAAGATGTTGAATTCAGGCTTGAAGAATATATATTTTTCTCTGAAATAGTCCAATATATTGCATTATTTCAAGGTTTACCTTACCCACATGCTAATTTCAGGCAAAACTGGGTTTAGTAAATTATGTAGCGGGGAAGATACAATTCTCACCTTTGCTTTAGAATAGAAGTCTAGAGTTTGAAAACAGGAAAACTTGGCAGATGCAGAATGTAATCGTTAGAAATCCTACACAAGGGATTTATAGGTGTTACACACAAGGCCAAGAATTTAAAAAGCAGGTTCCTTACACGAAATTGCTTTGCCGCCTTCTGGCCAAGACTTAAAGTTCCCCCAAAGCTTTCCTATTTTCTGCCGTCTTTGTGTCTTACATCCTTCCTTTTCCAAGACCCTGACTGTTTCTTCCCTTTAATCTCTTTTAGGGGCCCTTTCTTGGCTGTTCCAAAGCAGCTATAGCTGCTCCCCCCATCTGCCTGGGGCTGGTGGAGGGAGTAACAGAAACCTCCCCTCTTGCTGCCAGGAGGGGCTCCCTCAGCCTCCCTGGCTGTGCTTGGGTCATTGACATTGTTGACATTGGGATTACTTGGAATTTGCTTTCAAGAACGTTGGGAATAGCCCAACCACGATCAGTTTGCACTTCACCCTTGTTGCTCAGGAAACACCTACACCAGGCTGGTGCTGGTTGGGATCCCCTGGGTTTGGTGCACACTGTTTAGGAACTCATGGTGTGGCTGGGTGACAGGATTTGAGCACTACTGTCCTTCTCTGCAGCTTCTCTGGGGTGTGTGTGTGTGTGTGTGCTTGACAGCTTCACAACTGGTTTAACTCTTCCCTGTGCAGAATTTGGGAGCAAGAGGCATTTCCTCCTCTGAAGTGTAGTGTTGTCATCCTTAAGCACGATGGTGATTGCAAATTCAAACAGAAGGAGATCAATAATTGTAGAAGGATATTAAAAGAAGAACGAATTGACCAAGTTCAGAGGCTTGTTTTCTGTTGGTTTTTTTGTTTGTTTGTTTTGGTAGTAGAAAGGTGTCTTCTGTTAGCAGAAGAAATGGAGAGTGCTTCTCACTTAACTGGTGGCAACACTGGAGAGGAATGGATGGATGGGACTCTTGCAGCCCAACCTGTGTAATGTCTGCATTGCCAAAGATCCCAGACCAGATGCCCAGGGCTTTGCTGGGTGTCAAGGGGCCTCACCAGAGCTCCCTCAGTGGCATCCTTGGCGCTGGCCATGGGGATGGTGGTGCCCTCAGCAGGGAGGGCTGGCCCCTTCTGTGCTGGGCTCTGCTCCCCTCAGCGCTGGGCACCGGGGAAGGGACACAAGGGCCTCAGCAGCTCCCTGAATCCCCCATCCCAGGGCCTGGGAGGTGGGAAGGAGCCGTTTTGGGGGCCCCCTGGAGTGCAAGAGGCAGCCCCAGCCCTGCCCTGGCTGTACCTGGGTCAGGCAGCCCTAGGCTGGGCTTTGAAATGTGAAGCAGCTTCCTTAGGCATTGCGGGGGGTAAAAAGTGAATTAACCATATCATAGGCACATGGTACTTCCCTGCTCAGATTACACTACAAAATCTGGGCAGTTCCTAAGATAGAGCTGGAAAAGGGGATTTGGGAGTGTGAGCAGCACTTGGAGCAGAGCACAGCTGACATGGCTGGGAACAAAAGGTGACAGGAGAACTCACCACATCTGCATTGCTGCTCATCCACAGGTCAGCAGAAATCCTTCCTCACTGGACATTTGTTGCAGATTTACTGGGAGAAGCGTAAAATAACTTTGTTTGAGTGCTTGGCTTTGCTTTGTGCCTTGTATTCTGCTAGTTGCAAAGACTGTATCTGGCTGGGTTTCGCTTTGAGTTTTAAACTTCGTTTTCCAGCTTTACTTTCTAACTGTTCGTCGGGCTCTAAAGCTCTTGTTAAAGATCTTCGGTTTGATACCGTTTAAAGACTTAAGTAGAGAGGGGAGGGTTTGCTTTGTTAGTTAAGGCTGCTAAAGCTGGGTCTACTCCGCTCGTGGACAAAGCTTTTTGCTTTTTTGCAAAATACTCCATAAGCAACACATGTTTGTGCTATTAGTCAGATCTTCACGGGCTTTTTTATTTTTTTATATTTTTTTGCCTTCTCCTCAAAGCAAGCTTCTTACAAAACCAATTATTTTTAATGCTGCTTCTGGCCTTTTGACTGGGAATTCGGAGAGGGTTTTACCTCACGGGCTGGAGCGAAAGTTGGGTTTGTTTTTGTTAATGTAAGTCAAGGAGTAGCAATGATTCACTGTGACAGGCTGAATGTGAGCCATATGAACCGAGCTGCACAGGCATAAAGGAGGATTGTGCTGCAAAATATCTCCAAGTAATTTAGATTTTGACACACTTACCACTTCTCAAGTTGCATTTCCCCCTCTCCTCGCCACTCCTGCCCTTCCCCCACCGTCCAGGATCTGATGTGATGGAAAAATATAGGCATTGTCTCTGGGATTAGGAATGGGTGGGCTAAAAGTGCTTTTCTTCTGTGGATTTTATTATAGCAGTGTGGGAGCTTCACAAAGAGATGGTAATAATTATACACACTTACATGGTGTTAAATGATGAGTTTATGGGCTGAAATAAGTGAATTTTCAGACGATCTCTCCTATCACTTGGAGTGTGCCAGTGCCATGTGCTGATCTGTGGCACTGAGGGGTCTGGCCAGGCTGGTCTGTGGTGGTTCCCTGCTCGGAGGAGCTGGAGCTCAGCTCACACAAGAGCTGCATGTCCAGGGATTGCCTGTCCCCAGGAAGCCCCAAGAACCAGGCACGGAGCCACTTGCATCCCACTCCTGGGTGGAGGATTTTAGAATGCCATTTTTTTCCAATTAAGCACTATTGATTTCTTTTGTATGTGGGGTTTTTTGGTTGGGGTTTTTTTTGTGTGTGTGGTTGTGAGGTTTTTTTTCTGTAGACTTTTTCCCCTCTTTATTCTGTGGTTTCTCTGATTGAATGGCAAATGAAGGCTGTTTTAATGTTGACTCAGATGACACAAACTCATAGCAGGACTTTATGTCCAGCCTTTTTATTGATTAAATATCTTGGCATTTGGGTAGAAAGGAATAGCAAAAGCAGTTCATTGAGGTTTCTGACCAGTAAGTTAAAGGCAGAGTAGGGAGCTGTGTGTGAGTGTAATAAGTGTAACATCTATAAAATAAGACATATTTTAATGGCTCTTAAACTTGAAGATTGGATTCTGTTCTCTTGGGAAGTGTATCCTGCAGATACAACAGACACACAGCAGGGGAAAGGAGAACAGAATTTGGTGTTGCAGTGAATTTGTTATAACCCCTGGTCCACTCCAAGCCTCCTCCTGAAGTTATTAGAAAGGATCCTGCTGAAAGTGGGGATAAAGGCAGTTGTTAAGGTTACGTTGTGACCCACCTTTGCTGTTTAATGTTGAATGGGAAGTTCTTGAAGCAAACCAAAAATAATACACTGGATACTATTTTTAAGGAAAAAACCCAGCAAAATGTCTGTCATCAGGTTCCAAACGATTCCTCGCTTCACTTTAACAATGAGCTATCCATTATATGGTCTTAATTTATGGAATGTTAAACAGTTTCTGGCATTACTGTGCCCCTGCAGGAGGAACAGATGGTACTTTTGAATGAGTTTTACTGTGGGATAAAACGTTCCAGGTCTTCAGCAGATCATATCCATCTGTAAGAAAGGAACAGCATTTGTGTAAAGTAAAGATAAAGTCAAACAACTCGAAATCTTCTACTGAAGGAAAAGCAGTGCCTGTGGGCTGAGGTGGTAGGTAATGTGGGAAGATACTGCTTAATATTATTTTAAAGGTGAACACTTATTTTGGTTAAACATCCCAAATGGGAAGTCTTGGGAGGCCAGACTTGGAATTCCGGGATTCTTCCAGTTGACCTTCATGGGAATGACTGATTTCTCCTACCTGACCTCTGCCCTGTTGTGGTGCACATTTGGTGAAGGAATATCCCCTTCAGTTTATCTGTGTTCCTTACAATTCTATAAATGTTGTTCGTGTTCCCCGTAGAGTTCTCCTTTGCAAACTGAAAAATCACAGGCTCTTCACCTCTATCTACCTGAAAATAAGGCAACTATTCATGTAAGATCCCTCTATGGTACATAGTTGTGGACTCCCCATCCCTGGAAGTGTCCCAGGCCAGGCTGGATGGGGCTTGGAGCAACCTGGGCTAGTGGAAGGTGTCCCTGCCCATGGCAGGGGGTGGAACGGGGGGAGCTTTAAGGTCCCTTCCAACCCAGATCATTCTGGGATTCTGTGATAAAGACAAGCTCATATCTAGGGCACAGTCCATCCCTCCATCCCTCCATCCCTCCATCCCTCCATCCCTCCATCCCTCCATCCCTCCATCCATCCATTCCATCCAACAGGTTATTGGTGATAGTGTTGCCCTCTGAAGTTTCACCCACCCTTCCACTGACTCTAGAGTAAACCTCATCAGTGAGGTGACTTCTGGAAAACTGAACCTATTCTGCCCCTGTGATCTTCTGAGAGCTGAAATCCCTGGTTCTCTTTGTTCTGTTCCTGCTCTTTGGACTTTGAACACCCAAGATCACCGGATCGGCCGCTGCCTTCAGCAGTGATTCTGCAGAGCTGATGTACTTCACGCTCGGGGCAGTGCAGTGCAAGTCCTGCCTGTCCCAGGCTCCCGAGTCAGAGGGCTGGGTGTGCACGTCTGACTGGGCTGCCAGAGCCTTTCAGCCCCCCCGGGGTGAGGTGGGGTCGTGCCACAGGAAGGCTCCCTGCAGGTGCCTCTTTGCCGGGCGGCTGCACCTTCGCGCTGGGGGAGCCCTGACAGGGGATTTGAGAGAGCACTGCAAAGCTGGAAAACCTCCCAGTGCACTTCCCTTACTTTCCTTGGTGTTTGGTTTGGTTTGGTTTTTTTTTTCTCTTTTCCTGTTTTAAATACCGAGTGTTCTGTGATTCTGGGAAACTTGATTTCATTTTTTTCATATCAGTAACTCTTCCATCTTAATTTTCCTTCCCGGTCATGTGCTGGACTGTGCATAACTAATGTGGAAGGAGGGACAACCAGCTCCTTCTTCTCCCATTGTGTTAATTATTCTTTCCCCTTGCATTAATTGTAGAATTTCCTCAGCTGGAAAATTGAATAACTTCCTTCCCTTTCAGAAGACCATTGTCCAAAAAATATATATGTATTTTAATGTGCCAAGACCAAACAATTTGTGTGCACTCATCAACACCACTTTAGTGGAATATTGTTCATTGTGATGAAAATCAGACTGAATTTACAGTTTTGTTGGTGTTCAATGAAACCAAGATGTTGTGAAAGGAAAAGAACTATTCTTGTTCTTTAAATCATATGTACCTGTATAAGATAATATAAAAATATTCAATCAGCTTTTTTTGTCAATGCAGTATCAGTGTTTCTGCATTGCTGAGATGTCTAATATCAAATGTTCTGCCTGTAGTGCCAAGTTATTGCATTAGTTAATGATCTTAAAATATTCAGGAGTATGGGTTGTGTATTTACCCAGCAGATCATACTGGCTTCCTGTGGAAATAGAAAATGTAGTGGATAATTTACAAAGTAAACAAGACTTGCTTTTCTAATATCACTCTGGTTTGTAGATTAAATATGATACAGAACCACAAATCATTAGGAACATGAGAACTGCACCCGTGCATCCGAGGGCAGGTGTCACAGTGTATTTGGACACTCAGCAAACTATCACTGGGTATGTCAGCTGGGGGTTCTCTGCAGATACAGAAAAAAACCAATGCTCTGATCTCCAGGAAGTTTTCCTCCAAGTCAAGGTTACACCTTGGACAACTTGGATCTGGCCTAAATCAAAGGTCAAGATCCAGGATTCCACATGTGCTGCAGGCAAAGGAGTTGTGTACCTTCCTTAGAGAGCAAAAGGATGCCAGGGGAGTGCAAGAAATATGTGTATTTGTGTTTCTGTGTGTGTTTATTTTGAATCCTTCAGCAAGAATTAATACTTTTCTCCTTTACATAACTTTGCTTTTATGAGTTTCACGATAGCAAGCACTCCTTTCATTTTATGACGACCCCTAAATACTTTCAAATCTCTTTCAGCTTGGTTATAAATAAATCTGCTGCCTGGAAGAGAACAGGCAGGTCTTATCACTGAAGAAGTGAACGAGACAACCAGTGTGATGCCTCCCCTGCCACACTTCTCTAGATTCCAGACTTCAGCAAATGAGCTGCCATTCCTTGCCTTGGCATCTCTTGGAGGATAAATGGGGCTCACAGCACTGCCCATCCAAACCTCTCTGGCAGATGCTGAGTCTGCAGGAGCTCAACACCATCAAGAGAAGGGCCTTGATTTGAAGCCGTGGGAGGACACTGAGGGCACTTGGGGTGTTCAGCTGGAGCAGAGGAGACTGAGGGGAGACCTCAGTGCAGTTCCAACTGCCTGGGCAGGGGCAGAGGAGGGGCAGGGACTGAGCTCTGCTCTGGGGGGACCAGGGACAGCAGCCAGGGAATGGCTGGAGCTGTGTCAGGGCAGGCTCAGGTTGGATCTCAGCCAAAGGTTCTTCCCCCAGAGGCTGGTTGGGCACTGCCCAGGCTCCCCAGGGCAGTGGGCACAGCCCCAAGGCTGCCAGAGCTCCAGGAGGGTTTGGCTGATCCTCTGGGGCACAGGGGGTGACTCTTGGGGATGGGCCTGTGCAGGACCAGGGTCGGACTGGATGATCCTTGTGGGTCCCTTCCAGCTCAGCACATTCTGTGCAGTGCAGTTCCAGCAGATGTAAAAGGTCCCAGCAGTGTGTGTTGGGTGCCTGGACCTCTTCCTGCTCATCCCATCACCTCAAGGGCTCAGAGGACACTGAGGAGCAAAACCCTCCTCAGGATCGTGCCCAGCCAGTGAGGCACAGGGTGGTTTATATTCCAAAAGTGAGAGTCACACAACTCTGAACTTTCAGGCAATTCTCCACAGCCTTTGAGGATGAGTGAAGGATGAACCCAGGGTGGGAGATGGGAGGTAGTGTGGTGTAACTTCCATGAGCTACATCTGGCAGCGTTGTTGTCTCTGAGTGATGGGCTCCGAGGTGGAATAGCATCTTTCCACAGTTTGGTATCCAACAAACCAAATTAATTCCATTATCTCTTATGGAAAGTTTGTGCAGGGACACTTTGGATTGATGGATTGCATTTGCTGACTGATTAGCAGCATGATAGATGCAGCTTCATTTACGGGGATTTGCTTTCATTCATGAGGAAAAATTGAAGGTTTCTTTCCAGCACAGTTTTTGCATTAAAACTTTTCAAAGTGTTCAACAAATGGTAGGCTCTGATTTCCATTTGTTTAATGCCTGTGGTAATTAACATTTCTATGAGAACATTTTAACCGAATGTTCTACTTTTTCCTCCATTAAAATAATAATTTTTTGCTTTAGCTAAAGAATTTAATTGGTATATATAACAACTCTAATAGGGGCTTTCTTTTGTCACCATATGAGAGGAAACTGTTCCCGAGGAATGATCACTAATGCTTTTTCCGGACTTTATTAATTTATAATTGGGAATATATTGTGCCATCCAATATCATGGTACATCCATTACATTTACTATAGATATGCTCTTGTCTGCAGTCCATGGAGGCCATGGATGGAGAGAGGGCGTGTGTGTGAGTGCTGAAATAAATCCAAGTTCCTTTTCTTCAGAACAAAGAATATGTGGCCAGATACTAAACTGGATTAATTAACTGAATGTTTTTCAATGCAGAATTACAAGGCTGGATCCTTAACGCAGCCTGTCTTTGAGGTGTTGATTTCTGAATCCTGTCTCCTTCATGGCTTGTAGAAAACCACAGGATTGAGGAATCAAGAAGTGAGGCTGAGAAGTGGCAAAGTAAAGGAGGTGACACCAGTGGCACTTTTTGATGGGAGATGCATCCACAGCTGTGGATCCTGGGTGCAGCTTCAGGCACAGCCTGGCTCTGCCAGGAGAGGTCCTATGCAACCTGTCCTGCAGGGAAACCCAAAGACTTTGGTTCAGGCTTGCTTCAGATAAGCCTTGTAGGTACAAATAGTGTCAGTCATGTCCCTTCCTTCAACAGGAAGACTCTGTCCAGATTAGAGCCCAGCAAACTCTCAGGAGCACTGCCAAGGACAGAACTGGGATTATTCCAGCAGTGACAATGTGCTCAGGGCTACACAAAGGGCTAAAAACTTTATAAATTGCAAATTCTGAGAGCACTTAACATAACAAATGCAATCCCAGTGGCTCAAGACAGATATTCCCTTGATGTGTGAGGTGGAGGTGGAAGTGACAGCACTGATGCCTCCAAAACCTGAAAGGAATCACAAGGGATGGATAAATTTGACCTAAGGGATCTTCCTTCTCCAGTTTTTCCCCCAGCCTTTCTCCTGAAGAACAGGGCAGAGAATGCCCTCTCTGTATGGAACAAAGGGATGGCCTTGTGTGCTGTCTGAGGGTTACTTATTTAAGAGCCAGAGCACAGGCAGGACCGTGGGTGTGCAAAGTTCACCTGCTGTCACACGAGTCCCAGGTAGGTTGTGCAGCTGGGAGAGGAGGATGTATTTTCTCAGCTGTGGAGCAGTGCACAGCTAATGAAAGGAGTTGGTTTGTTGCTACAGTTGGTTGCTGAGAGCACGTTTACTCTCTTCAGGGACAGATTTGGATCCTGTTGAGTCAGGAAGGAAGAGTTTGATCTTGGGCCCTTCTGGGGACTTCACGACATTGTGAAAAACCATTGTGCCTTGTGTCAAGATTCACAGTTTCTTCCTAGGGAAATCTTGGTTGTAGGCAGCAACTGCATGTGTTGTGGATCAAAGGAGATGCATTGGCAGAGCTCTGTCGAGGAGAAACCGTGAACGAAATTATCAGGGTATGATCAAATGCTCTCTGCACTGCTCCTGTTATTGTCTCCACATCAGCAGGCAGAGTTTCACCATTAATCATGATAATGACAGAGTCAGGACACATTTACTGAAAAATTATTTACTGCAAACTTACTGCATTGATGTTTTGATGCTCATTTGGAATTAATTGGCAGGCTGGAGCAAACCCCTGTGAGTTACTCTGGAGAGTCTCAAATCCAGCTCTTCAGTTCTGAGGCTGAGGTTCAGGCCATGGAGGAGCTGCTGCTCCTCTGGCTGGGAGCAGTTCTGCCTCACAGGTACTTGGTGGAAAAATGGGTTGCAGTTCCTTTCAGCCTTCCCTGAATGAAAACTGTTGTTAATTATTTCCAAATTGGCACATGGCAGCGCACAGGGCAGGAAAGGCCATTGCTAAGCTGTCACTTAAATGGTAGGCTTTCTTTTGCCTCATTTGGATTTTAGAGTGGGGGTGGGGGGATTTTCAGTTTCAACTGAGCTGCCTGAAACAGGTAGGTAGTGCCCAGATGTTCCAACCAACACGTTTCCCAACAAAAGATCTGTATTACTGTCACTGCTTAGGGCAGTGGGGTTCAAAGTGCATAAGAGAAGACTATTACGAAAAAAACAAAAAACCCCAAAACTTAAATCTGTTGCTTACAGAGAGTTTTAAATTATAAAACTGCATCTTAATTGTTTCACACTGAGGAAACAAGAACTGGGGAGAGGGGCTCACAAGGGGAGTGGGAATACACGATCGGGTTTTGTGTGCCACTGCCCTTGAGGTTGCAGCAGGTTTGTCCCTTGGTGAGAGGCAGCAGCAGCCCTGCAACTGTGAGCTCTGTGAAACAGTGGGAAGGGACAGGGGGCTGGAGCATCCTGGAGGAAAATCAGGAAAAGCAAGCAAGCAAGCAGGTTAAGAAATATAACCCAGGACCTTGAAATGATGCGTTTGAGGAGCACAGTTGTGAGATTGTACAGGGATGTGTTCCGCTTGAGTTTCCCACCAAAAAGTATCTAAATAATGGGGGAACATCATGGAAACTAGGAATTTCTCTCCCTGAGCAGGAGGAGAGGAGTGCAGCTCTTTAAGTAAATGAGAACAAACTCTTTCCCTCCCTCCTGCGAGCAGCCTGCAGTGCTGACAGTGCTCAGCACAGCCCAGGCACCGAGCTGGTGCTGGCCCCTGGGGCAGGGCAGGGCTCGGGGCTGTGCTGCCCCATGGCAGGGAATGCCTCCACGTGTGTGCGGTGCTGTGGAGCTCAGGGACCTGCCTGCTGCCAAAAGAGCTCTCTCTGTGCAAATTAGTTCATAACTTATGAGCTTTGACAAGTTTTTGTTGGCTGCGCCTTGGGAAACGTTTTCGAGTGGCTGTTGCCGAGTTTGCTTTAATCTTTTCCCAGATTTCTTTGGCTGGCGTGGAAATAGCTGGATTATTTGATTGTGTTTCTGAGGAGTATATATAGTCACCTGAAACTTGGCGATTTAAGAAGAAGGAAAAAAAGTGTATCAATAACAAACACATTTATTTTCACTCAGAAGTAAGTGTTTGGCTCCTTCTGCAGCAGAGCTGCGACCCTGGCCCAGCTGCCAGGATATGCTGAGCCTCTTGTGCATCAGCCAGAGGATCCAAACGTGGTTGGTTTGTCAGGGACTCCGTGGCAGAGCCCTTGGCACTCTCAGCTGCTCTGGCCCTGCACGGCCCCGTGCTGAGCTCTCAGTGCCAGCGTGTCAGAGCTGGGACAGGGACCAGCCCCGGGCTCGGGGTGGGACAGCTCTGCCTCCTTCCCCATGTGAGTCCTTCCTCTGCCACACTCCCCCTGAGCCACTCTGGAGCTGCTGCAGATCCCATGACACACCACTGTGCCCCTCAGTGAGCCAAGTACCTGCCCTGTTACTTTGGTGAGGGGGAGCACTGACACAATACACCCAAGCCATGATTCTGCCCTCCTCATCTCTGCCCTGTCATTCCCTTGGAAAAAGGCTGCCTTCACTCTCCAGGACTTCCAAAACGCCTTCAAAAGCTGCACACTCTGGAAGGACACATCCCAGAGCTGCCTGGTCACTCTTGCTAATGCTTGGCTGCTCCAGCTGAAATACCTCGGGGGATGCTTTTTCATTCCTGCAGCGTGGCAGGTTCCTGTTTGGATTTGAGGTGGGGAATGTCCTGGAAGGCTCTGGGGCGCTTCTACTGGGAAGGGAGGTCTTATCTGAGCAACTTTGGGAGACAGTGTGAGTTTTGAACCCATCCTGCTTGCTTCTTGTTTGTCCCACTCTTGAGCTTGCTATTGAATTAAGCAATAATCCTCTGGACTCCCAAATGTCCATTTTTTAAAGCTTTTCCGTGACAAGGGGGGTAATGGTAACTGATTTCTTATTGAGAATAAAGCTGAGGGAAACCGCCTGCAAAAGCCATGACTGCTGAACACGGGCTGGTTTTGCCAAGAACTGGAGTGCTGACAACTCCAGAGTGACTAAGCATCCCGTGCTTTGCTTTTGGTAAGGAAAAGCAGCTCGCTGAATTTGGATTTACATGGGGGTTTATCCCACCCCTCTGCTCTTTCTGCCAGTGCAGGTGCTCCAAATGAGAAGGCTGGATTGACCTTGGCTCAAATTCCATTAATTAGCAGGCAGAGATGAGGAGGTCTGGGCACTGAATGTTGCATAAGAGCAGTGAAGGAAACCCTTCTCCCCTTTTCATTCATCAGTGAATAGCCCTGCAGTTCCCCTTGTGAGGAGAGGGCCTGGAGCAGCCACAGCAATCCCTTCCAGCAGCAATCCCTTCCAGCCTGGTGAGATCACAAGTTTCCGGATTGAGAGGGTGTGAAAGGAAGATCTAATCCATGGGTTGGCACAGCCCACTCAGGAGTTACTGGGCTTAGGGGTTTTTTCTGTTTTTCATACATGAAAGATCTCTCACAAATTTCCATTTTCTCTTGCATTTAAGAGGGATTGTTTTAAATTGTTATTTCCTTCCATCCCCTCCCTTCTTCCTCCCTCAGTCTGAGCTGTGAGTGCAGCCACGGAAGAGCTGCTGGCAGCTGCAGCAGCCTCAGAGCTCTGGCTGGGAGAGGTGTGAAAATGCAGGGAACTGGGGAAATACATTCTCCTTGCTCCTCGGGGTGGGTGTGCACATGTGCTTCTGCTTTCTGCAGTGCTTCACCACTGTGAGAAGAGATTCAGCATCACCAAAACACTGACCATCACAGAGCAGGGCTGTGTGTGCTCCCTGGTCATGTACAGCCTGTGCATGGAGAGCCAGTTTGGACTGGGTGGCACTGGGAGACCAGGAGAACTGTTCAGAGCATCTCTGTGGGTTGATGAGCTTGCTTTGTCCACTCCCTGCTGCACTGGCTTTCCCACAGCTTCTTTCTTAGTGTGCAGGGAACTTGGGTGGAGGTTCCTGGCCGAGCTCAGTGGCTGCCCCCAGTTACACCCAGCAGGGACTGTGCTCCCAGTGCCTGCACAGGAGGGCTCTGACACCTTCTGCTCTCACATCAGGCTGTCATCTGGCCCTGCTCCTTCTTCAAAAGTAGAAGATATGTATCAAAGCAGCATTTCTGTTATTGCTAACCTCAGAAATGGCAATTTAGCGGGGGATTGAGAGGCAGGATAGAGAAAAGTGGTGTTCTATCTAAACCTGTTGTGGTACGACTGCAGGTACATCTTCAAGGCTGGAAGTCACTGGATTCTCATGCAGATGTTGTCCTCTACAGTGCTCTGAATTCATTCTCTTTATTGCTTTTTGTTTATAAATGGCTGCCTCTTTTTGTTCAGGGAACATTTGACAGAGTGCTGTTGCTGCTGAAGTATCTCTTCCACATGTGCACACCTCCTGCACGTCTCTGGGGCAACCTTCACAGAAAGGTGGTGTCTGTGTGAAGTCTTTGAAGGAAAGTGCCTCCTGTCACCTCTGCCTACCTAGAATAAGCTTTCTGGTTCAGCACTGAAATGAAACCATCTGGAAAAAGAATCTCCCAATAAAAGACTTAATTTAAAGAAGTTGCACATTTAAAATGTCTAGATCTTCTGTGGGAACACGCTGGTTTCATCAACATTTTTGAGTAATGTGACTGAACAGTTTTAATCAAGTCAACATTCTTCCTTTTAGTTTTATGTTATGGCTTTGATTGAAGTAAATCACTCAGAGTATATTGTTTTGCAAAAATGTCAGAATTTATAACTTTTTGGCTCCAAATTGAATTGAAAAAAGCATCTTGAAATCTTGTTTTCTTCCCCTACCAGGAGACAGGAATATGATGTTTTTCAGCCAGGACTAGTTATAATTTTGATGGCTGCTGCTGTTGAGCCTTGGATGTCCCATGACACAGATACTGGTTTAGTCTGCAAAGTGAAGCATTCTCCTTTCCTTTTCCAGGAAGATATGTGCCTGGAGTTCATGCTCATTTGGACTCTTACTTTTTTAAGCAGGTTTTCCATAAGGTGTCTTTGCATTTCCTGGGAATAATTTTTAAAGAAGGACTCAAGGTCTAAGGAACTATAGTGGTCTGACCATCCTCTGCTGCTGGTTTACCTCACAGGTTTGCTTCTGTAGGCTTTGAGGGACTCAGTCTTAATCCATTGCTTAATCCCTCCCTTGCTCAGGACACACTGTGTGCACAGGAATGGCAACAACTGCTTTAATAGCAGCCCAGTTAAACCCAGTAAAAGCCAAGAAGATTAGATATTGAACCAAGGGAGAGGAGGATATACAGGTTAGCAAACTCCACAAAGGACATCAGTGGGAGCCTTCTGGGTCATGAAACAGTGCATGAGGGCTGGTGTGGGTGGCATTTGGGTTACCTTGCTGTAAAGCTCTGTAAAGCTTTCAACAGAACCTTTGAAAGACCTTTATTTTAGGTGTGGGGGGCTTAATTTGTTGTGGCATCTCCCTCAGTGGAGCAGCAAAAGGCAGTGACATTGGTAAGAGTGGGTGAAGGGCACTGGTGAGAGCAGGAAGACCCAATTCTCATTGAAGTCCTTGTGTATCAGCCTAGTTGTGTAAAAGGACATTAAGGGAAGTATTAAAATCGTTAATAGAAGCAAATTATTGCACTAACATCTGCTGCATTAAACTCCCCTATTCTTCAGGGACAGCGTATTTTTATTTAAAGGTTTAGACACCTTTATTTACAGCTCCAGCTTTTGATGCCATTACCAAGTAAAGAGCTGCTGTCTCCAGAGTCATCCCAGCACTAGGGAAGGGTGTGGATGCAGAGGCACATGGGCTGCACGGGCTGGCAGGAGCACACCCCCGTTTGGAGGGATGGGTTGTCTCAGTGAGGCTCAGCAGTCCTGTCTGTGCTCTTCACTCAAAGCTGCTTTTCTCTGTGCCTAAAGTAGAGGCTGTTTCTTTGATATGCAAGTTTGTGCACTGGGGGGAGTGATGGGTGTGGGGAACAGATGGAGAAAGCACAGGGAAAACAGCAGTGGTTTACAGGAATAAAAAGAGGTGCTTTTGTTGGAGTCATTACACCAGAAACAAGGAGCCTCTGATGAAGGGAAGTGAGCCTGAGGGTAGGGAAGGTTGTGGTGTTGACAGAGAAAGGGTTTGTAAGGATTTCAGCCTTATCAGTTTAGCTTGAAAACCCAGAAGCTGAGGGATGTGGAAATGGTGGGAAGACAAAGGGTACAGAGGAACTGAACAGGGCACTGAGCAGAAAGTGTGAGAGGTGGGAGCAGGGACAGGACTTGCCAAGAGCTCTCAGAGCCTCTCTGTGGGCGAGAGGCAAGGGAGCAAGGACGGGAACAGAGGAAAGAGCTGGAGGTGACCTGGACAAGCAAACAAACCCTTGGACAGAAAGGGGGGTGCGGGAGGGGGGCAGGAGGTGACTGTCCAGGGGAGGGCAGTGGAACAGCTCCTTTCCCAAAGGCAGGACTGCCCCTGGGTAAACCCTCAGCTGCCCCTGAACGTGCTACAGGTGAGTTCTGACTGGCCTCCTGCACAGGGGATCACTGGGGTTTCTTGTCAGGAGTTCAGGTTTATGCCTGAGGAGTTTTGGGAAATCCGAATGTCCAAGCAGGGCAGACAAGCACAGCTCCCAGGGGTGTCCTGATGGTCCCCCTGCCTTGCAGGAGCTGACTGGGCTGAAGGGGGTGATGACACAAGCTCACCCTTCACATGTGCCCTGCCTTTGTGCACACACAGAGGGGCCAAACCTGGGGCTGGGACACCAAAACAGGATGCTGGGGCTCTCTAATCCTGGGAGTCCTGCTGTGGGAGAGGGAATATGGGCCAGGGGAGAGCTGAGCTCAGCTGCTCCCACCGTGGAGTTTGACCAAGGGCTGCAGCACTAAAGCCAGGAGGTACCAGTGGGAGGGGATGACAAAATCCTACTGTGAAGCACAGAAGTTATCTGTATTTGTCCTTCTATTCACTGTTTCCCAGCTCAAGTGATGTAACAATTACAAATTTGGCTTACCTGGAAAAGCTACTGAAAGTAGGATAAATTATTAATTCCCAGGCTGGGTTCTGAAGAATTAATTTCAGCACCACTTATTGAAAATTCTCCTTCATAAGAAACAGCCCCATTTTGAGAACAGTTTTGAAACAGTGAGACTCTTGCAAGCCATTATTGTATTTTTTGACAATTTTATTTTTCCTTCAATCACTATCCTTTAGCACATTCAGCAAATATACTGAAATTAGGAATAGGAAGCCTACATTTGTAAGAATTATATCTCTGTGCAACGTAGTGAAGTAATTGAAATTCCAGGGCAGAACTGTGGAAATTCTTAGCACAGTTTGTCCATATCTTATCAGAACAGGCACGCTTTTCCCATGGCCTGGCCACATGCCAGCAGGGATGGAGCAGACTGGTTGGAAGCCCACTTTGAATGGGCAAAGTAATCTTTCTGAATGGATTTTCTGGCAGCATTCCTGTTGCATGTGTGGTTTATTGTTCTTGGGGATGTGACTGTATTTTACCCCCCAGATAAATGTTTTAGGGTCATTATTCTTTTGATGATGGGAGGGGTTCTGGAAAAACAATCAGATCACTAGTCCTATAAAATTCTATAGGCAATTTTTTGTTGTTGTTGTAAGTGGTTTTCCATGTTAATTGTGTAGCTTTTTGAGCATAATTTTGATGTAAAGGACAAC
>NW_021940802.1:2197549-2240687 GCF_001715985.3 Manacus vitellinus | reverse complement strand
GCCCCGCACCACCGCGGCCTCCCTCCGGCAAGGCACGCACAGGGAGGCACCAGAAACCACCAGAGCTCCTGTGGAGCACACGACGGCCACCACTGAGACCCCCCAGCACCCGGAGGAGCTGGAGAGGAGACCAAAGGGGAAGCAAGGGAACAAAGAGAGGCGTGAGCAAGAAAGAGCCCCCCACTCTAAAATGAAAAAGCACGTCAGGAAAGAAGAGCCAGCAAACAGCACGTACCAGGGCTTGACAGAGGGGAATTTAACAGAGCCGAGCTGGGCAAAGTCTTCCCATGAAACCCTCGAGGGAAATGATTTCCCCAAGGTGAAGTTCAGTGCAACGACCTCCCCTCCTGTTGCTCTCCAGGAAGACCGCAGCCAGTCCTCCCCAAAGCAGTCCCAGACGCTGTATCGGTACCACCCCGAGGAGGACGGGGACCCCAACTCCATCCACGCCAACCCCAGGCTGCCAGAAGGTAAGAACTGCTCCCAGTCTGCGTGCCTGGGGAACACTTACTCATAATAACATTGGGGCATCCACTGATATGTTCTTCTTGCTGTGGGCATGAAATCAAGCAAACCCCCACTCACCTTCTTTCATCCCTTCAGGAGATGTTTGTGTTTCATTTCACATAACAGATACCATTTCACTGTTGCCCACCTTGCTTTGATTTCACAAAGCATGGGGACGGTGTTTTCTGGTATTTTTACTTTATTTCAGATGATGATTTATTAAACTGTGACCTTTTCCTTCAATTACTTGCTTTTAATTTCTATCAAGATGTAACAGAAACATCTTCCTCTACACAAAAGGATTTAATTAGTTATCCTCAGTTACCAACTCAATGTAATCACATTTGTAGCTTTTGCTGCTTCTGGGAAGAAAGTGAAACAGTTGTATTTCCACTATGAAAATATTTACAGCACTTGTTGTAATATTTATCCCATGGTTGAAAGCCTGTCTAAGCTCATTAGTTCAAGAACTTCATAGATACACTCAAATACCCCTGAGGACTGGTAGGGAGAAAAAGAACTGCCTCTTGCTTTGTGTTTTTTGGGGCTGGAAGTTTATGGTGTTTGTGGAAAGTGTATGTGTCTCCTCCCTGCCTTTGGATTCCTCCTGACATCTGCAGGGAAAGTTGATTATATGCTTTATGCAGTGCTCATTACTGTAATGAATGCCAACTTCATCGCTGGAAATTAGCACATGTACAGCTCCTATTTCCAATTCATTTGTCATCAAATCAAGAGCAATACCTCCTTTTTCAAGATGTGGCACAAAATGTTCTCACGAGACTCGGCAGCAGAACACTTGCAGGAAATACTGATTAGTCCCCAGGCACTGATATTTCTCCTGGGTTGTGTAGGGAGCCCTTAAACATCTTGAGCTGTCGAGTCCATCTACTCAAGAAGTTTAAGGCAGATAGGAGAAGGAAGCAGATTTGGAGCTGAGACTCCAGGTCCCAACACAAGCAGCACCTCGTGACTGTTCACCAGGCAGTGGAGATGGCAGCCTTTTCCTTTTCCTTTTCCTTTTCCTTTTCCTTTTCCTTTTCCTTTTCCTTTTCCTTTTCCTTTTCCTTTTCCTTTTCCTTTTCCTTTTCCTTTTCCTTTTCCTTTTCCTTTTCCTTTTCCTTTTCCTTTTCCTTTGACTGCCCTTTTATTTGTTGCAGCCACCTCAAAATCTGAGCTGAGCTGTGCACCAGTTCTGTGTGTGACACATGGGTCTGAGTTAGGACTAATATGCAATGACCTGTTTTCTGATGTAACTTAAAAAAACCCAACTTCCTTAAAACTAAGTTGCCTTTTCTTTTTCTTTCAAAAAGGAAAGATGGGTTCACGCTGAAATTATCACTGAGAGGCTTTGGGAAAGGCTATTGGGGTGAGTGTTCAGCAGCAGAGCCAAGTGCTACGTTTTAGAGTCTCCTTGGGTGATTTCCAGTCTGGGGTTCCTGGGAACTGCTTGGCTGAGACAGGTCTGGTTGGGGACTGGATTAGTTTGAGGTGCCTGGAGCAGAATGTGATGGATGTCACGTCAGGCAGGGATGGTTTAGCCAACAGAAGCAGGCCTGGGAGTCACTGGATGCCATTTCCCCCTTAGCTGAGGTATCTGTCATTTCCTTTAAGTATTGTAAAAGTGGAACTGAAAACAAATATCCCTTGGGAGCACAGAACTCTCTGTCTGGCTGTGGATGATGCAGCTCTGAGGCTGCAGGTTCTCTGGCCCACAGAGTTGCTGCATGTTCTGGGAGCAAGTGCCAGTGTCATCACACCATGTCCATCCAGTCACTGACAAGTGGGACCTGACCAGGCGGCTCCTCTTCCCCATCTGCTCCACCATTCCCATTAGGAATATTGGTGGAAACAGAACAGAGCCTTCTCCAAAACTCAGGAATCTCCCTTGCTGGTGGCAGTGCTCATGCCTGGGGATGATGGTATTTCCAAGGGTTTTGTTGTTTTAATGGATGTGGTTGTGACTCATGTGAGTAGATCCATACGTTTCAAGTAATAAAACACACACATCTTGTCTCTTCCTGAGCCAGTAGGAGAGGGGGAGTGAAGGTATTAGTCAGACTTGAAAGAAAAATTAACCTCGCCTACAGATACAGAATGAAAACATAGATTTTGCACATGTATTTCCAACTATAAAATGACAGAATCTACCAGAATTGCCAAATAACTTCTTTTCTCCCATCAAGAGTCATCAGCAGGATGTAAACTGCATCAATCCCGTAATTTTTAGAGCCTGCAAGGCTGTTACATTTTTTCCTAAGGAGGCTGCAGCCAGTGGCAGCGAGCACAGGTTTTGTTTAACCAGTTCTCAGCAGAGTGCTGTGGGGACATTTCTGTGACTGTACAGACATTCTAGATATATTTTTATAGTTTCTTTTAGTTTTGTTTCTCTCCAGAGTTTAGAAAAGTGTAGTAGTCTTCACAGAAGCATTTGCTGCACTAACAATTCAGCCCAAGTCATATGGCCATTTGTTCCTCCTATTAGCTGCATCCTGTGTCCAGAACTCTGATGTGCTTGGATCCTGATGCCTTTTGTTAAAAACTTGGCTTCATTACTTGTATTTTATGTGTCTCACTTTGGTTTTACATGTAGCTGAGTTTTCATCTCCCAAATCTCTGCTGGCTCATATGTAATCTAATGGTGGAAACAACGTGGAGCACTTTGGTGCTCAGGAAAGGTTAGTTTTCTGTTTTGATTCTTTCTCCTTTTGAGCATCGTTTTTCATCTCTGTTTCATCTGAAACACTGCTGTATTCACATCAGCCAGCCAAGATGATCTCTCTAGCATTTGCTCTCATGGACTCCAGTGAATTGCCATTTGTTTGGGGAATGTTCTCCCCTCTCCTTTGCCTGCTCTGAGCTTTGCTGGAGCAGCTGTTTTGTGGATTTTCTGGGTGCTGTGTGGGGCCAGGCCCTCACTGGTGGCTCCCTGGGGCAGCAGCAGCACCACTCGTGGTCCCCGGGGGGGATGTCACAGAAATGGGCTCTTTTGGGAGCTGGTTTCTCTGGTTGCAAGGTGGGAACTCCAGCACCAGCTCTGTAGGGCTGTGTGAGCCCAGGGGATGTTTTCCTGCCTCTGACAGGTCCAGTGGCTGTTCTACAGGGGTTTCTGCCACCCTACCAGCCCACAACACTGCCTGAGTGTGAAATATTTGTGTTCTACCCCATGTGTGAGGGCACTTGTCATAGGTCTTGAACACAGACTGAAGAGCAGCTTCCTTCAGCAGCACACAGCCCCTCTGGGGTTTCTGTGCAAATGTTAGTCACTCCATTCCTAAAGGAACTGGAAGTGTAAAGTAGAGGTAATTACTCAGCTGAGAAAGTGTAAATTAAGAACTCTCACCATGGGAAAGGATGAGATTAATGAAGACTGTTCTCTTTATACACACTCTCTCCAGACATTGATCTTACTCTGTCACTGCAAGAGCAGCAAACAGAGGGAGTTTTAATTTCCTATTTATTTCCTACTTCCTCGTCCTAAAAGTGCTCTGAACAGAGGAGGGCTGACTAAAACATCTTTCAAGAAGTTACTGTCACGTTCTGTTTTCCATTTCCCTGTGTTCTGGCAGTAGAATGCTGTTCCTTGGATAAATGTTAACTCAGGTAGCAAGCAGCTTTGTAGTGAATGTTTTATGATTTGCATTCTGGTTTTTGGCAGGCTGAACAGCAGTTTGGGTTCCAGAATGGAGGTACTTTTCCACTTAAACTCCTCCACGACTAGTGACTTTTTATCGTGGTCATGTTTAGAGATAAGGATAATTGTTCTCCAGCTGAAGTGAATTGCACCAATTTGTGAGCTGAGATCAGTGAATGTGAGAGTGGCATTTATTGCAGGTGAATCCTGATCAGGCAGCAGCTCCTGGGAGGCTCTTGTGTAACTTCTGAGGGTGTAGCTAAGATGTCAACCAACCCATCTGCTGCCTGTTTGCTGGTATTGAAGCTCATGAGGCAAGATGACCTTGAATTCCCTAACTGAGGACAAACAGGAAAGGAGATCCATGTGCAGGGCCAGGAGTTGGGCTCATGATCCTTGTGGGTTCCTTCCAACTCAGGATATTTTATGGTTCTGTGAAGCAGACTTGCAGGGAGGGTTTCTGAAGCATTCTCTGAGCCCATCCACCCTTTCTCTCTCTTATTACCACCATAAAAAGCACTGGAGATGGGAGAATGCCATGGAGGGTCCTTTGGAAACAAACTCTGTTTGCAGTTACTTCTTATTTTTTGCTCTCAGGTGAAGTGTTCTCTCAGGTTCACCTGAATTACCTCAGGCTCAATCCTGTGTTCTCTCCTTTATCCCAGTTCTGTCTGTAACAGGAAGAAATCACCTTTGAGCCCTCAAACCAGGATATCTGAGGAATGAAAATAAACCTCAGGAGAGTGGTGTGTGAGGAGAAAAAGCCTCTGGGCCAGCAAGTGTGAGTCAGCGTGAATTACAGCCCTGGGGTGACAGCGCTCAGTGGCCCTGGTAGCTGAAGTTCAGAGACAGCAACATCCTAGAGGAAGACAGTGTGGATGGGAATAAAGCAGGCTGAGATACTTGCAGAGAAGACTAAAATGCTATAAAAATTAAAAACTTTTTAAAGAGAGAACCACAAAACAGACCTAACCTGGCCTGCCAAAAATGGCATTGGTACTCTTATGAGGCAGCTGGATGCTGGTTTAGGAGGAAAAGGAAAAAACTCAAGCATTTCTATTAATTCCAATGTGGTATGTGGGGGCTGATTCCCTCATGGCTGCGAGTGCACAACCTTCCCTGCAGCCCTTCCCTTGTCCCCCCAGTGCTGGGACCCCTCCCGGCCCAGCTCCACGGCCTGGTCGTGAATCCATGAGCGGCTCCTGCAGGGACCTCCCATGGACCACCTGGCAGATTGTTTGTCTTCTTTCCAATATCTAAAAGCATAAGTAGGGCTGAGGTTGGACAGCCAGGTGACCTCGTTGTGACCTTTTAGTACTTCAAGGAAGCTCTTAAAAAAGACAGAGAGCGACTTTTTACACGTGCAGATGGTGATGGGACAAGGGGGAATGGCTTTAAATTAAAAGAGGGCAGCTTTAGATTAGATATTAGGAAGAAATTCCCCCCTGGGAGGGTGGGGAGGCCCTGGCACAGGTTGCCCAGAGAAGCTGTGGCTGCCCCATCCCTGGAAGTGTCCAAGGCCAGGTTGGACGGGGCTTGGAGCAACCTGGGCTAGTGGAAGGTGTCCCTGCCAGGGTGTGGGACTGGATGGGCTTTAAGTTCCCTTGCAACCCAAACCATTCCATGATTCTGTGTTGAAGGGAACCACTTGTGCTGGATTGAGCCCATTGGCATTCTCCATTTTAACAAGACCAGTGATTTTAAGTGTGTGTGTGCCAGACACTGCTTGTGGCATGAATTTGTGAGCAAAGGGTGCAAGGAAAACCCAAACCTGCCCTGATGACATGAAGAAGTGGGCTGAGAATAATTGTTTGCAGACTCTGAAATAAACAGTAGCCAAAGTATCCAATCTCCAGGCACTGGACTGCCAGATGTGACCTGGCTTTCAGTGGGTTCAGCATTAGGCCTGTATCAAGTGCTTTGAGTAGTCCCACATGAGGAACTGCAGCTGGGATCAGGAGGGCTGATCTAGCCCAGGCCTGTAGGCAGCAGCTGAATGTAGAGTGTCCAGACCCGTCCTAGCCAGGAGCAGAGTTCTGGGGCTTTGCTTTGTGTCTGGGTGATGTCTCTGGACATGTTGCTGCGTGGCTGCTGCTTGTCTGTCTGTGTTTTGGGAACTGCTCTGGGTCAGACCTTGGTTGCTGCCTTTCCAGCTGGCTGGGCTTCAGCTTTGCAGGAATCCCCCTTTGGAGCCCAAACCCTCCTCACCACAGACTGTCTTCCATTCCTCATGTGCATCTCCCTGCTCAAACTGAGCTATGAACCACAGCTCAGGAGCTCCTGGGTGCCAACACTTTGGTGTCAGGCTTTTATGGGGCTGGTTTGGTCCTTGTCTCTTAAAGAGTATTTTAAGTAGTGACTGTATATTGAACCAGGAGCTCATGATCTTTAGTTAGAGATTATATAGAGGATCTTTTCTTAAAGCTGCAAAGATCTGTGCAGTGGTGCAGGCACAAGCCTGGTATTCACTGTGCCAAGTTTCAGTGCCATGCTTTGCTAAAAGCTGTGTAGCCTGTCACAGTCAGAGGAATGCAGACTTTGAAGAGCCTAAACAATTTGCAGAAATGCTCAGGTCTCGAGTTCTTTTCTGTTTAAACCCCAGCACCTGCCAGTTCAGTACACAGAGATGTGTAAGAAGGTGGTTCTCTGTCTGCCTGTGCTACTCACAAAATTAATGTAACAGCTCCACACTGGTGTGATCACAGGGATGAGCCTGTGAATGACTGGGCACCGTGACAGGCAGGTACAATATGCAGGGTGGGACAAATGTGTGTGTTCCTTCAGCTCCTGCTAGTCTTACCTTCATGCAGTGCACCCTGAAGAGCACAGTTCTTGGTGGTGCTGAGGTGCAGCCACACTTCTCCTCCGCTCACAGTGCCTGTGTACACCGAGGTGTTTGTGCTGCAGCACAAGGACCCTCACTCACAGGTGGCTGGAGCAGTTTTGGATAAGGAAATCCATTGTGTTCAGTGTTGGCACCAAGGGAGTGTGCAGAGAATGTTTGAAAGTGAAACAGGGTGACACATTCACTCCTGTGGGGTGTGTATTTTGGCATGTCCCATCCTCCCTGGAGGAGCATGGCACTGCTGGCACAAGCCCAAAGGGCAACACCTGCATAGGACAGGCTTTCCACAGCGACAGTGAACACAGACAAAGGTTCTCAGATGTCCTTGACTTCATGGAATTTGGTTACAAAGACAGTTTAATCTTATATGTTGCAATAATACAGCTGGAGTGGAGCCCCTAATCTATGAGGGCATCACAGTATCTTTGGGAACCCACCCCGTGTACCTGTTCTGTCGAGGCAAAAATCATCATTTATGCAAAGTTATTTCCATCCATGGTTTGCGACAAGAACATTTAATCTCAATTCTGAAATTCAAACATGCTGTAGACAAACTATGAAAATAAGATGGGCGTTTTCTTGTACAAATTAATTACCCACTTGAACAGACGAGGCTGTTGGGCTCACCAGGTTTCACAGGAGGACTCCATTTGCTGGTTATTTATAGTAGGTATCTGAAAGTATTTTTTTTGTATGCATGATTGATACTTCTTCAGAAAGCAGAATTTAAATGAGACTTCTTTGCAGTAGTGTGTCTGTTATTCTAATCGATCACCAAGGAATTAAGAACAACTGTGAATATAGCTCCTTGTCAGAGAAAGGCGAGTGCAAGTAGTAATTTTTGATCCAAATTTTGAGAGACAATAACCTTTTGAACAGTTTCAAATATGTAGGCCAAATAAATGTAGCTTTCTAGCACATGCTTACTCATGAAAGGATCTGTAATTTCATTACCCTGGGCCTCACAGAGAGCAGTATCTGTTACCTCTCAGGGATTCTTAGGTAACAAGGCAGCCATAACTGGAATTTTATAAAGATCCCTTTATGTGTGAGCAGGTTTTATGTTTTCTTGACCATTCCCAGTCTGTCTGTGCTGTGCCTGAGATGACCAGTTCTCTTCCAAAGCCACCAAAAAGTCCTAAAGCACCTTCCCAAGGCTGTGGTGACACTGAGCCAAAGGCTGAGAGACAGAGAGGGGAAAGAAGTAATTGTGGCTTCTTTAGGACCATCAAACCTCCTCTGCACATTTTCCCCTTCCCTGCCTGTGCCTGATGCCAGGGAGCTGCAGTGCCCACCCTCATCCACCCCCCTTGCTCCCACCCTGCCTGGGAAGTGTCTGGGACCCTCAGGCACCCTGTGGAGAGTGGACTGGTGAGCAGCAGCATTCCAGAGCCTCTGGCTCTGCAACTGGTCACTGCCTGCTGGAATTACTGGTGTTCCTCCCCCACTGGGACGTGCTGGTGGTGATGCAGTAGCTGCTTGGGTGGTGGCAGTTCTCTGGTGGGTCCCACACACAGGTCTACAGCCTGGCCTTGCTGGGGGCAGTTCTGGCTGCAGCTTATTCAGCCCCTTCCTACGCCAAAAAAAGGAGCCATTTAGAAAAACACACAGAGCAGTAATTCCTTGTCCCTTGTTGCTCTGAGTGCTGGTTGCTTTTGTGGTGCTGTTGTGAATCACAGGGATTCCTGACTGCATTCAGAAAGGCCCAGAGTTGTTTGACCATAGTTTTGAATTACCAAGTACTAAAATAAATGTTTATGGCTTCAACAGCTCTGGGTTTAAAACCTTTTAACAGTATAAACAGTTGCCAGAAAGGGGAGAATTTGCATCAGTCACTTTTAAAAGGTGTTATAAAAGTCGATGCTCTTGTGAGCTGTTGCTCTGTATATAATGGACATCTTAAAAATAATGAAAATCATCAAGGGTAAAGAAGGTGAGTGCTTAAGATGAGCTTTATTTTGTATGAGCTTAGTATGTAGAAATGTTATGTCTAGAAGAAGAATTTACATCTTCTCTCCTGTGTTGCACCTTTACCTTCCTGGCTTTGGCTGCCACAGGGCCTCAGTGCAGATTTTCACCCTCTTTGTTTGCTGTGTGTCCTCCTCCCCTTCCCAGAGCCCTTGAGGAGCCAACTTCTGTGGCTTTGAAATTAAGGAAATGTTCCTTTCAGCTAAGTCAGGGCCCTGGGGGTGCTGGTTGCTGCAGCTGGTGTTGGCCACCAGACATTGGGAGCCAGTACAGGAACCCTCCTGGGAGAGCTGCAGCAAAGAAATGGAGGAGGACATTCCTCCAGTGGTGTAAGGGAAGCCAACAGGTCACCAAAATCCACATCAACTGAAAAAGCAAGTGTGTGCTCAGCACAGGATCATCAGTGAGTGCTGCTGAGAAGGGACAAAGTACCAGGTTGGATAAAATAGCATTTGCCATGGATATTGTCCATAGTGCAAGCAATTTTAAGGCAATTTTACACAATATATTCCAGTCTTAGAATGCCACTGAGATGCTTTTGGTGTCTTTTTTTGAGTCATAAGCCCAATAGCAGCGTGTGAGGGTTAGCCTGGCACTGAGCTGTACCAGCACTCACCTCCTCCTTGCATTCCCTGGGAGCAGCAGCCCCAGCTGTGTTTGGAGCAGGGGAGCTGGAGTTTGACTGGAGCTGGCTCGTATGTGGGGATAGAACTGGGAAGGAAATGAATGAGCTCTTGCAACCAGAACATCTGGCTATACCTCAGTTTCCTTTTCTTCTCACCTCTCACTATTTATAAGTTGTTTTCAGTCTGAGTTTTCAAGGACATTGTATGTGCTACTTACTGGCATCATTTTCTGAGCACGAGTTAAATTGATTAATAGTATAGAATTATACATCTTGTATGAAGTGAAGCATCAAAAGTGCTTCTTGTATTTATATTCTGGTGGAAAGATCCTACAGGGATTTAGGAACCATTTATATTTGCAGTCAGTGGTTTGTGACTTAGGATTTGTTGTACTTGATACCAAACCTGCCGTGTGCCGACAGCACGTGGCTCGTGCAGAAGGAATTCCAGAAACACAAACCTTGCTGCAGCAGGGAACAGAATTTCCTGAAAATCAAACACTGAAATGAAAAGCATGTCCTGTGCTCAGGCTGGTTTATGGCCTCTTGTGCCAGGGCAGGACGGGTTTTGTAGAAGACTCGTGTTCAAACTTGTCTCGTTTGTCATTAAAAAAGGTGAAGTTCATTGCTCTTAAATGAAAATATAGGAAAACACATCTTCTTAATGAAAAGAGAACTTATATAATGGTCATTTCTTATGGTTCTTTCTGTAAGGTTAAAGAGTTCTTTCACACTGAACAGGCAGGATGGGAAACTTCCAGCTGGTTTATTGGTGTTCAAGGAAGGGTTTTTTTAATAATGATTGTGAGAAATCACAAGGAGGAGGACTTTTGGATAACAGTATTGAGTCAATCCACTGTCTGCTTGGTGGCATGGAAAACCTCACACCCCCCATCTCTGCCAAGTGCTGGCAGAGTTTGGTTCTCAAGCTTTCAGCTGATGGCTCTAAAGCTCAAGTAGACCCAATTGTAATTCTGCAGCTACCCCTATAAAATATATTGTTTATGGCCTATAAGCAGATGAAGATTAGTACAGTTCTCCCTCTTCTCCAACAATTCTTCCTCTGCACTGGTCATTAATTTTCCTGGAGTTGGAATTGCCTTGCATGGAACTGCTTGGAGTTTTCATTTCCAGATTCAAATGAACAGGGTTTGAGCCAAATGATTTTGTAAGAGATTTACTCCCAGGAACTGTTTTCACTGAAGATAACATACACTTAAGTAATGTCTCGTGTAACAATGATAAAATTTGCACTTTTCCTGGTTCTGGATCAAAGTTGATAAGTGTTGTCTGAACTCATGGCATTGAAGTAAAAAGAAAAGTGTAGCAAACATCAGCGAGGGTGAGGTTTGACGTTAGAAGGCTCCATAAATGTTTAATTTCAGTCAGTTTGGATTGACTGTGGTGGTTTTGTTTCTATCTTTAAGTGAGGTGGAAGATAAATATGGAGACTTTCCAAAATTTTGTCCCCTGGTCTCAGAAGTTTCAGAGGATGCATTAAAGTAATGAATGTGCCTTACATGTGTTCCTTGAAATACAGACTCTTGCCTTGCTTGGCCTATGGCCCCAGGAAACAATTTTCCTGGTAGTGTCTGTGCTCTTTCTCCTTCACACATGGCCCCAGGGACAAGAGGAGCAGGTTTGGACTGTGGCATGGCCAAGAACCCGTTGTGGGACAGGCAGGGACTCTCCCTGCCTTGGTGTTAGGTGAAGATAACCCAATGAAACATGAAAAAAGGGTTATACTGCTGGTTTTCTTGTCTTGGCAAATGTAACCAACCAGCTAAAACGAACAGGAGCTTCTGGAGTTGGAAGTTCCACTTGCTCTCCAGTGTGAAGAATTTGGTATGCAGAACAATTGTGGCATGTGGCAGAGGCCAGTTTGGGCTCAGTATTGATGCTCACACTCCTGTCCTGAGGATGAATGAGTTTAACACTCGTGAGCATGCTTTAACCTTCAGTCCTGAAGGTTTGGACTGTGCAGAGTGCCAGTGCTTCATCAGCACTGCTGTGTGTCTGCACTCCTTTAAACCACCGGATCTGACCTTTATTAGGTAATACTGAGGTCCCAGTTTGGTCTGGTGAACAGCTTTACACAGCTTTGAAATCTGACCCTGGTATTTCAGAGAGATTGCTCACTGTTATTCAGCTTTTAAATGGAGTCAATAATGCTTCTTGAAAAAAAGACATTGAAGGTCAAATTCTGTCCTGTCAATGCCACGTTAACCCCATTAGTTTCAGTAAGGTATATACTCATTTTAGCTGTATTGCTCCTCCAGTGTGACTTTAAAATGGTGAAGTGCAGCTGATAAGCATTAGAAATGCTAAAAAATAAATACTATCTTTAAGAAAGAGCTCCCTGCATCCCATGTGAACATAAAAAAGTTGGTCTCTCTTCACAAGACTTTCTTTGCGGTCACAAAAAACTTTGTTGTATTTTTCGGTCAGACTGAAATTCCTCTCCCAGATCTTACAGTTAATTTATAGTAAATGAATACCTCATAAACATATGATCATTACACAAATACTTTATTATAGCCATTTGTCTTTTTGTTTGTAAATTCCCCAAACTGAATGTCTGGGAAATGGATGTTTATGGACATGCAGTTGACAGCACTGAGCCCCTGGCATGGTCAGTGAGCCCCTGTTCCCATGACAGGCAGGAAAGGGCTTGGTGCCTCCTGATCCAGTCTCACCAACCACATTCCTTTAGGGGAAAAGAGCTGGTGGTGATTGATGACTGTGCTTCCCCCACCCCTGCCTGTATCACAGAACTGAGATTGTCACTGCTCTGATTCAAATGTGACACAGACAAGTCCAGACTCCCCTGCACTTGACCATAAGTATCTGGATTATGGTCAGTGTTGTACCATATGGTCAGTTTTAAACACAGAGTAACTGCACAGTTTTCTAAGTATTTAGCATGAGAATTGTCCTGGTGCACTGCCTTCAAACTAGGTCAGGATGCTGCTGTCTTGGAGCAAATCTTGGCTTGGTTTGGTGTAGGCCCTGGAACTAGTAAAGAAATCTTCAGAACACTTCTATATTTCAATTTTTTAATGGCAAGAAACAAATCTATATCATAGAATCAAAGAGTCATTAAGGTTAGAAAAGATCTCAGAGATCATAAAGTCCAAGTTCTCTGCTGCAAGATCCAGGAAAGAATCCTATTTCCTGGGGGGCCAAAGGACCACACTGCTGTCGTGGTGATTGATTCTGTTCCCAAAGATGAAGTGGGAGGTTTCCTGACCCTCTCTTGTTTGTTTTGGCTGGCTGTCTGCTGCCACCTTGCTGAGATTTTCCTTTTGCTGCTTGAATCCACTCCAGACTTCAGAGCCTGAAAGCTGCCAAAGCTGATGACAAATAAGAAGGAGCAAGTATTGGTGCAGTGCAAGGAGAATGCAGGTTAGCAGTGGGTGTTGAGGAGGAATATTTTTGGTGTTGTAGCCCATGGCACTCTCAGAACTGTGGGTATGTGTTGCCCTGTGTGTGTATTTTCCCAAATGAAAAGCAAATGATCTGCTTTGATAACCTGTCTCCTCCTCTCTGCTGCTCTGGCAGTGCTGGTGGTCGCTGCAGGTTTGTTCAGCCTCTCGTGGGACTGGGGAGGTCAAGTTTAACTTTCCTCTGTTCTGTATCTCCTGATGAGGAGAAGGTGCTGTGTGGGGGCTCCTGTGGAGCAGCTCCAGGACCTGCCTGTGAGTGCAGCTGGTGCAGAGTAAGGACACAACTGTCCCCACACACACTGATGTGCAGGCTGAGCTCCAGGACAGTATCCAAAGCTGGTGTTCAGTGCAGAAGTCACACACAGCATGCAGGGTGTGTAAACACAGCCAGCACCGATGGGTCGACTCCGGTGGGTATCAAATGCCTTCAGCAAGGTGCAAAGCAACTTCCAGCTGTGTGGGGACACTGGAAAAGGCTTTTATCTTGTTTGCCCTCTTTTCTTATTCTCTCATAGTAAGACTTGGTTGTTAACTTTCAAACTGCTGAGCAATTTTTAACTACTTGTGTGTACTTCAAAAGGCACCTTGGTCAGAAATGGTTCCCACCACTTCCCCGAATCAGCCTGTCAAGAAGGGGAGAGTGCAGTCCTACAGCAGTGATGGCCACTGCCACAACTGATGCAATTTAAAATAAAAGCTTTGTAAGCAGAAGTTTATAAGTGGCAGTTACTCCCCAGGGCTGTGGGAATGCCTGCTGGCTCAATGTAAAGGCTTGGAATATAGACAGATGGAAATTTTGCACCTTAAAAGGTGCTGCAGAGCCCTGGGGGTTTGGTAGCTGGAGGTCAAGCCAAACTGCAGAGAAACAGGGAGCCTTGGCTTGGGGAACTGAGCTGGGCCCCAGGGCTGAGAAAATCCTCAAAGTAATGCAAAGTAGGGCCTGGTTTGCAAAGCAAACACAACCCAGCAAATTCGTTTCTGACTGTAGCTTGATAACAAGGATGTGTAAACAGACTGAACCTGGTTTCATGTTTAGCTGCAACACTTGCCTGGATTTTTCTTGCCAGTTGTGCAAATTGATGAATTTGACAAATTTCTGCCTTTAGTAGCAAATCATGTTCAGAACAAGGAGGAGGAGAAATCTACTATGAGGTAAAAGTTTCTTGTCAAGTGCTGTGCATGTAAAGGAGACTAAAAAACTCTTTCCAGCATGGAAATGTATGCCTTGGACATCACCTAAAAAATTTAGGAAAGAGTGCCAAATCCTACAACATGTTTCAAATAATCTGATATTTGAGGTTATTTGTAAGGTTCCATCCCCTGGACTCGTGTGGCTGCCCAAAGCCATCACTTTTCACTTAGAAGATGTTTTTAAAAGAAGTAGGAAACCCACACAGTTTTCCTCTAGGAGAAAAACTAAATCTCAAGTGTTTGAAACCAAACAAAACCCAGCTACCCTGCAGGTGGAGAGAAAATGAAAAGAATTCAGACTGTTCATTAGACTGTAGTGTTTAGATGAGATGTTAGGAATAAGTTCCTTATGCAGAGGGTGGTGAGGCCCTGGCCCAGGTTGCCCAGAGAAGCTGTGGCTACCCCATCCCTGAAAGTTCAAGGTTGGATGGTTTGGAACAACCTGGTCTAGTGGAAGGTGTCTCTGCCCATGGCAGGGAGCAAGATGAGCTGTAAAGTCCCTTCTCACCCAAACCAGTTGGTGATTCTGTGAGTCCTGTTTCTGCTCCTCAGCAACTGCAGTCCTTCCCCAGCCCCTGTGCCCCGTGGGCAGTGTGGGGTGGTGGCAGGGCCGTGGGGGGTGGCCCTGACCCTTGGGAACACCTTTCCCAGCTCCTCTCCTCGTGTGCACTTGGAGCACATTATTAGGAAGGGCACTGCAACACGGAGGAACCCCGGAGCAGCCAGACAAATTTGGGGTATGAGAGCCAAATCAAGGCATTTCTCTTGCTGAGACCCACAGAAAGTACTAAGGAGGGGAAATGAAGCCTGATTCCATTTTGGACAAGAGAAGGGAGATGAGCAGACAGGTATTGCTTTGTTCTACACTGAGCTGTTACAGCAGTGGGTGATGGGGTGGGCTCAGGTTTTTGGTCTGTTTTACTGTCAACCTGGAGGTGGCCAAATAGGAAGGGTTTAAAATAGTCTTGTGGTTGCCATAGATACTTGTCTAAATTGAAAATAGAGGTCTGGCCCAAGCTTTTAGTCTGTTGGCCAGAGCCAAACTTGGACCCGAGTGCTGAAACCTGAGTGGGCTGGAGGAGCCCTGTTGGAGCTCACAGAGGATGGGGATGTGTTTGACATCACCCAGCAGCTCCAGCAAGGCTTCACATGGGCCTGGGGACTCTGGGAAGGGAAAAATCCTTCCTGCTTCAGACTGTTTCCTCCTTTTTTTTGCCCCAGGAGGTCTGTAGAACTCAAAAAAATGCCACAGAATGCTGCTTTCCTGGCACTGGGCTGGGGTTTTATTTGTGAAATGTTACTGTGTCACAAAGCAGCAGCAAATTTAAAGTAGTTCAACTGGATAAAAGCACCCTATTAAGGTAAATTCTGTTTATTTGTCCCAGGAATGTGTAGCAAATGTGTGTCTAATTACAGATAAGGCAACTAAGCCTTTCATCTTGCTTCAGTGCAAAAAATCTGCAAATAATGTGGAAAATGTTTTGTTGAAATGAATGAAGGTCTTTTCAAGGATTTGGTTATCACAAATGAGTCCCACTGAAGGGAGTTGGGAATGTTTCTCCCTGTCCTCCGGCTTGGCTTTGTGGGTGGCATCGGATGTTTCAGCCGACTCTGGAAATGCCTCCCTTTGAGATAACAATCTGTCGTTGTGCCTTTGGAGATTTCTGGTGTCATCTGTCAGTTCTTGGCGGGGGAGGGCAGATCCACAGTGCTCCCTGCTCCGGTGAGGATGATGGAGATTCCCAGGATGCAGCAGTGCAGTCTGGCTGAAAAGTGCACACTTAGCAATGTGCCACATTCCCTCTCCAATTTCTTGCTCTGTAGGTGGTAGAGAATTAGGGCTTAATTACTTGCAGGCTGTGGACAACAACCAGCCCCCTTAAACTGTTTACATTTCTGGATAAGGCTGGAGCTGGATGTTCTTTGAGGTTCAGTCTTTCTGAAAATCTATGGAAGATTTTATAGTGCTTGTTTATCTTTTATACCATATACTGGGATAAATGTTTGTTCCCAGAGAGCTTTTATCTATTAAAAAACCCCCGTTCATCCATGTCTACGTCTCATTATGTATGAAAAATCTCATTTATGCCATTCAGCTTCCTAGCCTGTGAAAAGGCACAATCAGGAGGCTTGTGCAGTTCAGAACTGAGCAGAAAATCAGATCCAAGGTGGAGCTGGAGTTCTAGACTTGCTTGGATACAAGGAATTATATCTATCAAACATCACTTGAATAAAACATTAATTTCCCATTATAAAACATAATGTTGCTCTGATAATGGTTCCTGTTTTGAGTAATCCTCATTTCCTGTGTCTCTCTGGTGACTCATCCCAGCACAGTTCTCGGCCATCCTGCCTTGCAGATGCTCCCAGACTGTCTGTTCCCCATCTGACTCAGCTCCTGCACCAGCAGCTTTTCCTCTCATTGCTATCATCCTGTGGAAATGGATGCCTGCTAAGGACTTCAGTCTCCTTCCAGCCTAAAAATAACTGGTACTCCTGGCTACAAAAATCTCAGATTTTTAAGAAAGTTTTCGGTTAAAAATTCACATTTCATATTTTCAGGTTTTCTCAAATCTTGAATCTGCAGCTGAGAAGCCCAGATTGCAAAAATACACGTGTCTCAGTCCTTAGTCTGCCTAGAATGGGAGCAAATCTCTCTTCCTTTCAGATTTTCAGTGGGTGGAGGCCTGTATGACAAATTCCCAGTGTGATCTGTGCATCTTAGAGCTTTAATTAAGCTTTACTTCAAGGGGTTAAAAGTGCCAGGGGTCTGTGTGGAGTCTGTGCCTGTCAGCTCTCACCTTTGGAACAAGGTTCTGTTGCTGAGGTTTATAGATAAATATAAAATTGTAAGAAGGCTAATTGGTGGGTGGTGAACTAAGCAATAAACCCACGGGACTCAAAGAAATGCAGGTTGGATATGTGGCTTAGAGGGCTGCAATGCTCTGAGGTGTCACTGCCCCCACAAGAATGTTCCAGCACGTGTGAATTCAGAGCCCTCAGAGCCAGGGTGCAGCTCTGGGCAGGTCTGGCCTAACAAACACTGGGGTGGGCAGGTCTGGCCTAACAGACATTGGGGTGGGCAGTGGGAGATGTTTGTCAGCTTTGGGGGTGCAGCACAACCTGTTCTGAGCTCACCTGGAGGGAGTGGAGGGTGCTGGTGTATCAGGGAGTGTGACTCCTGTTAGAATTCCCTGGCTGTAACCAGGCATTTAAGGCTTCCCTCTGCTCTTAGTTCAAGGCTACAATAAATTGTTGAGCCTGAAGAAACACCAAAAGCTCCTGCCAGGAGCCCTGCAGGTGTTGGGATGTGTGTGAGTGAGGAGGAGGCCTCCTGCACAGATGAGCCTTTCCTTCCCCTCTCAGTGTTCCCTGTGCTGCTCTGGGTTAGATCTGCTCAGGAGGTTCATTCTCCAGCTCTCAGTGTTCCCTGTGCTGCTCTGGGTTAGATCTGCTCAGGAGGTTCATTCTCCAGCTCTCAGTGTTCCCTGTGCTGCTCTGGGTTAGATCTGCTCAGGAGGTTCATTCCCCAGCTCATGGGTAGCGTTGAGTTGTACAGGCGAGCTTCCTTTGCCTTTTTGAAGTCACCCTCATCCTCCTGTGAGCAAAATGGGATCTTATGTTCAATAAAGGGTTCATTGCAGTGAATAAATAATTTAATATGCTTTTTAGGGCTTTCATCACTCAGGTTCTGCCCACTGAGTTGGCACTGCCATTGCACTGCTTGGAGTTGCCCCCTTGTCACTTGTCCCACACGTGCAACTCATGACAGCAAATCATCTTTACTTTTAATTGACTTCTCCACTCTACATATTTTTGGCAGTTACTTAAGCTTCTTAGGTCATATTTGGGTAAAGGTTTTTCTTTCCATACTGAAAACAGGTTTTAGTGTTAAAAGTTGCACATGGACAATAGTTTTCACTGAATGAATGATGACAGAGAGGGGAGTTTTGGGACGGTGCCACGCTCCATATAGTTCTTTAGATAGATGTCATTTGAGGTGGTTACTTCAGCTGTCAGTCTGTTAGGATTACATAACATTTTAAAATTATCTCCTTTCCTATGGCCAAAAAATGATTCAGTCGTCTTGCATATTATATTACCTCGAGCTCTTGGTATTTATTACGCATGCAATCAAGAAATTAAGTCTGAGGCTCGCAAAGATTTATTTAGTAGCATTTAATGGCTCTCTGTTTGCTGGTAATTTGTTCATCAGAATGAGGAATTTATTTTCGAATTGTCTTTTAATGAGCAGATAAGCAGGTTTCTCTGTCACTCTAAAATTTTGGATTGTCACTTGAGGGCTGTTTTTTTAAAAATGGAAGTTGGTATCTTTTGGACTGCTGTGGTAGTTTCTATTGGTTTTAATGGAGCTTGAGTTTAAATACACCCATTTGCCAAAAGGAGGATAAGAAACTTTCTCTTTTACTTTAGAGATATTTCTTTGACTGTATATTTGGTACCTAATGGAATTGGTGCAGCCAAAGTGAACCCCTGAATGATTTTCAACTCTATGAATAGCAACTTTTTACTTGGTCAGATCATGGTAGGACAAGGAGAATGGTTTTAAAATAAAGACATGAGATTCTGAATAGATGTTAGGAAGAAATCCTTTCCTGTGAGGGTTGGGAGCCCCTGGCACAGGTTGCCCAGAGAAGCTGTGGCTGCTCCAGGCCTGGAAGTGTCCAAGGCCAGGTTGGACAGAGCTTGGAGCAACCTGGGCTAGTGGAAGGTGTCCCTGCCCGTGGGTGGAACGGATGGGCTTTAAGATCCCTTCCAACCCAAACCAGTCCATGATTCTATGAATATCTGTATGTTATTTTTCTCATTGTTTGGGCTGTGTTGTGATCAGAAAAAACACTTGAAGAGAAATATGAAATAAATAGATATGGTGCTGCTCTGAGAAGTGATGTGAAAGTCTTGTGGTTGCACCACATCCGTGCCCAAGTAAGGAGGGGTTTGTGCAGGGGTGGCTCCACTGCTGTGCAGGGCTCACTCTGCCCTGGGTTCTTCTGAGCTGAGACAGGTTTGACACAAAACCCCACCACGTGTGAGGAAAGAAGAGGATCGCTCATGACATTGTAATGCCTGGTTTTGGAAGGGCCAAGGCAGACAGAGATATCTCCTGTGTGAGAAGGATTTATGTGACTGAAACAGAGGATGAGCCACATGGTGTATCTGTGGGAAAGACAAGTGGGTTTAGCTAACTGATGACCTGGCTGGGATTTAACTTAGTTTTCTGAAAGGAAGGAAGGGAACTGGACAGGATTGCAAGGGGTGAATTTGGCCCCTGGGCTCTCAGGGCCTGACCTCTCCATGCAGCACCTCAGTGTTGGATCCTTACAGGTTCTACTGTAGACCCAGAGAGAATCGCCTCCACTGCAGAGGAAACGGCCCCAAGCTGCTCCAAGGGAGGTTTAGGCTGGAAATTAGGAAACATTTCTTCATGGAAAGAGTTGTCAAACATTGGCACAGGCTGCCCAGGGCAGTGGTGGAGTCACCATCCCTGGAAGTGTTCCAAAACACGTGTAGATGTGGCACTGGGGCCATGGTGAACATGGGGGTGCTGGGTTGATGGCTGGGCTTGATGATCTTAGAGGGCTTTTCCAACCTTAAAAATTCTGTGATTCCTCTTGTCAGGATTTCAAGGCCTAGCAAAGCTGGTTTTCCTCTTCCAGGCTCTAAAATTAAAACAATGTATGAGGCTGGAAGTTGTTGTAAGGACATGAAGTGTGCAGGTCTGTGGGGCGTCTCTGGTGACATGAGGTGTGGAAGTGAAAAAGCCAAAAGATCAGAGGAGAATCTGTGTGCTGATCCAGTGAGGTCCCCTAACAGCATTTGGGGGTTTTCTTTTGCTTTATCTGATCAGAACTTTAAAATTCAGGGAGCAATGAGTAACAGGGAGGTCTGCACAGGGCTGTGTGAATTGCTTGCACTTCAGCATGGTCAGATGAAAGGTCATTCACCCAGGCTCCTCAGCCAGGAAAGAAAAGGAAAAAGCTAATTCTGTCTTACAGTCTGGCAAAGCCAACATATTTGCATCATACAGAGCTTAAAGCTGCCATGAGGCTCATGGAATAGAGACTGAAGTGATGGAAGATGTACTTGGCATCCCTAATTCAGTTTTAAGGCTCATCTTCCTACAAGCAATTAATGTACACAGCATGACTTCCCTCCGGGTCCTGTGTTACAATGAGCAGCATCAATCCCTACAGGTAAAAAGCCCACTCCTATCATTTGCAGTTTGTGAGATCCTCTGGGAAATAGAAAAAGAAAAGAAAAAGGAGTATTGTGGGTCAGGGAGATAGAAGCAGGTAAGTAATTGCAGCTTCTTCTCTGTTTTACACACATGGGCATACCTGGCACTGCAAATTCTGATATTTTTAAAGAAACACAGAATAGTAAGCAAAATGGGGGGGGTTGTTGGTGAATATCCATATCCTTTTTGTAAGGAAGGCAGAAAGAAACGTAGTAGTACATGTAGTTCTTACTCTTTGTTGGCTCCTTGCCAAGGCATTGCTTTTTTTCTGACCTATGTCCTCCAGTTTACTCCAATTATAATTTATTTACAAATGGATTCCTTGGGAATGTCATTCAGAAGCCTTGCACTGTGACACAAGGCAGAGTTTCATTTTTCACAGCATCGGGTGAAGCTGGAGAAAGTTGATCCGGTAGAACACGTGGCTGGCCTCTTTTTTTTTTTTTTTTGTTATTTTTTCCGTCTCTGCTGAAGTAAACTTGTAAGTGTGTGGAAGTAAATCATGCCTAACAGTGCTCATACCTGTGAGCTGATGGAGCCAGGTCTCCTGGGGGGAGGTGGGGATGGTTACACACTTGGAGTGAATCAGGCAAACAACACACACAGCCTGCACGAGCTCCTCCTCGGAGCAGCAGCTGGGGATGGCTGGCAAAGGATAACTGCAGCCTAGGGAGGATATCTGTTGGCTCCTTCCTGGCTGGAGGAGGAGTGTGGACTGCTCTGGAGCCCTTGGGTGCCCCCCAGCCATGGGCTCTGCCCCTTGGGCCACCACAGCGTGGTCCTGGCCCAGGAGCAGCTCACGGAGCTGCCATTCCATGTGGAGGGTCATCCCAGGCCCTGGGTGTGTCAGCCCATCCCTGCAGCTCCAGGGAATTTGCTGGCACCTCCCTGCAGAGCCTGCCTGCAGCCTCCCCTCCCCTTGGCTTGGCAGCTGATGGGACTTGGCACCTCTGAGGCTTTTGGCACGAGGACTGGCAAACTTCGAGAGTGTGACGTGGGGCAGGGAATGAACTGGGATGTTTTGCCTTGTTGTCTGGAGGACTCTGTCCCTCCCTGCTGTTCTCAGAGCCCAGGGGACTTTAACTCCTCCACAGTTTTCTCTTTTGTCATCATCCCTGTACCCTCCTTTCCTCAAATCCAGCCACTTACAAAAAGAAAATGAATGCTGTTTTTGGGTTAATGGTTGGACTTGCTGATCTGAAAGATCTTTTCCAACCTAAATGATTTTATGATTCTGTAAAATGTGAAAAGTTACATCATCTTTTCTTATATGGGGAAGGAAGGATTGGAAGAGGGGGTTTGTATTGCACCAGCTCTGGTAAATGAAGATTTCCAGTACTAAGGGAAAAGTACCTTGATAAGATGGTTAAAAATATATAAAAATTGCATGCTGGCTTGAGTCCTATTTTAAAAAAACATTCTGTAAAGGTGGTGTGGGATGGACCCATTTATTTATCTGAGGTGAAAAAGGAAGGAACAAGTCATGTGAGAAGAGATCTGTATGACATGAAGATGACCTCAGCCATGCTGTACATATCTTTATAGATGGGAATGATACCTCTTGCCAGCAGCCAAAACAGTTCCTGAGGCACTGAGGAGATTTTGGAGATATGCATTAAGAGATTATTGTGAGTTACACTGCTGGGATTTAAATTATGGCCATGTTGAAGGGAAAGCATCCTCAGCTTGAAGCCATTCTAATTGGTGTCAGGTCAGTCTGTCCTCAGAATTTAAAGTAATAAAATAGTTGCTAAAAAAGTGGATGCATTGCAATGGAGAAAAATCAGAACACACTGAGAATTTGGGAGCTGTGACTGGAGTTACAATCAATAATAATTGTTTTAATTGCTGATTGTAGGTGGATTTTTGTAAAATGTCAGATCACTGCATTCCTCCAGCAGAGTTGGTATTGGATGGTGGTGGGTACACAGTTCTTAAGTTCAGTGTGTGACTTGTTTTGGTATCTGGACTAGTTGGTGAAAATATTACATCAAGAGTTAAAAATGTGGAGTCTTTCTTTTTAGCAAATATCACTGGATGTCAAGCAAACATATCAAATTTAATTGACTTCTTAAACATATGAAGTGTTTTGGAGGTAGTCCATGGAAATAGCATTTAGAAAGTCTTACCTGTCGGTGGCGTTTCTGTTTCAGTTGGATCATTGCTGGCAGAGAACTGGGCAATTTGGGCTTTTGGGAGGATTTTGTCTGAGGCCAGTTGACTCTTGGGAACTAATGTAACCTTCAGTGTTTAAATGCCAATGTATTTTCCTCATTTGCATTTGGTTTTTATGTACCAACCCCACTGTAGAGAGGTTTGCAGGGTAACTTTTTCTAATACCAATTCTCAGTGACAATTGATGTCATTGAACTTTTTGTGTCATAAATGTAAATTAACATAAAGCCTTGGAAAGCTGGAAGTGGCCAAGCAGTTTCCCCACCCTTAGGAAGTTAAGCCACATGGGGACTTTTGTAGAGAGAAGAGGATGTGGAAAGCACAGTTGTATGTAGGAGGCTTCTTTTCACTCTGTTCAGTATTAAATATTACTTCCTAACAAAATTACTCCCTGAATCAAGTGCACAGAGTTGTGCTAATCATTACTTTAACAGATGATGAGGAGGAAAAGTAATTAGCCTTCAGTCAGAAGTGGTTACACCACGCCAGGCAGTGGTGCTTCACCCACTGTAAATGTAAGACATCTTAATATCGTTGGGAATTCATGGAGCTGTTAACTCAGGTTTCCGTGTTCTCTCAAGTTCTTGAGCTGTTATTCACTGGGTTGTAGTGCCAGTCAGTTCTTGTGCCAACACTGGAGATTAAAAGTCATGTAAAAAGCAATGAACTGCAGTAAAATCTCTTCCAATTGTGTGGATTTAGTGGAAGTGTCACATTCCTTTGATTTCACCCGCTGGCTCGGGTGCTGCAAACAGGGATTGTGCAGTGGGGTGGGGAAGTGCCAACAGCATCCTGGATCTGCTCCCTCAGCCCTCAGTACCTGGGGATACGAGCTCATGGCACTTGGGAAAGCACTTGGAATTCACGGAGCACTGTGAGTCCTGGCTGAAATCAGGAGCTCTGCTGAGTCAGTGAACATGCAAAGAGGTTTAGGACTCATAAAGGGGGAACACATAGACTGTATGAGCAGGGCATGGCCAGGAGATCAGTCAGGGTGGACTTGCTGGAGGGTTGTTTTGTGTCCTGACTTGGAGGAAATGGATAGTTTTGGAGTTGTTTTTTTTTTTTTTTTTTTTTTTTTTTTTTTGTTGGAGAGTTTCCAGAAAGATGTGGAAGAAGAGATGGCATTTGGGGGGAGATAAGGAAAGAGAGTCAAGGAAAATAGGACTAAAGTGTGCAGGTAGGAAAGGGAGAAGAGTAAGGGACTCCTGAGACAAAAACCAGTAGTGAAACAGGGAAACCTTCCAGAGTTAGAGCTCCAGAACTCCAGCTGGACACAGATGACATTGCTCAGAGTTGGAAGGGGCTGTGGCTGCTGCAGTTACTCCTGGCTGTCCCAACAGCTGGGTCCCTGTGGTTTAGAGCCCCTGGTCACAACTGGGACAGCACTGCCTTTGCCCCCTGCATGAGACAAGAAGATTAAACAGAGAGGTCCTAACCTGACACATGTGGATGGCACTTCTGTTGCTGAAAGCTGAATATTCGTATTTTAATATGAAAGTTTTTGTAACAAATTGCTTCGAAAGCTTGTCATCCCCAGAGGGTTTCTATTGTCTTTTGCCAGATAGCCAATCTTTCATTATAATGTGGTTGCAGTGCATTCAACTTGAATTTTAAAACAAACAATTCCTCCCTGAAAGCAGCCTTGCCAATAAGCTCTGTTGGTGGTCCTAACCCTTGCTCAGAGTGGGTCTTCCCCCAGCAGCTTTGGAGCTGCCCCTGCCATGGCAGCTTTAACCTTCAGCTGTGCTGCCCTTGCAGAACAGCCTCTCCCATGACCTTGAACGGAGCATCAGAGCTGTAGGGACGGGGTAGGACAGCTCAGAAAGCTTCATCTCATCTGCAGGAAGGACTGGAAAATCCTGCAAATCAAAATGCATCTTAGGTACCTGCAGCTTGGGCTGGTAGGGTCAGTGGCCTTCCAGAGCACTCTTGTGTTGGAAACATGGATGTTTTTCTTCAAATTTTTAAGGACTCACCTCTCTGATGTGCGAAGAGTTTCGGGCTTTCGTTTTGGTTTGCAAACACTGCAAAGGGATGTGTTGACATGCTGTTATCATCATATACACCCCATCTTCCCTCCACCCTTCTTCCTCCTCACTGCAGGTTTACACAGAGTGGCACAGAAGTCACATTTTGACCTGTATTTCCAGCTCTGTGGTAGAGGGGAACAGTTCTTCACCTTTCCCCCCTGCCTGACCCTTGTCCTATGTGAAAGCTGATGTCTTGCAGTGATTAGGAAACAGCTGACAATTAACAAAGAGTGTTTGTTGACTGGGAGAAGCAGCAAGTTCCAAGCTGACCCTGTCCCTCAATGAAGAAAAATGCATTCCTGGCGGGGGGAGGGAGCTGGTGGTGCCCAGAAACAGCCAAGAATGTGCTGTCCCATTCCAGGGGGTCCTGCACGTGGCTCCCTGTCTCCTTCCCACGGAGGTCTTGCCCAGTTCATGGGTGGTGGAGGCAGTGGAGGGTGGGAAGAGGCCTGGCAGCTGCTGGACCTTGGAGAAATGCAGCAGAGCAGAGCACAGAGGTCTCACCTCGTGGGTCTGGAGCTCGTGTCTGTGTCTCACCAGGGGTCACCTCTGAAGCCTTCAGACATGGGAGATTTAGTGCTGGGAGGGACAGGATTTCCCTCTGAGGAGTTACTGAGGTTGAGTCAGTGGGTTTAAGCCCGACCTGGAGCCGGGCAGAGGTGAGGAGGATCCTTCCCACAGGAACTCCTCCTCCTTTCCTGCCTCCGAGGCTGGGACGTGTGGGATGTGCTGCTTGGTTTGTTAGAGGCCTTTCTTGAGATGAGAGGATTTTTTGGAGGCTCATAGAGAGAAATTACATCTGATGAGAGAAATGAGGGGAAGGAAACGAGGAGATGCCACTGGCACTTTACTGAGGTCTCCGAGTTGCCTGTGGGTGCTCCCTAGTGTTGTATCTTGCTTTTAAAGCCCCATTTTGCTTCCATTTGAGGTTGCAGATACAGCAGAGAAAGGTGTAACTGCCAAACCCAAATAAAAACAAAATAGATCTCAGCAGCAAGAGGTCAAAATTTTGGAATTGCTGGAGAAACCAAATATTATGCAGAGTCCTGCTTCTATGGAGGAGTATATAAAAGACCTGTTTTGTGCTGATTGAACTTTGTGTACATAAATAACAAAACAAATTAGATTAAATCAGCTACAGAATTAAAAATCTACATTTTTACAGAATGGGGTCAGTGTTTATAAGATATTTCTCCTCTTGACCTGGATCTAAAGAGGGTGTGAGTTTATCTTTCACTTCTCAGTGCTCTCTAATCTTTTTTAAAGAATCTGTTTTTCCTGAGGTGTACTGACACAGCACTGAAAAAGTAAAATCTGCCTAGTGATTTTGGTCTCTGTGCAGGATATAAATATATTGTTTTGATATAACACTTCCACATCCCTGGAAATGTCCAAGGCCAGGTTGGAGCAACGTGGTCTGATGGAAGGTGTCCCTGCCCATGGCAGGGGTTGGGATGAGATGGGCTTTAAGGTCCCTTCCAGCCCAAACCATTCCATGATTCTATGATTTCAAGGATGGAAAAGCAGCTGGATTACTGAAACTCAGCTGAGGTGGCAACCACACACTGGAGGCTGTGAAACCATCTCTAGACTAAATGTAGGCTGTAAATGATGCTTTTAACAACGTGTCAGAAGTTACCAGCATTGTGCTGGTGTTTGTAGCTCTTCAGCGTGCAAGCAGCTCTGCATGAAGTAGTTACTCAATATGTGAAGATAAAATTTATGCTTTGTTGGGCTGTGAATGTATTTTTCCATTCCCCAGAAAAAACGGGCGGTTCCTTTCTTGGTGAAGATGCAAGGATTGTGCTCATTTTCCTTGGGAATTAATTGAGAACTCGAGAGGGGTGTGAGAAAAACTTCTATTTTAAACACATGTGAACATTAAAAAGCTTGACTCTGCATGAACATTTTGTGGTACAAACACTGTCCCGATGGAAGCTATTGCCTAACTCATCTAGGGGAGCACAGTTGTTAACAATGAAAATTCTGGGAATAATAGGAGGGACCATGGTCTTCCTGAGGGTTGTGCTTGTCTACATGGGTCTGTACAGCTTGGTGGTGCTCCAAACCCCTCAGCCACCAAGAGCCCAGTGTCCCAACCACTTCTATCCCTACTCCATAGCTGATGACTCCAGGAGTTACTTTCTTTTTACAGCAATGTCCAGACTTTTCTGGCTTTAAGTGTCTACACACTTTGTTCCTTTCTGATGTACCTTGTATGGATCTTATTTTCAACAGCCTCCAGGGCAGCACTAATGCACACTTACCATGAGCTTTTAACAGGCTGACCTGAACTAGAAACCTGTATAAGAAACTCCAAATTTTGGTATTTTGATCATTCAGTTATAATTTGCACAGGTGCTGTATGGGAATGGACATTGTTTTCCCAGTGTGTGGTCAAATATTAAAAGAGAAAGAAACTCAGCAGTGGACTCTTTACTTATTTACATACAAATAATAAAGTCTGGTTTTATGGAAAAATATTGATGAAGTGGTATGTAAAGTTCTGCCTCTTTTAATACTTTCCTTTACTCTGGCTTAGTTGTCTCCTGCAGTAACTGTGAGGCGTCTTTGTGGGAGAGATGAAGAGACTCCTCCACCCTTCATTAGAATCTGCCACCTTATCCCAAATGCATCAAAACACTTTTAAATCACATATTTGGAGCTTTTCACAAGTCAGTCCCTTTTCTCTCTCTCTTCCTCTCTGTTTCCCAAGTTAAATATGATCGGGATGTAAATTCCTTTAAATGTGGCTGCAGTCTGTGTTTTCCAAGTAGGAGGTGTGAGCCAGAGTCCACTGCGGGAGATCCACTTCCAGCTGAGATTTCACTTGTGCCTGTTTCAGGTGCTGCATATGGGATGGTGGAACCACATCATGTCCCTCTTCCCACCTGTGAATGGCTAAGCTGGACCAGTCTGTCCAGTCACGTTTATCCTTGTTTCAATGGTGTAAGAGCTTGGGAAGGAGAAGGACTGTGACTGCCTGTGCAGCTCACACAAAGCATAAAGTGCTGAGATGGCTGAAGAGTTTCTGAAGAGACAGATACAAGCTGTCAGCTAATGAAATGCTGATGTATCCACAACATCCTTGTGATTATTTCATACTTTGTAGGAGACAGATGTTCCTTGTTGGCTGTCCCCTGTAGGAAGCACTGTCATCCCTGCACTCGCTCCGACAGGGCTGGAGTCAGCACTGGACTTCAGCTCGTGTCTGAGTTTCATCAGTGCTGCTGCACTGCCTAAATATAAACATGTTCATAGTTATTCTACATATAAACAACCCCAGGCTAAACTGGAGTTGTTTGGCCAGGAGAAAAGGAGGCTCAGGGGGGACCTTCTTGCTCTCTACAACTCCCTGACAGGAGGGGGGAGCAGGTTAGTCTCTTTTCCCAGGGAAAGAGGAAACGGCCTCCAGTTGTGCTGGGAGTGATTTAGATCGGATATTAGGGAGAACTTCTTCATGGAAAGGGTTGTCAGGCATTGGCACAGGCCACGCAGGGCAGTGCTGGAGTCACCATCCCTGGCAGTGTTCCAAACCTGTGGTGTCTTGGTGAGCACGGTGGTGGTGCTGTGTGGATGGTTGGGCTCAATGATCCCAGAGGTCTTTTCCAACCTTAGGGATTCTATGACTCTCTATGCAAGGGCTTTGTGCTTTAATTTGTAGTAAAGGAGCAGGCAGTGCCTGTAGGCCTCCATGGGCACGGGGTCAAAGCCCAGCTTTAGGTGAAAACAGCCACTTCTGCCAGAATTTACAATCACTTGCAAATGTTGCCTTGTGTGAGGGTGACTTCAGTAACAGAGCTGGCAGGAATACAGTGGTGTCATTTATCCTGATGAACACATACCAGAGGGCCGTGCTAGGTTCAATTAGGAAAACAGAGTTGAAACAAAACATAGGAATTCTGTGTGGGATCTGAGCGCTGGAGATTTTTGACAGGAAGGACTTAGGGAATTTATTTTATTTCTCTGGTGTGTCGTGGCTAAAGGCTCCAGTGGGGTTACACTGAGATGCACCTCCAGTCTGAGCTGGAGGCAAAGTCTGAAGTGGGAATTAGCAAAATGAGTCACCCAATACTCCTGTGTGAAACCACAGTAACAGCATCAAACAAGGTGCTTCATTTAGAAGTTAAAAAGTCCATTTCCCTAATTTCTACCCCAAATCATTACTTTCTTAGGGAACTGAAACTGCTGGTTTCCAAAGAGCTGTGGTTCTGAGGCAAACTGTATGGGAAAGGAGAGATTTCCTGCTGTGCTTTCTGCTGTGCTAAATTCCCCAGGAACAATCTAAACATCATTATCAGCCCATTCAAATTAATAGTTCCTCCTACTTTTGTGAGGGATAAAAGGAAGTTTGTTTTGTTGCTCTTGACTTAAGTATCCCACTGAAATTCCTCCACTGCTCTGGCAGTGGGTGCATCCTGGAGAATTTAAACCTCCTTGGGGTTACTGGATCAAGGCAGAACCGTGGGCCATCAGCTCCTCCAGCCTGTCATTAATGCAGGAAGTGCCCTGGGCCACAATCACTGCTGCTGAAATTCTTGCCCAAACCCCGATTGCAGAACTTCATAAAGAAAAGCCTGAGGAAATGACAGAGCTCTTCAGAACATCATAAAGTAAAGAAACTTTGTAATTTATGATTATAAACCTGACAAGGACTAGCAAGGAGTGAAGGACATGGAGCCCTACAACAACTTTTCTGTTCCGTTTAACATCCCTACGTGCTAATTAGAAACCTAACGAAACTCAGAGGTTCCTTCCTCTGATATTCAGCAAGTTTGGTCAACAATGCTCAGCCCAAGCAGAGCTGGAGGGCACATACTTCACCAGCAGCACTTGGGCTCCTGGGGCACGTTCAGGTCACTGATGCTGTTGTGTCATGTCATCTCTCCTTACCTTTTCAAGGGCTGCTGCCATACCCTGTGGAGGTGCTTTGAAAGCTGCTCTGTGCAGTGTAGCAGAGAAAACAAGCTGACACCAGCAGCTGGGGATGAGTCAGTGAGTGAATCTGCCCCGTTTGTTTGGCGATGTTCTGAATAGAGATGAGCGTTCAATTCACACTGAATAACTCCTCTGATGAATTTTACTGTTTTTCTACTTTGCATGAATTGGCCACGAGGAAAATCTTGGCTTTTTTTTTTTTTTTTTTTCCTCCTGAATTAATTCAAGAGTTTTTCTGTGAACAGTTTCTGGATGGGCTCTCCTGGAGTGCAGCTCAGGGGTGTATTTTTAGCCTGTGCTGCGTGTGTTGCACTGGGGGAAACAGATTGAGCTCTGGGCAGCTGCTGGGGATTTTTGTTCTCAGGTGCCAAAGTTGCAAAATTTAAGTACCTAAAAGCTCACAAAGGCAACCTGAAAGATGTTTGAACTTTGGGGTTGGCTTCATGTGAGTATTCATAACCAGTTCCCCATCAGGGGTTAGCTCTGTGGTGTGTGCAGTGTGAGCTGTGCCCCAGGGAATCAGATATGATTCACATACAAATGTACAATCCCCCTTCAGGACTTAACCAAAAATACAATTTCAATGTCATGGGTATGAGATCAAACCTTGTATTTACATGATTAAAGCGTGTCTAGTGTTTTTAAGCAATTGAACTCTAAAATGGCACAGTAAAGCACAGCTTGGCTTGTCCTTCATCAACATTCCTAGTCCAAAACAAAGACCTTTTTCACTGCTACACCCTTAAAATTTAAAGCAGCAAGATGTCTTAATGGTTGGCTGTCCCTTCCACTGCAGTGTGTGGTTTGAATGGTTATGTGGTGAAATTAATGCATTTTTTTCTATAGATAAACATACAGAAGTAAGGGGCACACATAAGCTAAATGAAGGCCACATTGATTTGCCTCTTTGTTTGTTTGCCTTGATATTTTTTAGGAAAAAGGAATATTATTTCTGTAATTTAGTTGCCATTACAACCTCAGCTCAATTCAAAGTTAAGAACATACTGAAAGTGCTTGGCTTACTCAGTGTTTGAGTTCCATCAGATTTCAGGGCTCCTGCCTAATTTTCCCAAGTGCTCTGACAGGCAGTCCCTGACTACATTCCCTGATAAACACTATTCCTTTGAATTTTAACTTTAAAATTAAACAGGGCTGGCAGAAATGCTTTGAAGGAAGGAGCCTACCTAGCCACAAAACAGAGCATGCAAAAAGCATGCTCTGCCCCAAGATAAAATTCTTTAGACAGGAATTACAAGGATAATCGGAACCAGGCTTTCCAAAGCCTCAGCTCTTTTGAAAGTTAATAGCCAGCATAAATATACTCTGTGCAATATCTGGGGAAGGAAGGTTGAGGGGGAAAATACAGCCAAGACTATGCTGAAGGGCAAGAAACATTCTGCCTGCTCTGAGTTATTATTGTAGCCAATAGAAGGGTGATTGTGTAGGAACTGTTCCGCTTCAGACTCAGGGACAGAAGATACAGCAAAAGGAGCCACATTTTTAAAAGGCAGGAAGAAAAATTGCTTGGGTTTTTAGCTGGTGAAAAAGGTTAAAGAATTTATTTAGTTGTCCCCCCCCCTCCTTCTCTCAACCTGGAGCTAATAAAGGATTCTGTCATGGAAACGTTGAAGACCAAACATTGTCTAAATTATCTGACCTCTGGCGCAGGTAATACAAGTTTTGACTTACAAGGATTATCCAGAACTAAAGCCAGGGGGAATATAAAGTTGCTATTCATTCACACTTTGAACAAAACCTGCCAAACAACCCTGGCTGAGGCTGTGTTGATGTATGTCTCTGTTGTTCAGTGTGTAGTGAAATGAGAATGTTGGGTTTGGTTTATCCAGTTTTTCATTGTGCCTCTGGGCAGACACAACTCTCTGTGTTTTGCCAAGCAAGCCAGCATAAGGAATTCCTGAAAAAGAATAATGTAGGAAACAGAATGTTTTCAGGTTGAAATAGAAAGCAGATGCCTCCCAAGGAGTGAAGGCAATATAACAGGGACTCGTCCTGGATGGATGGTGGATGGATTCCCAGAGAGACACAGGTGACTTCAGAGGATGTGGGAGAGCTCAGAAAAACACTCTGCTGAATGAAGTTTAAAATGAAGGCAGATTGCTGCAAGTGTGACAGACCTCCCTTACACTGCTGTGGTGAGGGAATGGGAGATTGAGTCCAGCAAGAAGAGGATGGTGGAAAAGAGGAGAGAAGGATGAGGTCCTGGACTGAGGCCATGGGGTGTTGAATGCTCAGCCTGTGTTTCTCCTGTGATCTGTTTTTTTGTTCTTTCCGAAGAGAGGAGCCTCAAGGTCCAAGGAGTGCCCGTGGGTTAAAACCCCATCCTGAGCTAACAGGGGTTTGGTCATGGAAACACTGGAGCACTGCTCTCCTTTCAGTGGGATTTAGAGTCAAACATGCTCTGAACACCGAGGCACTTGGAGGAGCCTGCAGGAACCTGCACAGAGTAAATCCCTCATTTCTCTGGGAACAGGTCCTGGGAAGAGCTTAACCAGCCCTCCTGACGTAAGTGAGAGCTCAGTCTGGAGTGAAAGCAGCTGGCTTTGGGGCTCTGTTGTCATTCTCCCCTCCCTTGTCTCTGCCAAAATAAATGTTCTTCTTGTCTTTACCTTACTCATTAAAATGTCTTCCCAGCCATCTCAGATAAATCAAGTTAAGAACATGTTACACTGCACACCTAAATGGTGAAATTCAATGAGGGAATTTAATAAAGCCTCTCAGACTGTTGATAAGATAAGGAATGACAACCTATTAAGGGGTAAAGCTCCAGTACTTTTTTTATTTATTTATTAAAGCTTTAAATGATGAAGAGATTGGAAGCGGGAAAAAGACCCACTGGAAACAGTTATTTTTCAGTATTTGAAGAACTCCTTCAAGTTCTTCTGTGAGGTTCTTTTTCATTATTTTTCATAATATATGGTTTTATGTTCTCAGGCAGGTATTTGATGAGGAAATACAACACCTTTTTCTCCAGTGTGAGCAAACAGTTCGTGTAAAATGTATGTGCTGGCTGCACTGCAGTTTTAGATACCCTTTCCTTTAAAGGGGAAGATAAATGTATGTAAGCCTATAAACATGTTTTCGAGGTAGATTTGTTGGTTTTTTTAAATAAGGGAGTGGGAAACAAGTCATGAGCCCTGACTAGACAGGAAAGGCAGGACGCTGCTTTGATCCCTTCCTTGACTGTGTGTGCTTATGGAAAGTGATGAAAACTGCTCCTGTTCTTCTCTGTTCCACTTCTCTTCTTTCTGCACTCATTTCTGGTGGGTGAGGGTGGTTGCAGCAGATGAAAGCAGCCCACCCAGCTGGATCAGCTTCTGTCCCAAAGAACAGCTTTGTTCTAAGGTGTGGGAAGGTGCTGGTGCCTCCCAGCACCCCAGGAGTCAACCTGCTTTGCTCCTGGGGAAGGCACAAACCCCCTGGGTGCTGCAGAGAGACTCATTACCTGCTCACAAAGCCTGGTACCTTAAACAGCATCACAGAATCCCAGAATGTGCTGAGTTGGAAGGGACCCACAAGGATCATCCAGTCCAACCCCTGGCCCTGCACAGGCCCATCCCCAAGAGTCAGCCTGCTTTGCTCCTGGGGAAGGCACAAACCCCCTGGGTGCTGCAGAGAGACTCATTACCTGCTCGCAAAGCCTGGTACCTTAAACAGCATCACAGAATCCCAGAATGTGCTGATTTGGAAGGGACCCACAAGGATCATCCAGTCCAACCCCTGGCCCTGCACAGGCCCATCCCCAAGAGTCACCCCCTGTGCCCCAGAGGATCATNCAGCTCCAGCCATTCCCTGGCTGCTGTCCCTGGTCCCCCCAGAGCAGAGCTCAGTCCCTGCCCCTCCTCTGCCCCTGCCCAGGAATTGGAACTGCACTGAGGTCTCCCCTCAGTCTCCTCTGCTCCAGCTGAACACACCAAGCGCCCTCAGTGTCCTCACATGGCTTCCCCTCCAGCTTCCCCATCTCCATTGCCCTCCTTTGGACACTGTCTCATGGCTTCATATCTTCCTTATATTGTGGTGCCCAAAACTGCCCCAATATTGCAGGTGACTGATGTTGAGGGACCTTCCCACAGGTGAAGTTGGGCTGTGGGGCTGCCCCACCAGGCTCTGTGGGGTGGGTGATTTGTGCCAGCTCAGGACCACTCAGGTGGTTTGTGCAGTTGCTTTTTTCAGAATTGTGTTATGTCTCGAGAATCCTGGCTGTTACTGCTTGTGGGGATGAGCAGTGAGGTCCTCAGAAGGAAGATGTGCCCTAATGGAGTGTCTCATCTCTGAGTTTCCACATCAGAATTAATCTTAGTGCAGAAACTCATTTCCTTGTAAGATCCTGTGTTGTTTGTTGGTTATTAATCTGGCCTTCCCCTCCCTTCCAAGTGTAAGTGCTATAGTTTTGGGGAAGATAAACTATTTTCCCCAGGCGTAGGAATGGAATAGGATGCTTCATCTTAAGAGCAAGAGCTCAGCTCAGTTATGGGGTGTGAACTTTGCCTCTCTCACACGTGAGTGCTGATCCAGCAATTAACAGCTGAAATCAGGAAGAGATGGAGCTGCCTGGGGCTGATAACATCACCCTGCCCCTGGCATGCTGATCTTCCTGGTGATTCATGCTCCCTCTGGAATGCAGTGCACTGACTTTCCCTGGCTGACAGGTCATCTTATTTGGGATTAATATCAGTTTTGAACTTTACCTCCAGCTTGGACCAAATGGGTCTATCCAGGCCTCTGCACTATGTCTGCCTTACGTGGGTCTCTCTGTAGATAAAAATTACTATTTTAGACTCCTTAATCTGTCGTGGCTCCTGTAATAACTTAAGGAGAAGGGAAAATAACTGTTTATTTAAAGTAAATGAAATCATGGTACTGTTAAAGCCAGTGGCCAAATTTAACCCATCACTTACCCCTTGTGGGTGGGAGGGTTAGATGGGTCAGTTACTGTGGTGGGTCAGTGTTCACTGCTCCCATAATGTGAGGAATCACAGAATAGTTTGAGTGGAAAAAGACTTTTAAAGCCCATCTGGTTCCATGGGCAGGGACACCTTCCACTAGCCCAGATTGCTCCAAGCCATGTCCAACCTGGCCTTGGACACTTGCAGGGATGGGGCAGCCACAGCTTCTCTGGGCAACCTGTACCAGGGCCTCACCACCCTCCCAGGGAAGTGTCAAGTTTTAAGGTCTGTCTGTTCTCCATAGACAAAAGAGACCCTTGGACCAGAGTGGTGGGCAGAGCTGCCTGACAGCTCAGCCAGCCCGTCAGTGTGTGTGCTCAGGGGTCTGCACAGTGGGAGTTATTCAGTCCATGCAAATGTTCTGGAGAGCTGCAAACCCGAGGGGAGGATGGGAGGAAGCAAGGAAATTGGAGGTGTCCAACACTGAAACGGTCTGAGTGGAAACTCAGGTGAAGCTCAAGTCAGGGAAACTTCGGTGTGGAAAAAGCTCTGGCAAGAACCTGAGATATGCTATCCCTTCTTGGCCTTCTAGAGCTGATGTTTTATCACTCTTGAAACATAGTTTGAGAACACTGTGAGGGAAAAGGGGAGGAAGGTTTTTGAAAATCCCTTTTGTCTCCTTTGTTGCTCTAACAAACCTATGGGTCACTATGTCAGTGGGGGGAAACAATTTAGTAGCCTTTAATTGTGTGTTTTCTTCCGTATGATGTTTGAGCTTAACCTGTGCTTTATAAAATACACAGATTTTTAAACCCATAGCAGATTTTTCTAGCTGAAAGCTGAAATTCCTGCTTAGCAGCATGTCTGTCACAGGACTGTGGAAAACCTGGATGTGTCCCTGAGTGGGTGGGAGGCCATGGATTGGATCAGGCATAGAGACAACTTTAAAGCACAGACAGGGAGGAGTTAAAATTCTCTGAGAGGAAAAGGTTTTTCTAAATATTTGAATTAATTTCTCAATGTTTTTTTAAAAAGAGAATACACCAATTTTGGAGATTAGGCCAGAATGTTCTTCAGTTCATATCTTCAAAGTGATAATTGCAGGAATGAGTTCCTGAATTGCAAGAAGTGCTGCTGTTCTGTGATACAGCCTGACAGAAATTAGGCTTTTTTTCCCTAGTCAAAAAATCTATAAATAGCAAATTATCTATTAACAGGTGTCTTGTGAAATTACTCTATGAAGTATCAGAGTCACACAGTGTTAAAAAAAATCAGGATTATGGAGTTCTCAAATAAAATTACTTTGTTTTCCCTGAGCAGATGCAAATCTGCTTCTAAATCCGCTTAATATAATGGAAGCCCTGAATAAACAAAGCTCTGTTTGAATGTTTAAGTATTTCAAAGTCTGTTATACATAGAGCTGAAAGTCTCCATCCAGAATAGAAGCTCTGTGATCTTCAGTCCTGTGCATGGATCCAGTTGTATATATTTGGTTTTGCTAATGGAGAATTAAAATATTACAAATCCATGCTAATGACTGTGAGCCCTATTATAAGTTATTTTTTAGGTTTTTTTTTTTTAATTCCTGGTTGAGATAAAATGCAGTATTTGATCATTTTATTATAACTTCATTCAGGATTTAATTATTCATAAGATCACAACAAAAGGGAATATATTTTACAAATATGACTGTTTAATAGTGTGACTCTTCAGGAGAGCAATCTGATATTGAATCTTTAGTGAGGAACGAGTAACTCACTTTTATTTGCGTTATAAATCATGTAGATTACTGCAATATAGATAAGTAAATTCTGCTCTATTCTTGTGTTCTAGCAAGAGCAACAAATGTATTGCAGTGCTTGGTGGAGTTTCCACCAAGGGAGTGAATTAAAATGATGTTAAAGAAGTATTTTATAGCAATGTTTTGTAATTACCTGGCGCTGGGTGTATTTCCTGCCAGTTTAGCTGATCAGATCAATGCTCTGGTGTCACAGAGCAGCTCTGACCCCTGAGACAGCTCTCAGGGCTCAGGAACATTTACCATTGTTGATGTGCTGTGTGAAGGGAAGGCATTGCATGGGCTGCAGGCCGGCTGGTGTTTGTTCTGGTGCCCTGGGCTGGGAGGGGACTGGGGCAGTGTAGGGGGACAGGAATGGCTTTGGTCCCCAAACCCCCTCAGCTGGGCCCCACGGGGGGAGAGCAAAGTGGCTTCAAATCGGGGCTGGGTTGTTTCTCCCCAGAGAGAACAAATAAAATTCACAGTAGGGTGAAGTGCACCCTCCTGCCCGCTTGCTCCTAATTGTTTTCAGTGTGTGAGTGAGGGGTCAGGGTGGAGATGAAGCTCTGTGTGCCAGGATCTCTCTGCAGCCCTTGCAGATTTTCCCACAGCATTCCCTGGCAGTAACACCCCTCCCCTGCTCTTTGGTACCCCGGGCAGTGACACAGCTGGAGTTTGTGGGCACAAAAAGGTTGATTTTCGTCCTGGAAGCCCAACTCTCCTTCTTAGTGACAAGTACCAAACTGTGACTGTGTTTTTGGGGTTCCTGTTTATTGATGCACCAACAAAACCCAGGGAAGGGCGAGGGCTGAGGGGGGCACAGGGGGTGAAAGGGGTGTTTGGGCACTGGTGGCTGCAGCTGTGTCTTGTCACTGGGTAACCTCCTCCCCTCACCCATCCATCCCAGTCACTGATGGGGAAGGCATTTTTACACAGACTGTTTTCTCTTAGATATAGTTCCTTAAAGTTGTTTTCTTGTGAGCATTTGACGATCACAAACGTTGTATTTTGTATGGCTTTCTTTTTCCTAGCTGCTTTTTGTAAAGCAAGCCACACTGGGGAGACCTTTTTGGTTTCCAAAATCTAATATTTTCCCCTAAATTAACAGTTGAAAGTGCAAAGGAATAGCCTTCTGCTGGGGAGGTTTGTATTATTTAGGGTGGGGGAGAGCTTGGAGCAACCTGGTCTAGTGGGATGTGTCCCTTCCCATGGCAGGGGGTTGGAAGGAGAGGAGATATAGCATTGCTTCCAACACAAACCATTTGTGTAAGTGCCAATATTTTTTAACATTGCAGACAGCACTTCACTTAAACTTCTTACTCTTGCTACCTAATGACTGCTTAGCTTTACAACACACTATAAAAAGTGCTCCTACTGTTGTTTGAAACACAGAATAACTGTTTTAAGTGCGTGGCCCACTGTGGTCCCTTCCAGCCTTCCCCACTCTGCTGTTCTGTGGCAGCAGAAATGTTTGGTAACTTCGGTTGTCTGTGTTTTTCTGAATTGTGCAGTGTGGAGGCCCAGCTGTTTTGAGATGCAGCCATTTCTAAAAATACCTCACTTATGTGTTACAATTTTGCAAGGAAATATTTGACTTGGTACCATGTACCAAATGCAGACAAAAGTAAGGATTCAGTGAACTTTTTCATCAAACCAGACGTGTTGGAGGAGCTGCCCTGCAATGCTGCTGTTAACACACAGGAGGAGAAGGTTTGGGTCTGGCTTCACATGGGGTGACTGCAGAGTCCTCCTGCCAACCTGAATGCAGTTCCCTGACAGATCAAAACTGTGCAAGGCCAGACCAGCAGAGCTTGGCTCCCAGTTGTTTTGTTGCTAAGTCTTGTCAGGAGAGCACTGCACCTTCAGCAGGGCCCTTTGCAGCAGGGGCATTTTTCCTAAAATCCTTGCAGAGAAAGTGGTTCCACCCTCCTGCTGCAAGCAGAAGTGATTTAGATCGATCAGAAGTGATGGATGTAAAAACTGGCTATAGGTTCTTGAAAAGACATAGTTCTGCAGTGTGGAGTGCTGGGCCGTGGGCAAGGAGAGCTCAGCTCTGGGGCTGCCCAAGGTCCATTGCACCCACACGTCTCCATCAACTTGGGACTGGTTTTCTTTTCTTCCTTCTCATTGGTAACACCAAACCATGCCAGAGACTGGCCTGGAAATATGACTAAAAGGCACAAAATGTTCCTTATATCCATGTAAATGGCTTTAAGAAGAACTGGAGCACTTCCAGTGGGCCAAGGGAGAAAGCAGGTGCTGTTCCAGCTCGGCACAGGGCCATGGGCTCTGGAGAGCCTGATAGACCATCTTTGTTGTGTGCATTGACATGTAGATCCAAATCACAGCCCCCAAGCACTTGTAATGCACCTCATGTCCCTCTAAAAGGCATCTCTGAATCATTTTCTCTCCTGGTACCTGTGTGACTGCTCCCAGAGCAGGAGCAGTTGCAGGAGGGATGTTCCCAATACCCCAGCACGGTGCCCTATGGAGCAGGATCCTGGCACTGGCATCTCCTCAGCTGGTTTGTGGCAGTGCCTGGTGTTTGCACCCCAGAGCATGGCAAGTGTCCCTCCATGAAGCAAACTGCTGTCCAGGCTCCAAAACTCACTGTTCCTGCCCAGTGTGATGTGCCCTAGTCTGTTCCATACAGCAGGGATGTAGGATATTGCAAATTAAGTCATATTTCACTGTAACCTGCAAATTTACATCTTAGCTGGAAGTCCACAAGGAAAAATGTGAAAACTAGTACAGCAATTCTGCACATCCATCTCCTTCACTGCATCCTGGTGCCAGTGTTTTACAGGAGCTCATTAGCAGAGGCAGAGTTATGTCCTCAAACCCTTTTCATTATGGTTTTAAACCAGCTGAACCCTCCAGGGCTGGGACACTGTCAGCTAATCCAGCCTGTGATATAGTGAGGGCACTGTTACACCTTGGTAACCAAGCATGATTTTTCACAGGTTTTTTTGTTCAGAGATGTCAAATGTGGAGTTTTCTTTAAACCAGTTATGTCTTTTATTGTATTTAAAACTCTAATTTCCTTCTGCTGTTCCTTCCTGAAGGGCATCACCAGGTGATCAGTTATATCAAGATGCTTCAGGTATCAGTTGCCTGTTTCTTTTTTTGCATTTAACCAAATGAAATGTGGAAATAAAGGAAAATAAAAGGCCAAACTATTGCAATTTTAAAGATCTCCTCAGTTAAGGAAACAGAGCTAAACCCAATCCATTCCATATAAAAAATTCTGGGTGTATGTTTTACACAGGTTCCACGAAGGAATTGATTGAGAGCTGCTGTGGAGCTGGACAACAGTGGGCCATAGACAATGGGGAGTGCACAGAAATCCCTGTGAGTGGAATGGATGGTGACATTTGCAGGTATGTGAGGCAACCCCCAACATTTTTGGGTTAAAATAAAGAACAGTCCTTTAGGAGAAATCAAATATAATTCGTGGGATGTCCAGGAGGCTGAGAACGGTTTCATCCATGGTCTGATTTGTTGGTAGACTGGCAATATGTCATGGCAAATTAGAAAGAAGGATTTCCCCCTCCATTTCCCTAAAATCTATTCTAAACAAAGCCTGTTAAGATTTTTTCCTCTCTTATGTGAGCAGAGGAAATTTTTTTCCCATTCTCAGCACATTTGTGGAGTTGCAGATAAATAGAAGGGCAGAGCTTGGCTTCCCTTTGGCAAGTGCTAAATGCAGCGATCAGTTGTTAATTGTGTCATGAAATGGTGTGTTTATTGCCCAGGGTGAATGGCCCCTGGTTGTGGTGCCTGTGTTCAGCTGGAGGGGGGATCTTGCACCCTGATAATGCTTCCAGTGGCTCCTGCACAGCAGGAGAAGGAGAGTGGGTGCAGAGTAACATGGATTCAATATTCCACTGGCTGCAGTTCATCCAATTCCCTTCCCCCTAGTCTGAAACAGGCCTTAGGGAGGGATGAAGGCAAAGTTACTCCAGACTCAGATTCTCAAGGAGTGATCCCACCATTTACAGCATTGAAAAGGTTTGGCATAATCACTTTTATCAAATTTTGCATCATTACACCTTTCTGAAGTCACTGGGAGATGAAAATCCTCCCCACTGGGGTCTGGCATGACATAACTGACACATACCAACTGTCTGTGAAGTCAAGACAGATTAAAAAATTCCAGCCTTGGCCTAAGTAGGTGCAAATCCAATACATTAATGAGTTGCACCTGCACATCTGAGGCTGTGTTTAGATGAAAAAGCCAGATCCTAAATGTTTCGGTCCCTGTGAATCTATTGGGATTTAAAGGAATAAGAGATCAGGGGTTCAGCTGTTTTACTTCTAAAATTTCATTTGTGTCCCTGTTTTAAAGATTTAAACCCACCTATAAATGTTACGTCTAAAGAAAATATTTAATGTAAAAAATATTCAAATATGTGGCCTCAGAACCTTGACAGCAAGGACAAAAACTTGGTGCTGCCACTGGGAGATGTGCCAGTGTGCAGGGCTGGTGACCCTGCACTGATCCAGCCCCAAGGCACCATCTGGGTGCTGGAAGAAAGGCAGGCTCCCAAGAGTCTGCCTCTGACTCAACTCAGTATCTAAAGATGGTAAAAAGTAAAGTCATGGAATCCCAGACTGGTTTGGGTTGGAAGGGTCCTTAAAGCTTCATTCCACCCCCTGCCATGGGCAGGGACACCTTCCTCTAGACCAGATTGCTCCAAGCCCTGTCCAGCCTGGCCTTGAACACTTCCAGGGATGGGGACAGAAGATAGATACGAATTTCAAAAATTAGCTCCTGTTCTGCCAGGATAGTTTTCCATAAATATTTGGGTTTAAAAGTGACAATCACCATGACAAAGGGTTGATGTTCTCGGCTGAGGCAAACAAGTCACAGAATCCCAGAATATGCTGAGTTGGAAGGGACCCACAAGGATCATCCAGTCCAACCCCTGGCCCTGCACAGGCCCATCCCCAAGAGTCACCCCCTGTGCCCCAGAGGATCAGCCAAACCCTCCTGCAGCTCTGGCAGCCTTGGGGCTGTGCCCACTGCCCTGGGGAGCCTGGGCAGTGCCCAACCAGCCTCTGGGGGAAGAACCTTTGGCTGAGATCCAACCTGAGCCTGCCCTGACACAGCTCCAGCCATTCCCTTCAGTCTTGTCACTGGTCCCCACAGAGAAGTGAAGCCTCCCCTGTGTCTGCTGTAAGTTGTTCATATGGAGGTTGCAGACTGAGGTTTTTTCCAAGTGCCCTCTTGGGATGTTCAGGTGGCAAAAAACTTCAGTGTTAAAGCTGCTTGTTGATGTATCTTGATGTCTCTGGACATTCATGTCCCAACTTGGCTCATCTCTGTTTAGAGACCACAACATGGGCTGCAGGATTGACACTGGGACTGCCTAAATGAGATCATGGGCAATAACTTGATGACTGAACTTAAACTAAAGCAAGAACAGGAAATCTTAAGATAATCAATTGATAGTCAGATGTAAAAATACTCCCAGAGCTTGTACTCCCAGGCTGTGTCAGAAATAGGATGTTAGGCTTGATGAAATCTCATCTGACCCAGCATAGTAATTTTTATCTTATAATTGTTATGTTTTATCATAACAGAGCAATGTTTATCTGAGTGGCTTTTGCATCAGCTGTCCCAGCACAGATCCTGCTTTTTGCTGACACCATGTCCCAGTTAGAGACTCACAGCAGTTTAAAACATTCACTGATCTTAACTCATTAACTCTTTCCTGAAGCAGAAATGGTCTGAAGCTTCTTTGAACCACAAACTTACTTATCTACTCTGCAAAGAGTAGGTTTGTAAAGAAGATAAAAGCCAAGAGAATGTGGTTAATGCTGTTCCCAGTTCATTTTCTGGGGTTAGAGGAGCTGAAACTGAGTTGTGCTGATAGGTAGAAAATACTAAAATGAGGCTAATGACACAACAATGCCCCAGGAATTTCTCATGGCTAAATGTCACATTTCAGAGAACATGAATCTATAGAGATTTCAGTGTTTAAATACAGTAAATACTTTGAGCATATAAAAATGCTTCTAACAGCATTTTGTCATTTCTACAGACAATAACTTTTGATTGGTTTTGGTGGTCTTTTTTTTTAAAATTGTAATGAAAGTTTGGATGTCTTCTGTAAGAAATAATAGTTATATTACTGATACCTGAATACATTTGGGTAGTAATAATTCATTGCTCAAAAATTTTTATTTCTCCAGTTGGCAATTAATCCTGAAGATCTTTTCTAACCTAAATGATGCTACAGAGTAAAGCCAAAGGCACTACGGGATTTATCTGCCCTTCTATATATGTATGAAGGAGGCACATCCCTCTTTGAATGAGAGGCATCCACTATAGACTTAAAAATAGTAGGGAAGAGTATTTTAGTATTTCAATGAATATCTATTAAAATCCATTTAGGAATTTGACATTTAGATTTTTCATCATGTCAGCCTTCACTGAATCTTGTTAAAACGTTTGATTTGAAGCACCATGTCTAGGAAATGTACCTTCCCAAAGTATTTCATATACAGTGATCTAGTCACCCATAACCTTCTCTTTGATAACCAAAGTTAGTTCTGGGTTACACTCTGTGGTGGTATAAAGGAGAGTTCATAGATGTGTTGTGATGTGATGCTTTCCTCCAGCCCTGTCCAGCGCTTCAGCCCTCTGGCTGGTGAAGGAGGAAGTGTGTACAGGTGTGTTTCCCTTTCCCCACTGTACATGGAACAAGATTTCTGTCTGGTTTTTGATTTCTGAAACCTTCCAAAATACTTCTGAGAAACAAAACATGGGGAAGAGGGACTGTCACACAAACAATGATGAGTTGTTGAGGGATATTGGTGACCAGACTTTG
>NW_021940802.1:2189560-2196611 GCF_001715985.3 Manacus vitellinus | reverse complement strand
CACAGCTCCAGCCATTCCCTGGCTGCTGTCCCTGGTCCCCCCAGAGCAGAGCTCAGTCCCTGCCCCTCCTCTGCCCCAGCTGTCGGAGAGACCGAATCTGTGGAATGTGTTATGAATCCAGTAGCTCAGGGGGGTTTTGCATGCCATGCTGTTGTGTTCTCCCTGCCCCTCTGCAGGATTGCCCAGAAGCAGTGCTGTGTGTCCACGGTGCGGGAGAACAGCTGCCTGGCCGGGATGGTCGCTGCCAAGGAGGGCGACACGTGCGGCCCCGAGGACGGTGACCCCTGCACGGGGTCATCCTACAAGGTGAGCTGCTCTGCTGCTTCTGCAGGTTTTGTTCCCAGCATGAGGTGTCCTCATTTCCTGCATTTAGCAGGAAATGGTTCATGCATTATTGTGGAGCACAGAAAAGATAAGGTTGCAGGAATGTAACAGGGACATTAGGTTGTTTGCATTAAGGTTTACAACCCCTTTTAAAATTTTACAGTAATGTTGTTTTGAATTCTTTCCATCTCCATTCTGTAGACTTAACTGGTTGTATTACTTTTGCTTCCTCACTTTGGAAGTAGCTGAAAAGTCCATTTTAGTTTCTATATCTGTTGTGTAGAAGAGTTTAGAAAATGATGGGGAAAAACTTAATTGAAGATATAATGCAAAACCCATTACTGGACAGTTTACTTGGCCCCAATGTTGAATTGTGACCCCATTTTTAAACACAATGATGGACTAGAGGAGCAAGCATTTAGATGGTGATGGAAGCTTTTGCTCATAAAAAAAGGCAGCCCATTAACCAACACTGCAAATCACAAACCCTGAGCCACAGCCCCCGCTTGGATAAATGAGATTTGCTTTATGAGAGTCACTGGAGCCCAACCAATTTAAACCAGTTTGAAGATTCAGCAGCTTGCTTGCTCACTTGTCTTGTTTCCACCAGAAGGGTGCATTGTGGAATTCGTTTCCCTCTGATAATAATGTCCAGGGCTAGAGCTGAGCTTAAATACAGCTTCCATCGTCTCAGCAGGAACCTGATTAGTTCTGTCTGTCCTGGTACACTGGTGATTCTCCCAGATAATTGTTCACTGGGGAGGCAAAATCCATGGCCATCTACTGGGGAGTTTGAAGTTTATTTAGCTATACCAATTTCTCATTTTCAGAACTACTGTTTATTTGGGTCTGCAGTGTATCAGTAGAGTAAAAAGAGAATTTGTGCATTTGGGAGAAGACATTAATGTTTGAAATGGGAGAGAATTGCTATTCTTAGGTTTTCCCCAGGGGTTGTTTGCATGCCAGGCAGAGCCCAAGCTGTAGAGTAAATCTGATTACACAGTCATTCCTCAGGAAGAAGTGGAGAGGGATAACTCCCTCATTCCTGTCTGAATTGAAACACGGGACAAAATACTTTTGTGGAATGGTTCCTCATGACAGTTCCAGTGGGATGTTTTCCTTCAAGAGAAACCATTTGAAATGGTAAAATTACTGAAGGAACAGCTTTGCTCACCTATTTAGCCCATTCAGCTCTTCAGTCACTGCAGCTACTGCTTGAAAAAAAAGAATTTAAATCAATAAACATCGAGACTGTTGAGACTTCGTGTTTCTTTTGTATTACAATATGTACTATTGTAATAGAAAATAATCAAACTTTATATAATCAAACATACAAAGGTTTTTAATGCTTTGTATCACAAGAAAGGTTTTCTCATTTTATACAAAAAATACATGCTTAGGGATATTTTCCTAGAGGATGGAGATACCACCATAGCAAATCCAGTTATGCTGGATTCCAGCAAAGATAGTTGTGAGAGGAACATAGAAAGGTGTGAACCACAGAATGGTTCTCAAGGTATGTTTCTCAACTGGAAGGTTAAAATAGTTTCATTTTCTATCATATCAGCCGTAGAATTCCTGTGCAGTTCAGAAAGTAGTTGATAGAAGATCAAGGCATTCAAGTTTTTGCATTGTAGAAGGAACTTTTCAGCGAACAAGTTTTTCCACTGGAAAATGAGACTGTTTTGTTCACCTGGAAAATATGTGAACCTAAAGGTGTCTGACTGATTTAACACTCCCTATCACACCTGCACATGGGATAAATTGGGAATCAAACTATGACTGAAAGAAGCCAGGTTCTTCAAGGCAAATATTACGTATTTTATAGTACTTCGGTAAAACCACGTACTACCCTGAACTTCTGTTTGGCATACTGAAGCTGAAAAAAAATGGAGACAAAATTTAAAAAAATTACAGAAAATAGGATTTTCTTTCCATAAAATTTTGAATTTGAGGATTCTGGATTTGGGGAGGAAGGAAACAGGAATTTTCCCTTTTCTAGCACGACCACAATCCATTATAACTAGGTTGGGTATTTTTAAAACTTCTTTTGGAAAGATGATTTAGCTATTCAGTGTCCAAAATAATTCATCTTCCTCAGGACCTGTACTGTAAATTTTTCACAAACATGTATTTGAGCACGTAAAGGCAACTCCTTCTGGCTGTGCATATTTGCAAACGTGAGTAACGTCTGCTAGTTATGATATTTAGGGATTTTTTGGTTTAGGAAGCAGGGACATAAACTATGAGCTGTAGCCATAAGTATTGGCTGAACATGCAACGCTGTGTATTGTGTGAAATGCTCAAGAAACCCCAAAGCTGCAGCATTTGAGTCTTGAAAAAAGTGACTTTGTGGAGGAGTTTCTGCAGATTGAGCTGTCAGTGGATGAGTTTCCCATTTCCCTACGGGAGACAGGCTCTGATTTAATGGGAATGCCCCCCTGGGATTGCTAATCATGAAACATGATTCCTTCCCATTTCCATGCTCATCCAGCCTTCTCTTACTTGCCCTCCTCAGGTGAGGGATCTCCCTCCTGGGAAGTGGGAGCTGAGTTCAATTTGCTGCTTCTCCAGCCCTGGACTTTCTGTTGGCAGAGCTCACTGGTGCCAGCTCAAATCATTACCTTCTTTTCTGTGTCTGATCCTTTGCATTGGCTGAATATTTGGATAGACTGAAATCACCTCTCTGGGTTCAGAGAGGCTGTTTTATGAGTTACTGGAGTGGATGATTATCAGAGGAGTTGCAGAGGGAAAGATTTTATAACTAATCTGACAGTTTAATGTGTATATATATATATATATATAAAAAAATTAAAATATATAAAATATATTAAAATATATAAATATAAGAGGACATTTTAAATCTAAATCCAGACAAGCATCTTCAATTCCCACACGACCCCTGCTGTCTCTGCAGCAGAGACTCCCAGCTCCTCACCTTCCCTGCTGGGTTAGGTGTCCTCTCTGCATGCACAGTATAGTCTTTTTGAATTTGATATCATTTGTCTGATGTGGGTTTGTGGCCTGACTGTGCAGTGGGTCTGTATGGGACTCAGTAAAGCACCACACAGGTTTTGTCTGCCACCTGCAGCAGATAAAACTGCAAGAGGTGGGAGGCCCCATTGCATCAACCTGTCAGCAAAGCTGCTGCTGCTTGGATGCTCTCAGGAAGGAAAAGGAAGGCAAATAGCTCAGGAAATGCACCCTGGCCTTCCTCCAGCCACTGTCTCAGCAGGATGTGCCCAGCACAGTCAGGTAATTAAAGGTCACAGCAGGTTTGCAGGGCAGTGGTGCAGAGAGAAAGTCTTTCCTGACACCCTGACAGGGCTCAGGTGCTGCTGATCCTCCTGTCCGTGCAGGCTCTTTCCAATTCCTGTCACATTGTGTCCCACAACTGATCATTTCTTGAGCTCTAATGCTAAGAGGTGTAGATCTATGTTGTTTTCTTTATGATTTTTATTCATACCACACACGAGCAATGGCTGTGCAAGAGCTGGGAGGAGCTGGTCTGTGGCACCACTCCTTCCTTGCACGTGGAGCTGCTGAAATCCCTGGCACAGCCAGACTTTGTGTTTACTGGGGCTGCAGTTGACCCCTCTGTGCAGAATGGCAAAAACAAGCACAAGTAAAGCTTTGATGTTTGCAACTGTCTAAACCCAAAGTGCTTTTCCAGATGCTGAGGGAAGTGCAGATCAGTTCCAGATGTGTGGGGGCTCATCCCTGAAGCTGTATTAAAACACAGAATCAGAGAATTGTTAAGGTTGGAAAAGCCCTCTAAGATCACCAGGTCCAACCATGAACCCATCACCACCATGTTCACCATCAAACCACGTCCTCAAGCACCACATCCACATGTGTTTTGAACACTTCCAGGGTTGGTGACTCTACCACTGCCCTGGCAGCCTGTGCCAGTGCTCCCAAATCCTTGTTCCTGACAGTGCCCTTCCCTTGCAGCAATGCTGTGACTGCTGCAGTCTGGGCCTGAGACTGAGGAGTGAGGGCAAAACCTGCGAGTCCAACATCAACCTGGGCTACCCCTGCAGCCATGTGATGCTGTCCTGCTGTGAGGGGGGGGACCACTTCATCCATCCAGAAATCAAAAGGCATCCTGAGCCCCTGCCAACAGTGACACCTGAGAAGGGTAAGTGCCCATTTATCATTTGGAGACATCACAGACAAGGTCTGTGTGTCACAAGGTCATACAGGGAGCTGCTGGAAGAAGTAGTGTGAACAGTTGCTTTGCCTCTCAGATCAAGTATAGACTTGTTCTTAAAACACTTTTAAAAAAGCAAAGAATATGTGGATGTTTCTGATCCTTAAACAGACCTTCTTGAGCAGTTTGGTGTTTTGTTTGGTTTTCCCCCGAGTCACACAGTCCAGAGGCCTCCACCAGCCCTCCATAAGGAGCAAACTGAAGGTGTGTTTTAGCAGGAGCAATCCTGCAGGATTCTGTATAAAGCAAAGGATGACTTTTGTCCACTCCAAGTAATCCCATGGACTGTGATATCAGTGAAACATCCCGGGAGTAGATGTTCATACAGAATGGCAGCTTTCTCACAGCACACTCTGGAACAGCCCCAGAGCACTGCAAGTGTGTTTTCACACTTTAAACATATAAACATAGTGATGCTGAAGAGCTGAGGCAAATCCTGCAGCCAGAGAGGCCTGACAAAGGGAACGTGGCAAATCTGGAGCTTGGACAGCCATGAGGCTCAGCCCAAGATCACGTTCTCTCTGGCATCACTCTGTACCCACCTGTCACACGAGTTTCATGGTAACCTCCTGCATATGTGAGGGTACAATTTTGGTCTCATGAACTAAATGTGTATTTTCTCTCACCAACAAGGGAAAAGGTTTATTTAAGAAAAACTGGCTGAGAAACTCGCTGAACAATTCATTTTGGTGTCACAGAAAGTCTTGTCAGACTGGGTTGGGGATGGAAAAGGATTGTGTTCAAAAGCAGTGGATAGGGCAGCCATGTCACTGCTCAGTGGCTCCCAGGCTGCTGGTGATGCTGGTACAGAAGGAGCCAATAAACTGTGGTGTTGAGAAGAGTTTCCAAACCAACTGGGTGCATTTTTCTCCTGAAATTTGAAATTCAGTGTGGTTCTTTGATGGGGCCGATTTCAGATGAGGCTTCAGCGTGATACCTTAGTTCAAATACAAATAGCAAGGGTGTTGGCAGTCAGTGTGAAAGGGGAGCTTGTGACCTCCTAGGGTCTCCCTGTTTCTCAGTGGCTCCTGTAAAATGTCTGTCCTTCCAGCTTTACAGAGGGAGAAGGTGGACCTTCAGCACAGTGGTGTTATTCCAGGATGGGTTCATTTGCTCTATCCTTGGAGTAATTGCCTTTATTTGGAGTTTGTGTGACCAAACACCCCATTCTGTCCAGCCCCACTGCAAAAACACCCATCAGAGAACCAACAGGTGCTGTTCTGTTGTAGTTTCAGAGAGGGAGGATCACAATGAAGCTCTGTCCATCAGCAGTGAAGCTGAACTATCCAACAGCCTGCCTGGAGATGACCTGGATGAGTGTCTCCTCTACGGTGGGGAGCTCTGCCAGCATTTGTGCATCAACACCGTGGGCTCCTACAAGTGCTCGTGTTTCCCAGATTTCACCTTGCAGGATGATGGGACCAGCTGCTCTCCAGGTGAGATGGGCAGGGAACACCAGGAGGGCAATATCTTTGTGTCACCTGCATTGCTCTTCTAAGCTTTTCTTTAGTTTCTCTTTGGTTTCCGTGAGGTTATTTTTGGGTGTTGATGCATGGACATGTTCTGTAGAAATCGTAAAATATAAAGAAAAATAATAATTTAGGAAACTTAATTATACCGTATTTCTTTGTTTTGGTGGTGTGAGCTCAGGGTGGTATCTCATATGTTCAAATTAAGAGTGTTTGCACTTTTCAGAGGAGGATTTCTAAAGGTTTTTAATGAATTATCTTTTCAACTCAGAGAAATGTTGTATTTCACAGTTAGGTTTCCTTTAGATAAACTTAACTCAGTTTAGACAGAATCAGCATTGCTTCCTGAGCTTTGATTTTTATCTAAAATCATTAACATCTTTCAATGATAACAAACTCTAAATTTATCCAGTGTGGTGGAAGTCTGGAAAAGAAAGTCTATTATATTGTAATTGTTTTGATTTCTGCAGTTCTCCAGTGGCAGGATTTCAAATCAGATAACCCGAAAAGTTGAAACCTTTTATTACACTGCATTGTTACAAGTGCTTTCAGTTATTTAATGAGCAAAACCAGTGTTTCCATCCAATGACAGAATCCCTTAGGCTTCCCAACTCTCTTCCCAAGCCAAACAATGAGCATTTATGTCATCCTTCTCAACGTGGTGTTACATCAGTGATGTCTTTGACTGTTCCTGTGGCAGCTGTCTGCTCTCTGTTGTTTGAATTAAAGTTCTGGGGAAGGAACCTAATCCAAAAGGGGCAAAAGAAAAGGTTCTTATTTTAGCACTGCAAAATTTGGCTCACCTGGAGCGTGTGTGTGCTTTTGTTTGGCTTTGCTTTGCTTCTCCCCCCCACCAGCTGGGCCGAAGTGCAGATTTGGGTGAAGACATCCTGTTGTGCTGTCAGTGTTCTTGCAGATCTGCAGGACTGTGGTGCCTGTGGCTGTGCCAAGAAGTGTGGAGGGGTTTGCAGAGCTCAGCTGGGGTAGAAACTTGTGATGAGGGGAGAGGACTGTGTGTGGGACACCTGAGGTGGATGGGAGGAGC
>NW_021940802.1:2153749-2189065 GCF_001715985.3 Manacus vitellinus | reverse complement strand
TTTTTTTCATGAAATCACTCTTCCCATACCCCAAACCTGCACTGCAATCACCCTTAGTCATTTAATGTTGTCATTGTTTGGTGGCTCACACTTTGCTCTGGGTAATATTTGAACTTGAGTCAGTGGCAACAGGACACCTCCCTCTTAAGGAAGAATTCAGCCTTATGGATTTAGGCTTCTGTTTTGGTGATATTTATAAACTGGATTACTCTTATTGATGTGCCAGAGTTCTTTTTTTTCCTGATACCTTTAACATTACTGTCTGATGGAAATCTTAATGACAGACAGCAGCTGTCATGTTTTCCCCTTGGCTGTACAAAAGCCATTCCAAAGTATCCTGTGCTTATAAAGGTGAGTGTCTCCTGTTCATCTGTGTTGAAATAGGATGGACAGAATAAGGTCAAAGGCTTGTTTGGGGTTTGGATTTCTTTTCCATCAAACACTGAATGGAGGACAGCCACTGTATTTACAATATAGCAGAGATTTTTAAAAATAAAATTATCACTTTCTGGTTTATTCAGATGTTGCAATATTTTACTCCACAGAGGTTGTTTTCAGCCAGGCTCCCTGATCTGTAATCCGTGATGATGTTTCCTCCTCCAGACCACGATGGGGTGGGATGGATGGGACCAGGCCCCTTGCCATGTGGGGTGGGGATGGTGCTGTCCCTGATCCTCTCTGCCTCCCTTGCCTTACAGATCCTGACAGGGCACAGGTGACAAGGCTGGAAGCTGAAGCCACCATCCCTCCAGTAGCCTCTCCCTCTCAGCCCATTCTGGTGGTGTCCTTGCAGGAGGAGCAGGACCAGTGTAAAGGTATGTTGGAGGTGGGAACTACTCATACAGGGAGTGAGGAATGTCTGGAGATGGAATAAAATTCCACTCATCCCTCCCCCAGTCTGATCTCAACACACATCCCTAATTTGTTACCTCTGGCACAAGGCTGAGGAATTGTCAGGGGAATTCCTGAGGAAGGAATTTGGGGCTACACTCTGCCTTCAGTGTAATTACCCCCATGGGTGTGAGGGGAGCAGCAGCACATGGCAGCAGTGCAGGGAGGGTGCCAGGGGAGGGCTGTCAGCAGTGATTAGGGCTGTTGGACACGTTGTTTACAGACTGCAGTCCCTGTTGCCTAAGCTGGGATGGTTTTTGGGACCTGGAGGTGTGTAACTGCAGCTGATCCGTGCCGTGGGTGCTGATGTGTTTTGTAATTGTGCCTCGTGCAGATAACGGGCCCTGCAAGCACCTCTGCAACGTGGTGGAAGGAGAGGCCGTGTGCTCCTGCCTGGCTGGGTACACCCTCATGGCTGATGGTGTGTCCTGTGAAGGTAAGTGCTCACCACAGAGAGGGGGGTTTATCTCTCACCCCCCTGGGTGTCCCTCTAAGGGTTCCTCATTGTCGGTGCTGTGAATTGCAGTGGCAGTGCAGAGACCACTTGGCAGAAGGAATCCCAGATTTGCTCCACAGATAACTCCTGAAGCACAGTGTGCTGGTACCTGGGGACTTCAGGTGAAGGCAAGCCTGGATTTGTGCTCTTTTCCTCTGACATTCCAGGCTTTTCTTCAGCCCTCTTGGTTTCTCTTCCCATGCCATTCCTGCCCAGGGTCTGTCTGCACAGCTATGGACACGCAGCTTTTCCTTCTGGAGCAGTGAGCAGGACAGAGGCAGGTTTGCTGTCCTGGAGGACCCCCAGAGCCACAGCTCTGCTCAACATCTGCTTTGTTGGGGTTTATTTCCTCTTGCCTTGAAAACCTGAACTCAGGGAGGCTTCACAGCCATGGGAGCTGGTCCAGCTCCAGTTGTTCCACTTGACACTGGAGCTCAGCCTTGCACAGTGATGAGCAGTGAATTCCAAAGCTGCACCATGACCATTCACATGATAAACATTTTAAGTGGACATGCTGGAGTAGTGACAAGGGATATGTTTAGCCAGGGAAGATTTGGGGGTCAGAAGCAATGCCCTGTGACATACCTTAATTATAAATCTCTAAGTATGGGAGCAGTGACAATAAATGCAGGGAGAAGCTTCCGATGCTCAGAATTGCTCACAAATGATCCACATCCCTCTTAATCTCAGGTCTTATTGAATTACAAATCATTTTCATGAAATTCTGGACAGTCTGTGAAGAAAATGGGATTTTAATATCACTAGATGAAATATTCACAGTGCAGTGCTTACTGAAGTGTGGTGGAAGCTAATTTGATTAATTAATGTCAGAATCAAAAGGGGCATTTCAAGGCAATCGTTTTCCTACAGGAAATGAAAAAATTTATAAATGTCAGTGGAAGCAGTGAGTTTAAATTGTAGCAAGGGCCATTTCTAATCTAAATTACAGCAAGGATTTGATGGTAGGGGTGCACTGGAACAGTGTGCACTGGCTCTGTGGGACTGCCTGCCTGGTTCCAAGGATGTTTCTTTCTGGCATGACGAAAGTGTCGGGGTGTGAGCAAGGACTAGATGATCTCCGAGGGTTTCTTCCTTAGTCCAGCCCTATTTTCAGTGTAACACTGCATTTATTACAGCGTGGTGCTGATGTGGAAGCTCCAGCACACTTCATTCAGACATCTCCAGCGCGAAAGAACTGTTGTTTCATTTCAGCAATTGTTCTAATAGAACTCTGTTTTTCCCTTTTGGCTGCCTCATGCTGGTGTAGATTTGGATGAGTGCCTCACAGGTGCTTGTTCCAGCGGACAATTATGTGAGAACACACTGGGATCATTCTCCTGTGTCAGCCACAGTGGGATGTGTGCAGAGGGCTTTATTCTCAACAGGCATAGGAAATGTGTTGGTAAGACGAGAGGTCTCAGCCCTTCACCACAACATCATAATGCTCCATGCTCTGCAATGCATTTAAACCATTTGTGCTCCAAGGCCATCCTTGCATATGACATTTCAATCCCAGTTAGTGGAAACACATGTGCACCATTTGCTCAGCCACTCCACCTCATGAGTCCTGTGCTGTTTGGCTCCTTCCCCAGCAATACATCCTTGGGTTACAGATAACTCTGTGCACAGCCAGGGGTGTGATGACCACAGCAGCACTGATAAATCCTCCAAAAAACAGAGAATTGATCTCTGGACACTGTCAATGCTTCCCAGGCACCGTGGAGCAACCAAACCCCAGCAACACAGCTCAAGGGATCTGCGTGAGGCCGGGCAGTGGAAAAGATCCATTCCAAAGGGATGGGATTCTAAACTTCACATCAGTCCTTTGTTGATTCTGGCACAGATTTCTTTGTGTAAAAGTCAAAGATGCATTGTGATTCTGCTGTATCATCCCTGCTGTTTGAGTCCATCTGAGAAACCAGTCGATCTTTACAAGTGTATTTACGAGGATTTAATTTTTTCCCAGCAGCCAAGGCCTGAGCTTACGAAATACTTTCTCTTTTGGGCACTTTTCTAGAGGCTGGTTTAGGAGGCATGTGAGCTGCAGCAGTGCTGCCTGGAAAAACAGAGCACCTGGAGACCTCAAGTCATTTCTGGAAGCAGCAGTGCCTGTGACTATAATGTCATGTGTGGATGCATGTGCCTTCTTCCAGCCCTGTCCTCCTCCCTATGTTTAGAACATTGTTTTTCTGACCATCATAGCTTTGGTTTTGTTCTGTCTTTAAAGCTCTATGACCTCATCTTACTAATGAGCACCATGTGGCCTGGGGGCATGAGCAGGAAAATTTTCTGCAGTGTCAGGGTCTGGAGAAGAAATGTGATTTACCACCTTCTGGGTTTTCCTTAACTAGCCAAAACTGCATTTTTAATTCTTTTCTTATTATTATTAATATTTATTTTGAAATCAGAGATACTGGTAAGTGTGGAAAACTAATGAAATGATTTAGTTTAAATGAAATGGCTGAGAGCACAGCACTGGAAGGCAGGAGGCCTTTCAGAGGCAGAATCAGGCTGTGAGCTGGAGGGTGGAGCTGGAGTTGCCCATGGTGTGTGTTCTGCTGCATCCACCAGGTGAGCAGCTGCAGAACTGCCCCTCCTTGTGTTCTGCTTCTGTCTTTGCCACTTAATTCCCTGATGTTTTCCTAGGACTTTACAGGAAGGATAGATCTGTCCTTTTCCACAGCCTTTTGAAACTAACCCAGTGCATGTGTGTCTGCAGCTTTGGCAGGAGCTGCTGTGGCAGGTGCCAAGTGCTTCCCTTTATTCACTTTCTTCCTCTCCCCCATGACATTATGATAGAGGTTTATTATGACTGATATAAGATAAACCTCAGGCACTGCTAATGAAAGGAAAGACACAGCTCTCATTTGTGAAGCTGAAAGACCTTTTTCTCCCTCACTAAATACCAAACCTCTGTGTTCCTCTAAATGCAAGTGCGTTTTTACAGATATCCGTTTAAATAATCCAGAAAACTTGGAAATTTCTCTTCCTTCTTTTTGAACAGATCCACCCTGTGTGCTCCCTGCTGGTATCCAGCTCTGCTCTGAGGGTGATGCCAGGAGAACATTTGCAGTATTGAACATTTTTTCCTACTTTTCTAGTCCAAGGGGAAAGCCACAAGCACACTGTGGTTTGGGTTCTGTTCACTGTCTCGTTCTGAGATGTCCTTTTCCAGCCTCACTGCCTTTGTGCCACACCTCGAGCTATCTCATGCACCTTTGGTAGTGTGTTTGCAGAATCCCCTTGGTTTAATGATGTTACTCTTTGCATATTTTAGGGACGGGGAGGAACAATCTGTGCACAGCAACAAACCAGCTGCTAACCTTTTATCTGTCGAATTTCCTTTAGTCAAACTGTGGAATTCCAGATATCCAGGATTCCTGAAAGCCAACCGTGCACAATGAAGAGTCACCAGCTGTTTAAATAGCTCCCACACCTCACCTTTGTGTCACTTTGAGAGCAGATAATGAAATGTCTGCAGGCTGGAAAGCTCCATGTTCCCCAGAGATAAGAGCCAGGCTGGATGTTGTTAGTGGGAATTGCTTTTCCTGGTGGCTTTCAGGCAGAGTCATTACCACCACCCACTTACACAGTGGCTATTTTACTCCTTTCTTTGCTACTCCCATCTCAGTTTCCCCTCCTGACAGGAGGAGCAGTGAGTGGCCACGTTATCCCTGAACTTTAGGGCTCTGCCTGAGCACAGGATGGGTGTTGCAAAATAACCACATACCTAAATTACACAGATATAACCTATAAAACAAATAGAGCTGAAGCAATTTGAAGAGGAAAAAAAATAAGGGTAAACTACAGAGGCAGGACAAGAAAAGCCTCCATTTCACATTTTTATAGAAAGGCCATAAAAATTCATTTTTAATGTCAAAGTACATATTGAAACAAATAGCAGGAGGTAAATGTTGATATTCCTTATGCCAGCAACAGATGGGTCAGGGATCCTAGCTATGGTGCTGTTTGCATCCACAATTCCTGGGAAAAAAGGAGATATTACATGATTACATTTCATCCTGGGTTTTGCTGACATAAAATGAGGAATTAATAAAGTCACTGCCACACACATGACTGTGGAGATTTCTTCAAATTAACCTTGTGACTTGTTTTTAATATAGTACTGAAGTATTTTTCCTCTTATTCCTGTTTTTTTTAGTAAATATCATCTTACCCTACCTCACAGTCTTAATTGGGTTGGATGAAGACTACAGCTGGTGCAGTGTTGGAATTAACTGTGTTCCAAACTGCAAACAGAACTCCTGTTATTCCTAGTGCTCTGTCAAGCATCTCACTGACTTGTTGGGTTGGCTTCCAGGATGGAAGAGGCACAGGTTATGGGCACTCTGGATTTTATGGAACATTTAGGAATTTAATTAGAAAAATTAATAAAAAAAGGCATATTTGTTTGATTAACTGGAAAGGAACTTTGGTGAGCTGGCAGCTGGTCTGATCTCAGAGATGGACATTCATGCCCTGTCACTGGGCAGGGCTTTGCATGTCCAAGGCTCAAGTTTAAGCCTTGCACCTCAACCCAGTTCACAGTCCTTGGGCTTTGTCAGTGTATCAGATGTGCCCAAACCTTCCACTGAAAACAAAATTGTGGATGGAATCTGCCAGTTTCCATCATTTTAATTTCCTCAGATGTGTTCCAGCCAGTTCTATGTGTTTTCTCCTGTACTCAGAAGTTTGAAAATTGAATCGAAAAATAGAGACAAAACATGGAACTGTATTAGATTTTTTTTTTTCCCCTCTCTGAAAAAAACCTTCTTTGTCCCTGTTTAAAACCTGCTGGTCAGGTGGAATACTTCCTCCCTTCTTTGGCTGTATTTCAGGCAAGCACACTGTCCTCCTGGTGGCTGTTTTGACATGGTGCTGGACTGACTGAAGTTCTCAAGATGCAACGTGGTGGTCAAAGTTTGTTTATATGAGAGGTCTTTTTCTGGTTTGCAAGAAAAGATAATCTCATATCTGTGGTACAGCCAGTAGAGAGACTTGCAGTGTGTTGGGTGCTATTAGGTGGATTATCCATAGCTGGTTTTCTCAACAATTAATTAATAAATCTCAAATTTATTTAAGAATGAATTCTAGTGAGGTGGGAGAGTTCTACCACCGCACCTGATATTCTTCTCCCAGCGTGAGGGATTTTTTGTTTGTGTGTTTTGAGTGTGGGTTTTTCCCCCCCAAGATCACCCATGAGAATATTGCTCCTTGCTCTTCATCCTGCTGTATAGAAACTGCACGGGGAGGACAGAACCCTATAGAAGCTTTGGGGCCCCTGTGTGGGAGCATCAAAGATCCTGTGGGACAGGCAGAAAGATACAGGTGATGGTGGGGACCTTGCAGGGTTTCACCAGCTGGCTTTGGGAAGCAGGTCCACAGCATGGAAAGAACAGCAATAACAAACAAAAGGAAAACACAAATAAATGAGAAGTGAAATACCACCAAGTTCATGTTGTGGCCTTGCAGAGCATGTCACCAGTTAGTCCATCAGGAACTGAAATTTCTTGGTGCCCCTGTTCATCTGTTTGGTAGAAAACAAGCTGAGATGCTTTTTAAGACAAAAAGCTTTAAAAAATGGCTCTTCCTGTTTTTGTGCTCCACGGAAGAAGTCATATATCTGATGTACTTATCTGAGAATGAGGTTCTACAGCCAAAATGAAAATCTGATTTAAACAATACTTGCTTTATTGTGTAGTATGAAAACAGCTTCATGCACAGAGCAGCCAGATGACTGGTAATGGCTCTGGTCACATTTGGCTTTTGTTAGCTCTGGAAATACTCCTGAGCTTTATATAGAGATGGGAACATGGGGGATTTTGTGGAGATTGGCAAGAAAGTTTCTCCTCCCAGTCTCTGCCCCTTTTTGTAACTTCTAGGTATTTACTCATCATGCTGTTCCAGCTTTCATTATTAACATCGGCAAAACCTGGATTTGAGATGATTTCAGCCAAGCCTATCAAAGGTGTTTCATATTCCTTTCCTAATTGTCCTACACTCTGTAACCTTGTGTTTAAGTGATTTTTTTTTTAAAAAAAGAACTCTTCCCCTACTCCACCTGCTGAAATCAGATCTCTTTAAAGATTGAAATAGGAATTTGAAACTTGATTGAGCCCCCAGGGTTCCTCTCTCCCTGTGTTCTTGCTATCCAGTTCTAATGATGCGTTTCTTAGGAAATGGGTGTTTGGATTCCTCCCCCTCAGCAGGGCAGGCAGCTTCAGAACCCCTCTCTTGCAGCAGTCCCAGCCCAGCAGCTCCTGCCTGGCCTAGAGCAGCAGGACTGATAAATAGCCTGGGCTGTGAGAAGCTGGTGGGGAGCAAAAAGCATCAATCACTTCCTCATTCAGTTGTCCAGGGGGTTCTCATCCAGGAAATCCAGTAACCCAGTGGCTGATCATCAATCCTCTGCCCACCCTGCATTCAATCAGTTCTCTCCATCCCTGTCCTCAGTGCCTGCACCATCCATTTGGGAAGAGGGGAGGAGAAGGAAATCTCCATGGGATTTGTGTCTCTTCAGTTACTCTGGAGACCTTGAGTCACTCATCACATCGCTGTAACAAAGCCTACACTGACTATCTTTTGGAAGAAATGGTTTCACTGGAGCTTTTGACTCCTTCCAAAAGAGCAGGAAGAGGGGGATCACTTGATAAAAGCGTGGCACTGATTGGTTTAACTCTTTGTTGCAGACATTAATGAGTGTGTGACAGAGAGACACACCTGCCAGCGCAGAGAGCACTGCGTCAACACCATGGGCTCCTTCAGGTGCCTGCAGGAGCTGACCTGCCAGCCAGGCTATGAGCTCAAGGATGGGGACTGTGTTGGTAAGACAAGTGTTTTTCAGCTGTTACAGGAAGGAAGGGAAAGGGATTGCAAAGGATTTTGTTGTTGCTGCTCTGGGATATGAGGGTTGTAGCTACAAAAGGCATCGTGGAAGTGTTGGGCCCTGTAGGCCCCTTCTGTACATTCATTTATTTGAAATGGTTTCCAGTGATAAATTATTTAGAAAATGGGTGAAACCTTGTGAACTAGGATTTGCCCTGTTTTTAAGGCATTACAGAGAGAATTCCCTGATGGAGGAATTCCCCTTAACTCTGCCTGGCTCTGCTGTGCTCTGGAGGGGCTGGTGCTGTTTGCTGTTGGGTCACAGCCTGGAGGGCTCACGGGCTGACAGCCCCAGCCTTCCTGTGTTCAGGAGGGCTGCCTGCACTTAGTTATGCTTGGGATGGCCGTGGGGTTAAGAAGTTACTCTGCATCCCCCCTTCTTGGACTCTGGAGGTGTCAAACAGGGCAGGGAACATCAGCCCTTGCAGCAGCAGCAGCAGCTGTGCAGCTCAGGAGTGTGCAGGACACCCTGCCCTGCCTTCAGGGCACAGTCAGTGCTCTTTACTCCTAAATTTTCACCCAGTTCCCTGACAGCTGGAGTAAGAGATGCCCAAGGGAAGAGCTTAGCCTTTGAACCAGAACATTAGGCCATAAACCAGAAATTACCAGCAATCCCCCTGTCATAAGTAAAGCTTGGTTTGCTTAAAGAGGCTGTTTGTGTCTTGTTCAGTTGTCTCATTCTAGAGCATTTCTAACATTTATTACTAATCTAATTTACTTTCTAGTCTTAAAGTTAGATAATAGGGGATTATAAGGTTTACAAATTGTTTTAAAGTAGCCTGTAAATTCATGACTTATAGGAAAGGCTAGAATTTCAGAAGTACCCTATGCAAAATTGCCTACAGATAACTATTGAATCTTATTTTATTAATGTGAGGTTTATGAAATACTCATTTTTCTTTGTCTCAGTCTGTAACTGTGGTAGGCAGAGTTATTAATATAGTGCCTTATGAGGGACTGGTGATGTTCCCTCATGACCTTAACATTTAATGAGGAGTTGGAGTAGAAAGAGAAGTGCCAGCAGTTCTCCCCTTGTCTGCCTGGAGGAGTGGAGACTCCTCCACTGGGGACTTCCTTCCATTTGTCTTTATCTTCTAGTGAAGATATTCCTTGGGAACCAGCATGTGTTAAAGTACCATTTGAAAATGTGCACAGGAGCTGAATTTTGAACATATTTCTGGCTGAGTCTGCTCCAAGGTGGGATTTCTTCAGCTGGAAGATGGAAGCCACACCACTACACCACAGTGACTCAGCACAGAGCAGTTGGGTGTAAATTTATAAGTTTGAAACCTGTGGGAGGTGTTTTCAACATCTCTAGAAAGCAAACACTGAGTTGGTGAACATAATTTGGGAAATAATTTCATATACTTAATAAAAAATGAGAAAGTTGTGGTGGGCTCTGGCTGGAGAGTAAGAAAAAAAGCAAAATTTGCTACCAATACGACTGCCTCATTTAGATTTTTTCCACATAGTTTTACGAGCTGGGTAAGTGGGTTTTGTGTGTACATAAGTATATATATATAAATATATATATATATATACACCTGCATGACTACATGTCTGTGTGTACACAGTGAAATCCCAGTCCTTCAAGCAAGGTTACTTATGAGTATCAAATTCAGAGGAGGCAGGTTTCTACCTCCCTGAATTCCTGAGGTATATAAGGAATAAGAGCCCATTTTGCTTAGGAAAGGCTGTGGTACGTATTTTATTATGAGCACCTGATTTGTAGTTTTAATGTGGATCTTTAGGATTTTAAAACTGCAGGTATTTTGGTATTTGTGGGTTACAAGAGATGCTGCAAACGAGGCAGTAGGGACCTGAGTCAAATTTGCTGCAGGACCTGACAGATCCTGAAGCCTGTACTGAAGTGGATGTCCAAGAACAAACACACCTAAACCTCAGATTTCCCACTGGCAACATGTGTCTGGTTTAAATAGTGCCTCCTAATTTCCTTTCTGGAAGTTAGCTAGTCATGAAGATTGCTGAAAGTTAGAGCTCAACTAATCCCAGTTTGCTGTTCTGGTCTGATTAACAGATATTGATGAGTGTGAGAGAGGAACTCACAGCTGCAAAGTCAACTTTGTTTGTCAGAACACAGAAGGGTCCTTCTACTGTGAGTCAAAGCAGCGCTGCATGGATGGGTTTCTGCAAGATCCTGAGGGAAACTGTGTTGGTAGGTGTGACCAGAGCGTGTTTGTAACTCCTGGGCCTTCCAGCCTGTCCAAGGGGGGTGTATTGACCCTTGTATATGTGGTTTGCCTCAAACCCTGTTGTGAATTTAATGTAAACATTGCTGTCCTTTTAAAGTTATTGCATTTGAAAGTCTTCCCACAGCAGACCTTCATCAGCCTTATCTTTGGAGCACAAGAACCTGAAATGAAGGAAAAGAAGTGGCATCTGGAAGAAAACAGGCTAGAAAGATTAAATAGCATCTCTCACTATTCTAATTCATTTTTTTCACCAGATATTAATGAATGCACGTCCCTCCCTGAGCCCTGTAAACCAGGATTCAACTGCATCAACACAGTTGGGTCTTACACCTGCCAGAGGAACATGCTGAGCTGCAGCAGAGGATACCACTCCAACGAGGAGGGCACCCGCTGCGTCGGTAAGGGGGGCTCGTGGTCACAGGAAAAAGTACATTTCAGTTCTAAAAAGAGGCTTTGAGTTACCTCCAGATTCCCAAACGTGTCTGAGGAATGGGAATTTGCTGTCCCAGCAGCTCAGGGATTTGTTTGCTCCCTGGATTCCTCCTGGCACGCTCAGCAGCGCTGGCTCTGACTGCAGGTGGGAGTCACTGGCTTCCATTCTGGAGTGAATGGGATTTAGTTACTTTTTAGGCTCGTGCTGTCAGTCAAAGCCATGATCCCTTGCTGTACATTCCAGCATCTCACTGTGAGTGATGTGATCTGCAGCAATCACTGAGTCTGTGCTCTCACAGGAGTAGCACCAAGTGGATGTTCTTTGTAGGGCTGTGAATGGTGTTCCCCATTACATCCACTTGTGGGGATGTTTAGGATAAATTCCTACGTTGTGAAAAGAATTCGGAGAAGAAGGAATGTATGAAATATTCATGTAGGCTGGCATGCAGCTTGATCCTGATTTGTGTTTGTTCCAATGTATTTAGGGAGTTACTGACTCAGAATAGCAGATTTTAGCTGTTATTAGCATTTGTTCTGTAAATGAGCATAGGAGGCATGAAGGAAAGGGAAGCTCAGTCCTTGGTGCCCAAGGCAAGGCTGGCTGGGTGTTCTCTAGTTCCCTGTATTCCGAGTTACACGAGGTAGGAAATCCAAAAAAAAACAATGACAGAGGAGGAAACAAAAAAGAAATGAGAAATCAGTAGTTGGGTTAGTGATGATATCCCAGTGATCTCTACCTACCTTCCCTTTGAATAAAAGGAAGGATGATAAATAAACAAAATATGCTTTGTGATGCTGCAGGTGGGTGGGAGCCCTATTGGCAGCCATGAATTTGGCCATGACTGCAGTGAAAAACAGTGGTACAGCCAGACCCTATTTCCCCAGAAACTTCTGTATTCACCTTTTTGCCCTTCATTGTGCTCTGTGTCCCCTCATGGTTTTGCCCCCAGGACTATCCAGACCATGCTCAGCCAGTGAGAAGATGGGGAAGGTTTGGAAGGGGCAGAAGACAGGGACAGTTCTTGTGTGTAACTGAGGAAATTGAGAAACCTTCCTAATACAGCTCTGGGGTTGTGTCTCATAAATTTGGAGGTAGTGCAGTCTTATTTGCTGTCCTGTTATAGAGCAGCCTGAAGTATCTCATTAGGTCCAAAGGTCCTGTCCCTCTCAGTTGCTGTGAAGACAATTCAACTGCTTTCCATCAGTCCTTTTTAAGCCAGGCCTGCTGGGCCAGGTACACCTCCTGGAGTGGTGACCCTGATGTTGCTTTTAGGGGACCACCATGCCAGTGTCTCCACTGTTTTCACTGCCTTGTCATCCCTGAGCAGCACAGAAGTCCTGGCTGCAGCCCTTTGCCCTGCCCTGCAGACTGCCCAGGGTGCAGGAATCACCACCCCTGCAAGTGTTCAGAAAACATGTGGATGTGGCACTTGGGGACATGGCTTAGTGGTGACCATGGGGGTGGTGCTGGGTTGACAGTTGGGCTTGGTGATCTTAGAGGTCTTTTCCATCCTTAACAATTCTATGATTCTATAATGACTGGGCAAATCACATTCCTAAATTTCAAATTGATGGAAGAGAAAGAATCCAGCTTTTCACCCCAGTTGTTCCTAAAAAGGAGTGATTATGTGCCAATATGTGACAGAGGAGGAGATTGCCATTATTCAGACAGCATCTCTGTCTCTAAAGCAAGAGGAGATAACACAATGCAATGTGATTACTGATGGCCCTCTGTCTCTGCTTTAAATGGTTGACAAGGTTGTTAAGGAGCAGGTATAAGGAAGCTTCTCTAGCTTGATTTTGGCAAAACAAATTTAAAGTTAATTGATGATTTCTCTGACTTTGCTGTGTGCACTCTGTCCCTCTTGCTGGTCTATAGCTTTTGGTGTTTTTTTGGAATGGCTTTTTTTAAGTAGGCAGAGAGAACAGAGAAGAAAAAGGAAAAGCATATGGTCCTAATTTCCCCTCTCTGTGATAAAGACTAGTTTCTTTGAGGCATTACAATAGCTAATTAGATTCCTGATTCAGATTTATTCACAGTAGTAAAAACATCATCTGCACATGTTTCTCCAGCAGAGCGACGCTCGTAGGGTCATCTCCTCTGTTTAGAGGATTCATCTGTCTTTAAAATGTTCAGATTTACTGATTTAGTAAATGAGTTATTAAAAACAACCTCCTAGGTTTAACTGAAAACTGCTGTAAGTATTGTGAAATATGGCACAGTTCTGATGGGGTAATGCCCTAGAACTAATTAAAGTGTAAATGCAATGGAATATGTAATTTTGGACAAACTAATGAAGTGGTTGCACACATGAATTCATTACAAATAAAGCTGCTGCTTTACAAATTTGTATCTGCATTAGAGACTTCCTTGCTACTTCTGATCTTACAAGAAAATGAGGGGTCCATATTTCAGCAGAAATCTTGGAGCCTGTCAGAGATTCCTTGGGTTGGCCTTCCCTGCCATTCCTGACCCTGGGGCCAGCAGGGACTGTGTAGGTGGGAATCTGCTGAAATGTTGAACAGAGTATTTGTCAGTGCCCCTCATCAGTGTTGATATGATCTCCACTTCTCCAAATCCAAGTTTCTGCTCTCACTTCCCCATCATTCCCTCAGCAAGGGTCTGCTTCCCAGAGCACTCACCAAGCTGCTGTTGGATGGAGAACTGCCCAGGAACCCTTTGAATGATTCAGTGCTCAGATTTATGACTTCAAATAGAGCAGCATGGAGAACCTCCAGACTTAGACTTCCATTCTAATTATTATTACATGAACAGAGATTTGGGTTGTAAAACTAGTAGAAGATGTGAATAATGGAAAGAAAGTAGGATCTGATGGTTTAGGAAATGGCAGAAGTCTGAATACGTGAAGAAACAAACAGTTCTGAGGGTTAATCAGACTTTTTGATGCTTCTTGTTACAGATGGCAAGAGGGATTTGTTAGAGACTGATGAGCTATTTAGTCATGTTGCAAGTCTTGTAAATCAGTGTGTATTGAAAACTCTCATCTTCATCTGAGGATGTTTAAATGAGATTGGAAGTGATGCATGTGAGTGGAGAAGCAACTAATTTGTTGGTATTGGATTTTGGATGAGAGGCCATGAGGAATATCTAAATGGGAGTTGATTGAGAGAAGAAAAAAAAGATCAACATTGGGAAAGAGCAAAAGTTAGACAGCAGGAGCGAGACTGAAAGGGCAACTGGAGATGAAAATAGCAATTGCTTTAATTGAAGGGATGAGCAGAGTTTCTGGCTGGTTCTTGTTTTGCTTTAAATGGCTTGATGTGAGTCACGGAGAGACAGAACATCACAGGGGGTGTTTAAATGTCAGGGTCTGATCAGCATCAAAAAGTGTTTACATTGAAATGCAGAATATATTGGGAGAGTTCCATTGCAGTTCCAGGATGGTTTCACTGTGAAGATAATGTTCTGCTTTTCAGAGGTTTGACTTACAGACACACAGAGCTGGCTTGGAGAAGAGCAGAGTGGGAAAAGCTGATGGTAGTTCTTCTGTCCAGGGGACAACCATAACAGTTTCTATTCCTGTTATTTATTAATTTTTTTCCCCCTCTCTCTTCATAAACATTGATTTTAAGCAAACTAAGCAAATTGCTCTGTCTGTCTCTGCAGATGTGGATGAGTGTCAGACTGGTGTGCACCGCTGTGGGGAGGGGCAGATCTGCCACAACCTCCCCGGGGCTTATCGCTGTGACTGCAGGATGGGCTTTCAGTACGACGCCTTCAGCAGGAGCTGCATCGGTATGTGAGGCACGGGGGAGGTGGGAGCACTGACTGATGGAGCCTCGGCCCTCCAGGCACTGTTTAGCACTGTTGCAGTGTGCAGGCATTAGTTCTGCAGTGCAGTGCCTCAGAAGATGATGGAATCACCTCCAAAGCTGATGTCCTACAGCTTAGAGCTCTGTCCCTCCGTGCTGGGATTTCTGACCAGGTGCCCTTGGCTTGGTTTAACTGCAAGTCATCAGTTAAAGTCATCTGCAAAGTATTCCCTGAGGGCTGTGCTTCAGCTGCTGTAGAAATTTGTCTGTCTGAAGATTTCACCACTTTCTTCCTAAGAACCACAAGATAGCCCTTTTTATTTTATCCCCCCTGTACCCCAATTAGGGCACAGAGTCAGCCTCACACCTGAGCTTGCAGCACTTCACACGCTGCAAATCAATCTCTGACACTTCTAAAAATATCCTCCTGCATCTTGTTTGATGCTTGTGTTGCTCAGTTGATTGTATATTGATGCTTGTGTTCCTCAGCTGATTGTGTATTTGCTTGTTGTGCTGGCAGATATAAATGAGTGCTGGAACTACCCCGGGCGCCTGTGCCAGCACACGTGTGAGAACACCCCTGGCTCCTACCACTGCACTTGCTCCTCTGGGTTCCGCTTGTCCTACGATGGCAAACACTGTGAAGGTACCAGACATCTTTTTTCTGTGAAGAAGAAACTGCAGAGGGAGTTCAGGGACTTTAGAGAAGGAGTTGGGGTCAAATATAAATACAGTAAACCTTATGTGTGCTCAGATTTGCAGATATTCAGTCAAACACTCAACACTCAAACTGTCAGATGAGCATTGACAAGTTTCTCCCTTCTTCCTTTCCCCCACATACTTCTGCTTTCCTTTCAGATGGGAGAAAAGGAGAACAGAACAAACACAGAATAGGAGACTCTTAATTCAAATTTTGATAAAGATGAAACTTGGTAGTAATCAAACTTTAAAAAAATGATTTTGAATTGAATGGAAATTTGTTTAATTCTCCGTGAGTTTTGTAAGGCAATGATTACATATTTTTGATCGACTGTAACCCATAATGTCTGCATGTGTGTGTGTTTTATGTATTGGCATATATAGAAATGAAATTCAGGTGCAACAGGCAGCCTCAGGCTTCTTGGAGCTGAGACAAACTGGGGCAAATCAGTCCATCCTTAGTCACTCTGACCAGAAGGGGGCTGTTTTCAGGGGCAGGAAAAGGTGGGGGACACTGTTGTGAGCCCCTGTGGCCATGTGTGTGGGTTTGTTTTTGGCTGCAGATGTGAATGAATGTGATAACAGTCCCTGCAGCCAGGAGTGTGCCAATGTTTATGGCTCCTACCAGTGCTACTGCAGGCAAGGTTTCCAGCTGGCAGAAGATGGGCATTCCTGTAAAGGTAAGGCTGCTGCTCCATCAGCTCAAGGTAAATGTGTTTATTCCCTGGAGCTGACTCTCTGCAGCACCTAATGCTGCAGGTGCTGCCTGAGGGTGATGGTGGGTTCCAGCTGCCCCTGAAGCTGCTCAAGGGAACTCCAGCTATTGGACAGTGCACTGGATGGAACACACCTGGGTGACCATGGAACAGGGGGGTTATCAGACTAGTTTCATGGAAAAATCAGGTGGGAAGATATGTTTACCTGTGTTGCATCAATGAAAGCCTCCACTCAGCCATGGTTGAGTGAAGGTTTGCTCTTGATGCTGCTTGTGGTGGGTGAATGAGGAGCAGAGTGGTCAGAATGGAGGAGGGAGGGGGTTTACCTGTTTAATTGGAGTTACTGACACTGACACATTGGAGAGTCTCTATTTAAGAAGTGGTGAAGAAGTCCACTCTCTTCCTGGCACAAGGAAGCTCCCCAAGAAATTCTGGAAGAATTCTTTGCTGTGGGCACTGGCACAGGTTGCCCAGAGAAGCTGTGGCTGCCCCATCCCTGGAAGTGTCCAAGGCCAGGTTAGACAGGGCTTGGAGCAACCTGGGCTAGTGGGAGGTGTCCCTGCCCATGGCAGGGGGTGGCACTGGATGAGATTTCAAGGCCCTTCCAACCCAAACCCTTCTGGGATTCTATGAATCTGTGAATTACAGAGGTACCAGAGAGAGTCTTTCAAACTTGGATGTGTCCTAGACTCATTATTCTTTTCCAGGAGTCCATACCACTTGCAGCCAGTATTTCTGGGAGCACTCTTGTGTCCAGCATTCCAGAAAGCACCATCAGCAGTCCTCCAGCAACATGACACTTCCATGGTTGCGTTCATGTTTAGCAATATATTATGAACGTGTCAGATGAGAATTTCCTTGTTCTACAGCTGCCCTTCCCAGGTTTCTGTTTTGCTTGGTTTCCCACGTTGGTACCTGTGTTTTCTCCCCAGACATTGATGAGTGCACACAGAGTGCAGGCATCCTCTGCACCTTCCGCTGCGTGAACGTTCCTGGCAGCTACCAGTGTGCTTGTCCTGAGCAGGGATACACCATGGCAGCCAATGGAAGGACCTGTCGAGGTAAGGAAGGGACTGCAAGATTATATATCATGAGGTTTTAATCCTTGGAACGAGCCATTATGTTATTCAGTCAAGCCTCCATGTTTCAGTCACTGTTAACAAGCCAGTATTTGACAAAGTTGCCAAATATTGGTATCTGCAAAGACAGCTCTCCCCTGTGTTACAAGAAAGTGCTGTGGCAACTGGGCTGTCAATGTGAGGGAATTGCTTAAATGAATTCCCAAGGGAGCCCATGTCATCCTTCCAGCTGGAGCCCTGGATTACTTGTGTGAGCTGTGTGTGCACCTTGGCACAGCACTGAATGATCTGGGCTTTCAGAGGGGCCAGGTGTAGAAATCTGTGCCTTCATTATGAGTTGCAGTTTTCTGCCCCAGAAAACTGGGAGATTAAATGTTGGAGCTGTAATGGGAACTTGGCCATCCAGCAGTTTGTCACCTTAACTATGTTGGCATGGGGAAATGTTAGTGCAACGACAAGTACCCTCCCCTCACACCCCCCTTTTCTCCAGAACCATAGAAATGCCTGCTGGGAGTGTGGTGGTTTTCATCTGGTGCACAGCTGTCTGGTTCTGAGCTGAACCCCCATTTCCAAAGGATGCCCTGCCTGTGTAATGATGATGGAAGATCTGATTACCTTTGCACACACTGCACACATTCCTGCAGTGGTTACATTAACTACCAGGCATTTCCTGCCCTTAGTTTTTCAGAAACCCTTCATATAACTTTTGGTTATGTATCTCCTAGGCTTGAATTCTTGGCGGTAATGGCAACGAATTTGCATTGTGTAAATCATGAGCAGCATGTGTGTACTTAATCCTGACTTTGGAGCAGGGAAGCAGATTAAATGACAATTAAAATCCTTTAAAAAAAGTTTAAAATATTTTTTAGAATGTGTTTTTAAGTATAAATGCAGTGGTATCCATGTGCATTTAAATTCTTATGTAGAAATTCACCTTTAGAAAACTGCAGCTGTAACTCTCCACAGGCTTTGTTTGTATTTTCCTCCTAACTTTGAGTGCTGGCATGTTAGTTGCCACCTCTGCCAGCAGTGAGATTTGGGCTGAGAATGTATTGCAGAGTTAATAGTGTGAGTCACTGTGTTCCTGAGCCAGCACAGCTCTCCCACAGGCACCCAGTGTGCTGGAGGCAGAGGACAGGGACATCCACCCAGACCTGCACTTGTGTTGTCTGTGTGGTGGAACCCCCCCTGCACGACCCTCACCTGTGTGGAGAGGCTTCCCAGTGCACAGCTTGCCCAAACAGAAACCCTTGGGAGGGCATTTCTGAGTGTCTCTGGCACCTGGTCCGGGCACCTCCTTGGAGGGTGAAGTTGTTCTACGTGCAAAACTCAGCAGCTCTGGAGCTGCAGTTTAGTCAGGCACTGGAAGGAGCCCCCCAGACACATTCCCTGTTTTTGAGCTCTGCAAGTCTGTATTACAAGTTAGGGCAGGCTTAGATATTGAGCTCTTTCTGAAAACATGGTCAGAGAAACACTGAATTGATGTTGGCTGTGCTAAGCTCAAGGAGATAATCTTGGTTTCCACCAGCTAAAGGTCTGGCTCCAGTTACTCATCGTCTGACCAGTTCTTCGGAGTTACTGGTGGCACATTCTTTGTACCTTTAGTTTCAAACAGACGAGCTGTATCTCATGGAACACTGTCTCAACATATGGATCTTTTTTGGAGGAACTGCCTGTGGTATTTTGCAGTGCAGCCAAAGTGGTGCAGGGAGGGAGTGCTTTCATGACAACGATTGCAATGTGGAAGAAATTTTCTTTTCACCTTAGGGGCACTGCTCCGAATCAGCAAGGGATTTACTTTGCTTTGATTCTCTCCTACTTCCTATTGTATACTTTTCCTTGCAAGACTTTTAAACCAACCAGTTCAGTGTATGAGATCAGTTCTCATCCCAGGGGAATGGAGGGAGTGGGAGGTTATAGTTTCCCTCTAGGAGTCTGTCTCTTCTGTGACAATTGGCAGAGCTGCAGGGCCCTGCACAGTCCACATGCCTTGTCTGTTAGCATTTATTTCATTTTAAAGCCTCCGTGCATTGTCTAGACTTTTGGGAGTACACAATGTGACTGGGAGATGATCTTTGCCAATGTTTGCTGCTCGAGCTGGATCCTTGATGCTGCATCTGTTTTTCAGCATTTTAAGGCCCATGGCTTGGGCTTGTGGATATGTGTTATTTAGGTAACCACGCTTATGCTCTGGGCCATAAAGTGTCTCTGAGCTTTAAATGTTCTTTACTGCCTTCTGTAATTACATCTCATTGTGGGGAGATATTTATGTATATATCTTAAATGTTCAGAACTGTGTGCCTTGTTCTGAAGTGTTGTTCCTGAGTTCCCATGTTTCACAGTGCCCTGGTAGAACTCTCATCTCCTGGATTGTGCAGTGAGAACTTTGCTTTGGATTTGCTTGCTTTAAATCCAGGTTTACTTTGGTTGCTCTGCTTTAATCCAGAGCAACGTTCATGCACAGATAATTCTTCTGACACAGCCCAAGTTTATCCCTTCTCAAAAAGTCAGTGAGAAGGTCCTGTTGGCCTTAGCATGGGTTGGTTCTATCCTGACAGGATCTGTTTATTCCTGAGGGATAGCTTTTGTGCACTAGGCTGTGAATGGTTAATGTGGAGTCAGACAGAGGGTCTCAGCTGGGTGATGGGGTGTTTGTCCCCTCGTGGACCCTGTGCAGCCTCATCCATGGGAAGGAGCCATCGCTCTCTCACAGGTTCTGCAGTGAGTGAGGGATTTATAGACATGGCCTCCTTTCCTCAAGGACTGTCCCTCGTGCTCCAGGGCTTGCCCACAGTGCCCACACCATGCCCAAGTCCGTGGCCCTGCTGTTGGAAAGCAGTTGGCTGCTTCCCCAGCCCTGGAGCTGCCACACTGCACTGCCCTCACCTGCTGAATGGAGCAGGACCACCTCCTTGGCTTGGAGACCCCTCACGGGACCCAGGCAAGCTCCAAGTGTGAAACTGGGCTGGTTCAGGGAGTCCCAGTGACCTGTGGAGCTGTAAAAATTGGCCCATCACTTTCAGGAAACGAAAAGCTCTCATCCATCAGAACAGCTGGGAGAAGCTTATACAGCTGTGGGCTGGTCTGGGACTTCCAGGGTTCCACTGCCTTAGACTACTGCTACCTACTCACTTAATTCTGTTTGCCTCCAGCCTGGCTTTAATATTAGTTTCATCTCTGACACCTCAGGGGCAGGGACAACGTGGCTACACAAGCAAATCTGTCTAGGTGTTCATGCTTGGTCTTTCTTGCAGTGGGAAGTGGGATCTCTGGGTTTGAGAACTTTTTTCCCTTCTCGTGTTTATTCTCCATGGAAAGTAAAACCCTGTATTGGTCAGCTGTGTGTGGATGAGGACAGGTGGGTTACAGGAGTGTGCCAGTGGTTCTAAAGTACAGGTAAAGAAACACAGTTCCCCTGCAGCAGAAGGCCAGCATGGCCATGTGCTGGGTGGACTCTCTGCCAAGCAGAGAGACTGTCAGACACCATGGAAAGTGTCCCAAGCTGCTTGTAGGGAAGAGTGGGCTCCCTTGTTTACTGCACACGCTGCCAGGTGGGTCTGTCATCTCTTATTGCCTGGTATTGTCAAGGAAGGAGGTTTTTTCCATAGAAGACATTTTAGACATTGAAGAATTTTGTCAGAATTGCCATCACCGTGGTTTATTCTGTCACTGCAAATGCCAGTGAGTGTCTGTGCACAGAGATGGACCTGACACACCTCACCTGGGTGTGGGTGTGCATTTCCCACCCCAGGTGTGCCCTGGGGGGTTCCCAGAGCCCTGGTCTGGGGCACAGGTACTGTGGAGGGGACACGCAGTAACCGGGGGGTGAGGACAAGAGCCCTCGGCTTGTAGAGCCAAACCCACAGACTCCTCAGGCACACAGTCTCATAAGCAAATCACAGCCCATCAACTGTGATTAATTCTCACTTTTGAACTTAGAATGCCTTTTTCTTGTGTTTCTTCTTAGATATTGATGAGTGTGCAATAGGAACCCATAACTGCTCAACTGCAGAGACCTGCTACAACATCCAGGGCAGCTTCCGCTGCCTGTCCTTCGAGTGCCCTTCCAACTACAGAAAAGTGTCTGACATGTGAGTGTGGCCTTTGGAACAACACCAGCAGCCAGGCCAGTCCTGTAGTGCTTAGTTTGTGGTTGGGTGTGGGTGCTCAGAGCTCTGAGAAACTGCTTTGGTACCTGGAGCACATAAACATTCCCCATGTAGTTTGTGTCTGGTTATCCTTCCTTCTTCCAAACCCTGGAGCCCCTGTTTGCTCCCCAACTGCTGCTGGAACAGCAGGCACCAGAGCCTGGAGCTCTCCTTGCTGCAGCTCTGAAAGGGCTCTGCTTATAAGTTAGTTTTAAAAAAGTAAGATCTTCTATGCTGCTTCTATCACAGCAGCCAGGCTGCTCAGAGCTCCACTTTTACAGTGGGTTTGGGGCTCCCTGGTTAATCTTCAGATTGCAGTTCCTCAGGGGCTGCTGAAACATTGGAGGGGAGCAGGATACTGAGCTTGCCAGGCCACAGGGTTCTGGGAAGGGCACACCCCCAGCTGCTGAGGAGCATGGGAGCCCCAAAATGTCCCTTCCCTCTTCCTGCCTTAGTATCTGCCAGTGCTTTGGGAACCCATATTTAATTGCTTACGACTTAAAAAAATACTTTTCCTGCCTTACAGAATTGAGCTGCTTTGCCAGTTGAGGAGCTTCTTTCCCAGCCCCATGTTTCAGCTACCTTTTCAAGAGCTTTTAGTCTTATTTTCTTGGAGCATTGTCCCAGCCCTGTGCTGTCAGTGAGGAACCACTGACTCCTCTTCCAAGCTCATGCTTTGCAGCACGACTGGCTCTTTCTTTGCTGTGGAATGCAGCTCCCCATGTCCATGATCCTTTCCTGACACTACAGTACAGTTACATAAATTACAAATGCTTTATGGACACTGGAAAAGCAGAACAAGGATAATCACAGGATATGCTGAGTTGGAAGGGACCCACAAAGATCATCCAGTCCAACTCCTGGCCCTGCACAGGCCCATCTCCAAGGGTCACCCCCTGTGCCCCAGAGGATCAGCCAAACCCTCCTGGAGCTCTGGCAGCCTTGGGGCTGTGCCCACTGCCCTGGGGAGCCTGGGCAGTGCCCAACCAGCCTCTGGGGGAAGAACCTTTCCCTGAGATCCATCCTGAGCCTGCCCTGACAGTCCATTCCCTGGGTACTATCCCTGTTAATAGCACTCTGAAGTTTGGGACTGTGGTTTAGCTGATATTTTGCAGCCCTCTGAGGTAAATGCATTTTCCCTGCTGTCCCCTGGACACTGAAGGCTCTCCCTGTCTCATTCCTCAGGAGGTGTGAACGCATCAGCTGCTTTAACTACCTGGACTGCCAGAACACCCCGGTGAGAATCACCTACTACCAGCTCAACTTCCAGACCAACATCGTGGTCCCAGCCCACATTTTCCGGATCGGCCCCTCCCCTGCCTACGCCGGGGACAACATCATCCTCACCATCACCCAGGGCAACGAGGAGGGCTACTTCAGCACCCGCAGGCTCAACTCCTACACCGGCATCGTGTACCTGCAGCGCCAGGTCAAGGAGCCCAAAGACTTCCTGTTGGATGTGGAGATGAAACTGTGGCGCCAGGGAACATACACCACTTTTCTTGCCAAAATTTACATCTTCATCACGGCTCATGCGTACTGAGGCCTGTGCTGACGGGGGATTTGATTGGTGCTATGCTCTTTACCTGTTCTACCAAAGCTTAATACTGTTGAACTGGCATTTAATGTATCTAGCCTTTATATTATTTTTCTATCATTGCTTTAAACTTTTTTATTGGTTGTGTAAATTAAGTTAATTTTTATCTTTTGATGTTTTGTTTCCTTATGCAGTTCTGTGCATCATCATTTGCCAGCCAACGAAGGAAGGGTTGGAAGGCAGCACATGCCTTGTGCTGAATGCTGGAACCTTTTCCTAGCCATTGTTTTTAGGTGTAGTCGCCTCTGCAGGGTATTGCACTAGAGAGGGAAGATGTTCACGTGGGAGCATTGGGAAAAAAGCTTTGAGGGCTTTCTCTTGCTGACACAAAGTCGTGGCTTGGCTCAGCCAGTGCCTTCCCTGGGGCTGAGATGCTGTGTCGGGGCCGTACGTGGACACTGATGGTCAACCCACCTCCTGGGATTATTCTCCTCCTTCCAACTTTCATAATATGTTGCCTTAAAATATATATAAATAAAAGAAAACTCCTCCAGTGAAAAAGATGGATGAATCTTGCTTTAGTAGGAACTACTCACATGCTAAAGACTGAAGCCTTCACAGAATGTTACACTTCGGGGTAAAAGCTCACATTGCCATTTTTAGTAGTTTTCTTTATAGGTGCTGAGGCTCCTCAGTTCCTCATTCTGTTATATAGAACTGCAGATTCACTGCTTTGGAATTCTTAAAGGAATATCCAAATGGAAATAATGAAATAATCTTTACTGCTCCTTATTGTAAAGCTTGGGTGTGCCACTGAGTCAATTTTAAACAGACAGAAAGGGCAGTTGCTTCTCTGCTTCAGGAAAATTCCTTCAGTTGTGTTGCTGAACAGCACAGAGGGAAAAGCCAGTGAAATTGGTGGGTTGTATTTTGCCATTTAGAAAAGAGCACAACCAAAGTTTTGTGCTGGATTTCCTCTCGTTCTTCAGGAAACTGGATGAAATCCAAAGTTGGAGGCCAGATCTGGCAAAGTGTAGTATAATCAAAGTATTTGTTAGAATTTAGAAGGAATATCAGAACTTCCTTGCAGCTCCTTTTTTTTTTCTCCCAAAAAACCAAAAAAGCTCTAGTGTTGCAATTTTCTGAGCTCCCTTTGTTCCAGCTCTAATTATTCTGCAAAATGTTTTAAAGGGAGAGCATAGTTACAATATACTGATGTCAGCTACACTGCAGTTTAATAATCCTACAATCCCAGGTTGGAGGGGACCTCAAGGATCATCTGACCCATTCTTGGCAAAATAATAATCTGTCCTTTTCTATAGTCAATCTTATTTTGACCAGTGCGTACACAAAAAAAAAAAAAAGGAGAAATCAAATCTTATGGCTTTTTCTGCCTTAGTCAATGATTTTATTATATTGTAAAGGATTTGTTTGAACTGCATCTAAAAATCGTGTAAACACCACCTGTATGGTGAGAGGAAATGTTCTGTATTCACTATATCCCCAGGCCAGTCTCTACCATTTCAAGTCACTTCTTGAATTTGGACTTTCTTATTGATAATAAAGTGCAAATCTTTCTGTATCCGAGATCATAAAGTCTCATTAGCAGGGAAAAGTTCCTGCTGTTCCCCAGCTGTAAAATAAGGGATATCTGTGAGCTTGCACACATCAAGCTTTTCTTTAGGGATTTTTTCCTATAAAAATAATTTTGTAAAAAGAGATCTTCTTCCATCCATCCATCTTTTGTTTTCCATAGTTCACAGTTTCATAAGCATTTAGCAGGGAAGTGCCAACTGAGAAACACATGTTTATGCAATTTGTCATCTCAGTTAATTCATACCTTACAGCTCCAGGCCTGGCCCGAAGGAGCCATGAGCTGAAGGCTCTCAGATCCATTACCCATGGACATGTTAAGTGGGGATACATTTCTCCAAGCCCCAGTGGGGCACATCAAGAGTCACCAAAAGCCAGAGTTTTCCATCAGCATTAGGATTTGATTGAGCATAAATGATATTCAGGCCTTGACAGCCCTTCTTGTTAGAGAACAAATGGACAAGTCATTTGTTACTTGGAGACCTTTTGCTGACTAAAACCAGCCACAGTCAATCATATTAAGAGTCTGGCAGTTTGTAACACCAACTCTTCATTTCCTAGGCAGGTAATTGATGAAGAAAGTTTTAGGGGAGGCTTTGCATACTATTATGAGGAAAATGCTACGTAAGGAAAAAAGGCATCTCCGTCAGCACTGTGCCCAGTAGCTGTTCAAAAAGTTTGGGAAGAGTTGCTTGGAGCAACTGGTCAAAGCAAAGGAAAGGATTACAGTAGGTAATGTCACATTTTCTGCTTCCCAAATAACCAGAGGAATGTTTTTTTTAGCTCTTCCCAGCCCACAGTGTTCACCCTGTCAGGTTTAGCAGCAGCTGCACTGTGGCTTTTGCTTTATCTGGTGGGGCAGTGCTCGTGCTTGGACCTGAGCAGACACACCAGCACAGCCCCACTCACCACCAAGGATGTGTTTTCATTGGGTTGCAGTGGCTTTGGACTGGAATTTTGGTCTCCTTCAACTGGTGTAGGTCCTAAAAGGCCCAGTCCCCATCTCCAGGAATGCTGCTCCCCCTTTATTTGGGTGAGTAACCCAGAGAGATAATGAGAGTGTATCCATGTGCAAAAGAGGTCTCAGTGGAAAGAGTTCGGGCCTGGGCTGTACCTTTATGGCCCCTTATAATTTCTTAAAACAGCAATAACTTTCCTGAATTCCCTCTTGAACAGCCTTTTTTTTTAAAAAAATGTTTTTACTTTTCCTTCTCCATTTCTAACATGTGAGTTGTATAGCTTTTGTTTATTCCCTTTGCTTCTTTGTGGCCACCCCACCCTTTGCCTGGCTGAGGTGAATTAAGAACAGCTACCCAAGAGCTGTGCAAGCTGATAAACTCATGAGGAAGACAACAGCTGCAAAGCTAATAAAGAATTACAGCAGGCTTGGGGCATCTGATTCTACATGTGTAAAAACTCAGATTATTGGTGTGTTCCCCAAGATGGAAATGGCCTTGCTGTGACCTGCCTGAACAATGTGTGTTCTGCTTGGCTTTGCAGGTTACTTAGTCCTGCCTCTGTGAAATCTGACCTCTCTGCACTCTGCTGTTATATTCCTTGGGAGATCCAGTGATCTCAGAGACTGAGCACGGTCAAATGAGCCATTGGAAGCAAGAAGAAATGTTGTTCTGTGTGTTTGCTGGAAATTGGAATGAGCCTATTACAGAAAGAAACATCAGGTTTTCTTTTGACTGGAATGTGCATCACATAGAGTTGAAACAGCAGCTGATGGGTCAGAGTGATGGTTTCGCCTAATATTTTAAACTGTTCTCTTTCTGCACCAGGGAGGAGGTATTTTACAGTGTCTTTGTATGTAAAAAATACACGTATGTGGATCAGTGCATGGAATGCAGTCCATGCCAGCATTCCTCTGTGAGCCTGGCATGGGGAAAAGGCATTGGATTGCTCAGCTGGGGCCTTGCTCCTTCTCCTCCCACTGCAGGACCAGAGCAGGGCACCCCTGTCATGGGAGAGGGAGCTGGTACCCCCAATGGGCCAAAATTCTCACCCCCAAGTTACCACAAACAGACCTGCATTCACCTTTATTTCTCTATCTTTCTGTTTGCTCTGGTGATTCAGGACAGAAGCAGATTTCAGACATATTTCATGGTTTGGATCATCCCTTGAGGTTAAAGCTGGAATAAGGGCCATGCTAAAATAATGCTTTAACACCAGGGCATCAGGGCCTGCCCTGCAAAGGTCCTGGTCATGGGGCCTCTGTCGTGGCAGAGACTGAGGGAAGAGCTGGGCTGTGCCCTGCTCCTCCTGTTCCCTCAGGAGGGGCTGCTCCAGGAGACAGCTCCCTGCAGACAGACTGTCCCTCTGCAGACCTGCCTCACCCCTGGGGAGCTGTTATTCCCATTCATTTGCCTTTATTTTCTTCATCTTTCCATTGATCCCGGCCATGCTGGCAGGAAGAGAAAGTTCCAGCCATGGAGCATTAGGATTCTGGAGTAAAAATAGATTTTGAGGTTAAATAAAAAGTGTATTCACACTTTCAGTGTTCTCTGCATCCCAGAGACATTAATTTTGGAATTGAACATCTCTTGAAAAGCAGGATTTAATTATATCCAGTTTCAGTGATGTGAAACTGAAGTCACAAACTTGAGCCTTTTGTCTTCTAAGGCACAATTCTTTCTCTTGCATGTTCCCTCCAAAGAGCAGTCAGCGTGTGGGACTGTTCCAGGGCTTTGGAGCCCTTTCAATGAGCTTCCCCCTTCGAGGGTCCTGCCTGATGTCCCCTGGCATCTGCAGCTGGAGGAGCCAGCTCAGTGTCACTCCTTGTGCTGAGCCTGCCCCATCCTCTCATCCCTGCTGGCACTGTGGGAAAGATGGAATTTTCCACTTGCACCCCAGTGCAGAGGCTTGTTCAGGGAAGCTTGTTCAGGGGGCTTTTTCAGGGCAGACAGTGGCATTGACTTCCCATGAGCTGAGGCTCCCGTCATGGTGGGGTTAAAAATTCCAACATCTGCTGTGCATCTTCTTTTTTTAGCTGGGGTTGGAGAGGAAGAGGATGCCAGTGTGGTGCCCTTCATGCTGTGATGGGAGGGGTGGGAGGAGAGCCTTTGTACATCAGGGAGTCTTCTGTGTGGTAGCCAAGAATTGTGTTAACTGCATAAATTCACAGCAGGATTTTTAATTGCTTGGAGCGTGGGATGGTGCAGTGGTGGCATGGAAGGGCTGAACTGGTGGTGTGGGGTTGGGGAGCTGCTGCAGCAAAAGGGGCTTCTGATCTCCCAGGCTGAGATCAGCACGATGGGACAGTTACCCTGAGCTCTCTCTGGGTAAAGAACTGGCCTCAGGTGAGATACCTGGTGCTTCTGGGTGATCCAGGTGATCCAAGGTCAGGTGGGTCAACACAGAATGTGTGAGAAGGGAGTGGAAAGTAGTTCTGTGCAGGGTTCATGAGGTTTGGTTCACTGGGAAGAGTCTGTAAGTAAAGCATTAAACCAAATCTCACAGTGAAACGCTGAGTTCCTGAAGAGAAACAGATTGTGGGAAGGGCCATCTGAAGGAATTGGAGTTTAACAGAGTGTTCCCAGTGGAACAAGTGAGGAATGCTCTCCTTTTCTGGGGGGGGAAGGTCCCAAATCGAATTTTATTTAGGAATAATAGTCCAATGTGCAGAGTACTAAACTCTCCTCTGTGCCACCATTTCTAGAAAGTAGTTATGAAACAGTAACACCAGTTGATCCAATTTAAGGAAAATACATCCAAAATGGAGACATAAATGCCTGGAGAGAATGGGAGGGGGGAGATGCCTTTCTCTCTGTAAATGAGGTACCTTACAGCAGCACAGACTCCACTGGGCTACTCTCCAGAGAGAGTTTTTGGCTCACTCTGATGACAGAATTACTGGTTGCCACTAGATGCACCATAGAAGGGGATAGGTCCTCCCCAGCACTGATAGCCAGGAGAAAAATGTATGTGGAATACTTCCAGTATGGGGAAAAAACCCTGATAATCCTCACTGGAGGATGCTTGAGGTGGAGCATTGCCATTTTTGGAGTTCAAGTAGACCATGTAAACCAGAGGTACAGGACTGACAAACACCAAGGGATATTTTGCACCATGGGGAAATGTTTGGGGGTTGTTGGTGATGAGAAAGCAAACGCCCTGACCAATGGAGAGAGAAGCCCTTGGTGTGCCTGGGAGGCTGACAGGCCATTTCCCACATCTAACTGTGCCTGGAAGATGGAATAGATGCAGCTCCACGGCCTGGAACACGGGGAGGAGGTGCCCTCTGTCCTCCCTGTGTTGGGATGGTGCAGCCCAGCTCCCAAACTCACTGTGGGGAGATGAGGATACCCCTTTTTGTGCTGGCACCAAAAATTCCTCAAGTATCCTGTGCTGAGGTGGAGCAGCTTGTACCACACCAGGGTTCCAGCCAGCAAAATGTAAAATTAGCATTTCCTTCTCTTCTGGATGTTCTTCCCAGCAGTTCTGTAGGTGCTAATCCCTGCTCATTTGAGCTGTTGCAGAGGCCTCTTGCAGTAAATGCTGCAGTCTTCCAGTTGCATCTTGGAGAAATGGCATTCCCAGTGAGCAGGGCTATTTCAGACAGAGCTGCAGGTAGCTATACCAACCTTATTCATTCCAACCTCTTTCTCTACTTCTTTCTTTTCCCTTTATCTTTCTTTCTTTCTTTATGATTCCCTCCTTCCTTAATCTCTTGTGGGTGACTTAAAACCAGTGGATTGTTTTTCAGCAAGTTGCATGGGGTTGGTGTTTGCTGGGTACCTTTGTGGAATGCTTCCCCTTGGTTGGCTGTTACTCCTGTAAAACCCTTTTGCCAAAACACTTATTTTCTCACTAAATTAAAAGTTCTCTTTACATGATTCAAGGTCGCAAAGAACTTAAAGCCTTGTAAGAGTTTGTCAGGCAAAACTCTCGGAGTCTTAAATATAACTAAACCACCCAGGCAAGTGTGTGGCTTAGGATTGGTGCTTTACCCTAATGTAAAAGTGTAAATCTGGAGTAATGCCACAATATAGTGTAGAATTGCTCCTGTGAGCAGGGGAAGGACTGTGCTGGCCATCAGTGTGATCACCAGTGACAGGCCACCCGAGAACTCCCCATTGGAGGTGTTTAACATAGATTTGGGGTAGACAGGCAATATTGTATCATGTCTTGCAATGCTCAGCCCACCACTGATGGCCAGGAAGGTGCCGTGGCATCGAGGAGAGCAAATCACAGCCCTGTACTGGATCATCACGAGCTGAGAGGGCACAGGTGTGGAGCTCAGTCACAAAGCTGAGGGATTCCCAAAGTCAGCATAACGCTTCCTACCTTTGCAGACCTGGGAGGTGCAGGTATCTGTCAACTTTTCCAGAGCAGGCAGGCTCTCCTTTGCTTTCCTGTGGACTGGACAACACTGCTCTGAACTATGATTTACGTGGGCAGGAGTCTGCACTGTCTGTACCAAACCAGCAGCTACTGCTGTGAGTGATGCCAGTCACTGGGAAGGCTGGAGTTCTTGGGATCTGGGGGAGCTGGAGTCTGTGCTGGGCTCTGTCCAAACATAACTGGGTGCCAAGCACTTGTGATGCACGTCATGGTCACAACCTCTTTGTGTCCTTGCATCTGCCGTAAGAGTTCTAAAACAAACCCTCTTTGTCACCCTGTAAGGGTATTTGTGGCTCTACATCTGTTGTTACCAAGTAAGAGGCTGGAAAAAATCCTGCTGAGTGTTGGTTCCTTCCCTGAGGGTTTCCAGAGGAGGTGGTGCCAGGGCTGGAGGGTGAGAGGCCCAGAGTGTTCTCTGGTGCCACAAACATGCAGCTGTGGGGGGCTGTGCTGGATACCACCAGGCATGTCCTGCTGACTCAGGTAGCACTAAAACCAACCAAACAACAAACCCCCCAACCTCAACGACCTTGAAAATAATGAGTTCCTGAGAAAAAAACACTTAATATTCTCAAGAAAGTGTTTTCCACAGGTTCCCCCAGCTGTTGTCACAGAGCTCCACTGAAGTGCATGGGCTGAGTGAAGTGAAGGCACAGCTTTAATCATAACTTAATTTTCCTCTGGGGAGAGGAACAAAGACACAAATGACGTGCTTGTGACGTCGCCTGAACCACATCTGGAAGATGCTGACACATGTAATGATGAAGGCCATTTAAAAATGTGATTAGTCCATGTAGGTGCCTATACTTTTGTTCAAAAGCATATGTTTCCACTGGTAAATCAAGTGATCTGAAGAGGGTGGAGGCCAGGGCTCCAGTCTGGGAGGACACAAAGCTCACAGGCAGCATTAGAGCTGTACCAGGAGGCTCCCCATCTTCTGTGGGAAGGGGCTGTAGGAGGAGTCTGGTTGTTGGTGGTTGAAGTTTGGGAAGTTTTCTTTGTGTGTTTGGTGGTTTGGATTTGTGAGTGTCCAGAGGAGGAGACAGTGAGTGTTCACATCCCTGCCATGGGGGTGTTGAGCAGGTGATCTGCACCTCACCTGGGCAGTAAATCCCTGGCAGGTGGTGCAGTTGGTTTTCACATGTGGTGTTTTTTCAGGGTTCTGAAAGTCCTCATCAGCCTCACTTCACAGCTTGGAAATCCCTGGAGTTCAGCCTCTTTGGTAACTTTGGCACCATAACCCCCCAACAAACTCCATCTCTTGCTGTTGTGAGTCCCACTTGCAGCCTCCCCTCTCCTGCAGCTCCCTCCTGTGGGTTCTCCTGCCATTGCCCCACTGCCAGGAGGTTTTCGTTTCATCACTTCTTTCTAAAGGGGCACAGGTCAAAAAGAGAAACATCCCAAAATCCATCAACCCTTTCTCATGGATACCTGAGAGCCTGCACCTGTGTTGGGAGCTGGCAGTGCCTCTGAGCTGCCAGGCCAGAACCTCAGGAATAATATTATTCTGAATTACACCATGGCTTTAAACTGCAATGTTGCAGGTTTGGAAAGCAGCTGCCTGTGCACCTCTGGGCTTCAGAGTGTGTTTTCAAATGAGCACCCTGGGAAATCACTAATAAAGGATGATTTATATTTTTCCAAATTCCACTCTTTGTTTATATATTTATTTTTGTTTTGTATTAAGGCATTATGTTCCATTCTTTCTTGGAGTGTTTTTGTAGAAATGCAGAGTTTAGTGTTAAATATTTGTTCCCATGTGTTTGTCATGTAAATTTTTTTGGAGAGGTTATTGGAATTTTCAGTTGGTGTCCTTAAGCACCATCTTCACTCTGGGAAACAGTGTGGTGGGCATTGCTGTGACAGGGTCTGACCCAACCCACAGCTGGGGTTGAAGTAGTTCAGTCAGTTTTGGGCCCACTGGGCCTGCAGACCTGCTTGGGTTTATTCTGGGTTTTTTTGGTGGTGCTATAGCTGACAGTCTACAACAGTGGAAGTGGAGATGTCCATGGAAAGCAGGAGTGTAATAATGATTCATAAGCTGGTTACAAGAAATAGAGAAAGGGCAGAGGATTTCTTCTCTTTCATGTGCTGGCACTGGAAGACTTTGAAGAGCAGAGTACAAGACCAGGGGTTTTTTTCCCCAAACAGCTGTCAGTGACATATTTATCCATTTATTCCCCCACTCCCAAGACTACATTATTTTGTAGGTCACTCTGTTCCCCTGTCCAGGCAGGACAAGCCATTTTTGAATGCAAATCCCAGTGTTTCATTATCTCTGTTGTATATTGCAGCTTCCTCTTCAGAATCAATAACGCAGAGATTTGCAGGCTCCTTTTCTTTCCACACTGATCTAATTAGTTAATAAAATAACAGTCTCTCCCCTACCTCCTCCTACTTGTTTTGCCCTCATTTCTCATCTTAGCCACTGAAGAACTATTTCCTCTGTTCTCACAGCAGTAATGCATTTACACTTGCCACAACAGTTCAAAGATACCACGAATATATTTTTCTTATGCTGGTAATTGCTTTTCTTGGTCATTAGTTGATCAAAGTGGAGGAAATAGAGCGGGGGCAGTCAGACTAAATCATAAATATTTGGAGTAGAAGTGGGACTGGAGCTTGGAGTTTTTACTTTCCAAATTATTCAGTTAGCATAGGGGTGTCTCTGGCAGGTGTGTAGTAGCTGTGAGGGTTGCAGGGTAGTTGCTCCATGGTGCCTAACAAGGTGTGTGCAGCTCTGTTGCCTCCACCAGCTGCATGTTGTTTCTCCAAATGCTAAATCTTTGGCCACGCTGGGATCTGAAGGAACATGTAGCTCTGTCTCACAACCAAGCTAAAGCATTTTTATCCCAGCTAGGAAAGCCCTCTTTTAAAAAAAAAACCAAAATAACAAACAAAAACCACAAGCACCCAACCCCAGCTGCCCGGTTTTTCCTCATAGCCTGTGTATTTTGCAGGACAGGTTAAAAAAAAAAAAAGAAAAAGGTAAAATTAAGATCATTCTTCATGTTTTCTGGCACTGTTCTTGTTTGGAAAGCTTGTGTGGAATGTGAAACTGAAACTTTGGGTTAGCATAAACAATTGAAGGTCTTTCATCAAGTCCGTTGCACTTACTGTCAATGTATTTCATCCTCGTTGCTCTTTAATGAGATTTGGCTGGTACTGGAGAGACAGACAGTCAGAAGTTCACTCTTGCTTCATTTGGGTTTGTTGTGGGTGTTTCCCCCCCTCCCGTGTCCGGCTCCAGGAGCTTTGGCGGATTTGCTCGGCTCCAAGAGCGCCAAGACAAACCAGTTTCTAGATTTCTCCTTATTTGGAACAAGTGCCTTTATCACTGTGGCCAAGAATATCCTGCACGGGGTGGCAAAGGGCCAGGAGCTCCCCACAGTGGCTTGGAGGGCTGACATTCCCTGAGGAAGCTGGGGCTGGGATGGTCAGAGCAGCAGGACGGGCTCTGAGGGAAGGTGTTGGAGAGCCCCTGTGCAGACCCTTCCCTGTCATCTCATAAACACCATTTTCACAGAAATACTGGTGTCTTTGATAATCCTCACTTTTTAATTTGATGCTGAGATGAAAGATAACTTTTTATCTCAAAGAAAGCCTCCCTGCTTACTTAGTGGCATTTAATCATCTCAAGACCCATAGTACATGTAAAGACTCCCAGAAATGTGGGAGATGCTCTAATTTGCTTTTTATTTCTTGGAATAGTGTTCTGGAAATCCTCTGAAAGGGGATTTTTATGAGCTTCCTGGGGAAATTGCTACTGTCCTGCATTCTTGTACTGAAGGGAAATCTTGGAAACAACAAACAACTACTTGACTCAGAACAAGAGAGGAAAAGTGTCTGAAAGTGTAAATTAATATGTATTTATTGGAAGAAAAGGTGGCATTAAAATAGTCTTAATAATTCAAGATGGCTCAGTGTTTTACTTTGAGTATGGAGGAAATTAGTTTTGATGGCCTGACTTGATTTCAGTTGGGTTTAGTGTGTCTTTGACCTGCATTTGTGAGTATGAATAAGAATATTTCTCTATGGATATTCTAGAGAAGCACAGGGTAAAATCATTCCTGATTTTACTTGCTGACATCAAGAAACTCATGACAGGGATGAAATCAATGCAGTATTTCTGCTTTAAAAAGAAGAAAAGCAGAAAGACCTGGGAATAGGTTGGATCTCTGGGCAGTCTTTATCTTGGCTTTCCTTGGACTGTGAAAGAATGGCAGTGGCAGAAAAAATGCTCCCTGGGATTGTTTACCTGGTCATTATCAATTTGCCAGAGAGGACCACCATAAATGTAGGAACCAAATAAAAAGGGAAACAAATGGTGTAGGGAGAGGGGTGAGGATTGTCACCCATGGAAAAATTCAGATTTTGTTTTAAGTGCAGTTGGTAAAAGCAATGACTGAACTAGTTGCAGTGATCCCAGCCCTGCTGGCAGCCACTGCCCAGCTAGCAGGCAGAATAAATGTTTAAAACTAGCCTTAACAGTGCAAAATTGTAAGGACTCTACACCAATAAACTGGATGGTTCATAACCTACTTTAAATCAGTGCCCGTTGGGGAAGTAGCACAGCTCGAGGCACTGCCATTCATTCTGCTGTGCCCACGTTTTCCAGAGCCAGCCAGGAGAGATGCACATCCACACAGGAGGGACAAGCTGTTCCCCACACAGGAGGGATGAGCTTTCCCCACTCAGGAGGGATGAGCTTTCCCCACTCAGGAGGGATGAGCTTTCCCCACACAGGAGGGATGAGCTTTCCCCACTCAGCTCTCACCAGCTCCTCACGTGGTGATCAACACGCCAGAGACCGAACACTGGGACAGACGTGCTTTTGGAGCCTTCCCACTGGGAAGAGTTGAAAAGCACCATTTCAAGGGCTCACTGGCAGGAAGCACATCCCCCAAACCTAAGGCCGAGGTTTACCACAATTCAAGGGAGGCAGGTTGGTTCTGGGCTCTTGGCAAGATGAGTCTATAGACTTGCATGAAGTCATTGCAGTGTGGCTTAAAAATGGAGCGCAGCAGAACCCCCCCTTGCTGGAAGCTGGCAGGAACAGAAGGGAGGGATATTTTTGAGTCTCTGAGTGCAGGGCTCTGAGGGGAGAACAAGCTGGCTCTGGTGGTGTAGAACAGACTGACATCATGCTGGAGGAAGGAGCCAGAAGAGTGGGTGGATGTCGCTGGTGCTTCTGAGGATGCGAGCGTGGGTTGCGTTTGTCGTGGGAGGGCGCGGGGCCAGCGGGCTGGTAAAGACTGGGCTGCCCCAGGGAGCTGCCTTGGGGATTGTCCTGCTCTGCTCTGCCCTGGGGCAGCCTCACCTGCAATATTGGGGCACTTTTAGGCACCACAATATAAGGAAGATATTGAGCCATTAGAGAGTGTCCAAAGGAGGGAACAGAGATGGGGAAGGGCCTGGATTTGAAGCCGTGGGAGGACACTGAGGGCACTTGGTGTGTTCAGCTGGAGCAGAGGAGACTGAGGGGAGACCTCAGTGCAGTTCCAACT
>NW_021940802.1:2125179-2153355 GCF_001715985.3 Manacus vitellinus | reverse complement strand
TGTTTGGCTGTGACCTGTCCCTTACGTTTGGGTGGTGGCACTGCTGGGACAGAAACCAGCCCAGAACACACCAAGTGAGTCCCTGGGCCTCACTCTCACTGGTGCTGAGGCCACCAGCCCCCCCCATCAGGGTATCAATGCATTTCTGGGGCTGGAAGCTGTACCTGTGGGCACTGTAAGGCCACCTCACTCTGGCAGGTTGCTGCAAAATGTTTGAGTGTAAAAGATGCCTTGTTGGCCAGAAGGCCTCACATTCCTCCCCTCTGCCCTCTGTAACAATGTCATGGACCTTCACCTGGGAGAGCTGTTCTGGCCTTGGGCCTTCATGGGGCTGCTCTGTCCAAAGGACACTGGTGTGTGTGGGCACCTCCTTGGGAGAGGGCCAGGGTTTAATTCCCTGATGTGAGTGGGCAAATCAGCTAAACCCTCTCTGCCTTGCTTTCCTCTCCAAATGGGAAATACACTGTGCCTTAACCCACATTGCACGAACACAACAATCTGATTTTTTTTTTCCAGTTCCAATAAAAATAAATGCTACCTAAGCATTTAAAATGTGAGTTTAGGGTATTTCCTGTTTGCTTTAGTTTTCCTTATTTCTTTTTTGGAAAGAACTCAAACTGATTTTATTACACCCACCAACTCTTTACTTCTTAACTCTGTTTTCTTTTTTTTCTCCTAGTGAACGATTTTTCTTAAGGATTTTAAACTGATTTTACTGTGCACATATTAGACTGAAACAAGTGGTAACTTCTTCTTGTACCTTCTCTGAGAGCTGGGTCCTATAAATAGAATTTCACATGGCAAGCATATAATAGCCATGCTCTGTAGTCTCTGCCAACAGTTTTAGGTATGGAAATGACATTAATATTCATCTAAAAGCCATAATTTATTTGGAAACTCTTCTCTACTGAAGTGTAGCTTGTCCCATGTTGCTGTGGGAGGGGTGAGGGGCAGAGATGGACAGCAGCTTCAGCTCTGGGAACAGATGGAAGGTGCAAAGCAGACATCTTCAAGAAGAGCTGACATTTTAAGCACTATAAAGTCTGCAGGGAGAGATAATATCATTCCTGAGACATAATGATATACTTAGAAAAGTAGACAAGCTTTACAGCATGCAAGGTGAAAAAGCATTTTGAGCCTGAAAGCTTCTTTCTTTTTACCATTCTATCCTTCTATGCAATAAAGATGTTATCTCTTCCCTCAAACCTTGTCTTGCTTGTATCTCAAGATCTTCACATCCAAAATTATGCTGGTAGGATTTGACTTTTTAACCTGTTTCCCCATCCTTGGTACTGATGTCTGCATTTTCTCACCTTTAAGGCAAGCTGTATGTCCTGGATATGTGGCAGAGGATAAAGAGAGCAAGGGTTTACTTGGTGTCCTCATTGCTTTTACTGATGAATATTTATTTATCCATCAAATTGGAATAAGCAGTCATTTGTGCTGGATCCTAATTTAGATTATGGATATCCTAAGTACTTGAGTAATAATGTCATTGTTTGTCATTAGGTTTGAAGTAACAGGCATGAGTAAATAATAAGACAATATAAATATAAATCTCCTTAATTATGTGAGCCTTAAATGCCAGGCAATGATACCAAATCTAAAAAAAGAAATCCATGTGAATTACTAACATGAGAGAGACTTCAGAAAGAATCTATCTCTTATTAAATTTAAGTGGGTCAAATCCTGCAGCTCCTCAGTGCAGGGAAGAGGTTTGTCCAAGGATTTTAAGGGACTACACCGTGATAAATGATGACAGAGGTGGTGACAAATGGAACATGTTGCTCATTAGGACAGGCAGAGGTAGGATGGTAAATGGTGGGGACAGATCTAATGATTTATCTGCAGAAGAACTGAGAAACATTGCAGTTCTAATTTAATGTGGGCTGTATGTTGGGATGCTACTAAATAAGTTTGGGTAAAAAATTGAACCTTAGGAGTAGTGTTGACTTGCTGAGCAGCACAGGAGCTCTCTGCTCGACCCTCCTCCCACCACTTGGATTTTGGTGCTCCCAAAGCTGTTGGAAGGGTCAGGGCTGCACTGGGAAAAGTCAAGTTGCAAACAGAGAAGCTGGTGGTGTTATCACACAGAATAACACAAGGTGTCCAAAGAACAGGAAGGCTCAGTTTTTTCTCCACCAGTCTCCTGGTGGAAGCCATGAGAATCAATAGAAGAGGAATGGCTCAGGCCAACCTTTCCTGGGACTCCAGGAGCACTGCCCCTCACCTCCCTCCAGTTTCTCCTGAATCCTGGGCTTTACCCTGATGGCCTCCCCAGGCACCAGCACTGAGGAATGCAGAAGGTAGGTGTGGTTTTTTGGGGACAAAGTTTGTCATCTCCAATTTTCTTTCATGTGACACAGAGAATCTTTAGAAAGAGTTTATTATAGAGTAATTAAATAAATACAAGCAGTAAAGGAGACCACTGTCTTCCCCTGTTTATGCAGATCACTGCCATGGCCATGAGGTTTGCTGCTCCCAGTTAGATGCAGCATCCAGACTAACAAAGTTAGAGCTGTCACTGATCTCACTGTGTAAGCTGAAACCAAAAATAACCTCACATGCTATCAAGGACAATTAGCAGCTTTTGTGGGGGGTTTCAAAACAGATGGGCAAAAAGACAGTGAAAGAGATGCTGCTTACTTTCTTTCAAGGAATAAGTAAGGAAGGAACACAATTGCCTTTTCCCCCGCCCTCCTTTTCTTTGTCTCCCTTAGCTGTATGGTTACTGTTAAGGCAGTAATTGTGTTTATTTGCTATTTATGTAGAGGATTGTCAGACTAGATAAGTTACAAGATACTCACAAGGTTTGGGAGAGCTTGGGTTTCTTCCAGAAGACATCCTATCTAACTCGAGGCAACTGGCTTATGGTTGTAAATTATTTTCAAGATTTCATTTATTTATTTATTTACTTATTTACTTATTTACTTCATCATAATAGAGCTGAATCTGAAATTCTCTGTCTTCTATAGAAGTAGTTGTAACAGCAATAAGGAATAAAATGTATATCCAAACAGGCTGATTGAAAGGACAACCTCAGGGATTTTCTTCATCAAAAACTTGTATCACAAGTATGGTGCTTGCTGGATGTTTCACATTAACTTCTGAAAAGCTCATCTTTGGGTGAAGCATTAATAGGGAGTGAAGTGGAACACTGACAAAAGCCTTCTGAATTTCCTGGGTTTCAGCACTTTGAGCTGATTCTGTGGTACCTCTGAGCCCAGCACAGGTGACCTTTCCTGGATCTCAGTGCGCCATCCTTGCAACAGTTTCCTCCCTTCCTGTTCGAAATGGAAGGAACAACAACCCTTTTAAAACATTGCCTGTACTTCTGCAGCAACATGGGGAAAGAACAGTTAACTTGGGAGGCAATCCCTTTTCTTGCTTTGTTTGAGCTCTTGAAGGGGTGATGGTGCTGCAATGTCTTCTCAGTCTCTCCAGGAAAAAACTGGATTATGGTAACTGGAGAGAAAGAAATGGCAGCCATAGCTGGAAGGTAAATGGGGCTGCTCTGCCAGCAGAGGAGGGAAGGCAGGATGGGTGGGAAGGAAGGATGATCCAGGGTAGCAGGGAGGGGACCAAGCTGCCCAAGGGAAAAAGCCTTCGGGGAAAAGAGGACTTTGCCCTTGAGAGTCAAGGGCATTTGTGTTAGATAAAACAAACACAGCTTCTCCAAGGCTTTGAGCAAACCAGTGCTCCTCAGATTTATTTTACATTCCTAGGGGCTTACCATCCCCCAGTGGCAGTGACCTGTGTGCTCTTTACCCCCCAGATGTGTGTAGGGAAATGCTTTCTGCTCCCCTTGGAATCTGGAGGGGCTCCCATGACTGAGGCACAGAGGGAATGGGCAGCAGGACAGTCTTAGAGAAGTTACTTGCGAGGACAGGGGTGGGAGCTCTGCTGTGTGGGCTGAACGGGGGTCCCACCACATCTGGCTGAGGGAAGAGCCAATTTGCAGTTCTCTCACTCCTTTGCTAGGATGAACATCTTCAGAGTCTTCCAGGACAGGGCCGAAGCTGCAGTCGGGCTGCTTCAAACTGCAGGGATTACAGAAGCAGCCTTCACCTAAGCAAGTATTTTGGTATCGAATTAATTAGCAGTTCTCTTACCACAGCACTTTCACAGGAACTGCAGCCCACACCTGCACCCATTCACCTTCTTTGGCTGCAGCCCCAATGGTTAGTCAGGCTCAGAGGGTGCCAACACCACTTGCCTTGAGCCCAAGTCATTCCTGATGTAATCCTGTGGCTTTGCAGAGTTATACCCACGGTGACCTTGCTTAATTATCTCCCTGCATTGCATAAATTGGTGCTAAATCAGCCTCTGCAAACTGCCTGATGCTGCACTGACATTGCAGACAGGCTCTGTTTGCTGTGGGCAGTCAGTGATGCTCTCACAGTGTGCTCATGACATTCCAGTGGCCATTCCCCTCGTTTCATTGTTTCCTCTGCCTGTGCAAATGTTTTGGGGTTTACCAGTCACAATAAAAGTGAGGCTAATGGCCACTGCCTTCAGTTATGGCATGAATTTCTGCAACCCATATAGCCTGGCTGCAAAGGAAGGCAAGGAGCAGCTGAGGGGGAGCACGGTGCAGTGAGGGCGTCAGCTGGGCCTGTGTTATTTTGGGAACCAAGAAGCAAAAACTGCAGGATGCACAAGGGGCAACAAACAGCTTTCAGAGGTGATGGGCAGTGCAGATGGGTAGTTTTCTCTAGAGCCACAAGGTTGATCACAAGGCTGGAACCCCTCTGCTCTGGAGCCAGGCTGGGGGCTGTTCAGCCTGGAGAAGAGAAGGCTCCAAGGAGGCCTGAGAGCCCCTTCCAGTGCCAAAAAGGGGCTCGCAGAGAGCTGGAGAGGGACTTGGGACAAGGGCCTGGAGAGACAGGGCAAGGGGGAATGGCCTTAAGCTGAAGGAGGGTAGATTTAGATTAGATATTAGGAAGAAATTCTTCCTTCTAGGAAGAATTTCCCTGAGGGTGGGGAGGCCCTGGCACAGGTTGCCCAGAGAAGCTGTGGCTGCCCCATCCCTGGGAGTGTCCAAGGCCAGGTTGGACGGGGCTTGGAGCAACCTGGGCTGGTGGAAGGTGTCCCCACCCATAGCAGGGGGTTGAATGAAATGATCTTTAAGGTCCTTCCAAGCCAAACCCTTCTGGGATTCAATGATTTATTTAACTCTAGAGTTACTTATAGCCTCTCATTTCCATATGTTCCCTTCATTCCTGAAGTTCTGCCTTCTGGATTTTGTCCCTTCCCTTTGCCCATCTCAGGGGCAGGAGGGGGCTGCCTGCAGGGAGCAGAGGGGCTGGGAGGCTCAGCTCCCACATCTGTGTGCACAGCACTGCAGCCCAACCACTCTGCTCTCCCCAGATAACATTGTTCCCAGCGGAAACAGCATCTAAGAATTATAGATACGCTGCAATGAGAACAGCATTGTTAAGGATTTTGTCATTCATGATGAATTGTTGCAAGAACTGTTTCTCAGCTTCAGAGGATAAAGGGCTCTTTTTAAAGAGGAGCATCAGCTGCTCTAAAACCAGATAAAATTCAGAGCACTACATTTCATCCATCAGCAGGAAGAGTCGGAATGATGATGGGTACCACTATTGCACACAGGAAAAGTACAACGAGCATCAGACCCCAGAGCTTTGCGGTTTCTTTCAGAGCCAAGCAAACTTCCAGCCATTTTCCAACCAGGGAATCATTTCTGTTGTGATCCTGCTTTCCAGACACATCAGAGTTACCCACAGGCTTTTAAACTGGGGCTAAGCCATGCCCCCCTTTCTTTGGGAGCAGCAGGGCTACAGGGTGGTCTGTCTTACATAATCCTGGACGCCCCCTTGGCAGGTGAGACCCAAACAAGAAACCAATTTGTTGGAAGTTTTCCATCCAAACTGTTTTCTTAGAACTCATTTATTCATGTGAGAAAGGCAGTGAGAATGATCTCTTCCACCAGAGTTATTTTTTAGCATCTTTGAGAATTGTGCAGCTTTACAGTACAAAAGGTAAGAGAGAAAGAGAACATGCTGGAAATGCTGGACTGAGTAATGGCAATTGTGATGAATGTATTTCAGCTACTATAAATACACAACTTACCTTAAAAGATCTGTGAGGGAAGGTAATAAGCAGCCAATCTGAGGAATTATTATTTTTTTAACATCCTTCAGAGTGCTTATTTGTGAAAGATGTGCTTATTGTGTTCCACTTATATAAACAATGTACAGAGGCAGGGTTCTGAGCATCGTGTACTTCACAGGAGTTTGTGCTGAGGGAGTGTTTTCTCGTTTGGGAAGGGGATGTTTTTCTAAGTTTTTCATTTGTTTTTTCCTGAATGGCTTTTTATGGAATGCTGTTGAAAGCAGGAGTCCCCCTTTCCCTACCATGGCTGCAGGGAACCCAGCAGACCCCTTATTATCTCAATATACTTACATGTAGCACAAAGAATTGTGTAAACTCTTTTCATGCATGTGCTCATCAAAATTTCCTCATGGAAAACGTGGCTGAGCATGGGATCAGGCTGCCCAGGGCACCACCCCTGGAAGTGTTCAAGAGACACGTGGATGTGGCACTTGAGGACATGGTTTAGTGGTGAATTCAGGGGTGATGTTGGGTTGACAGTTGGACTTGGTGATGATCTTAAAGGTCTTTTCCAACTTTAACAATTCTGTGATTCTCTATATGGTTGGGGGAAAATGCAGAGAGACTATATTGTAAAATCATTAGTTACAAGCAGAAAGAGGCTTTTACTCCTCTGTCACTATTAATTCACACACCCAGCTAAAACCTTTTCTGTCTCTAATATTTTCTTCTGATTGCCTTCGTATTCAAAATTAAATTAAAACCAAAGATAACTGGGCAGAAGTTCCCACCTTTAACATATAAATGCTTTTACTCTCAGCATCTAGCAGTGTGCCATCCAGCACCAGTGCTGCTCCATGAAGGAGCCTGCTGGTTGCAAGGTGTTAGAATGAAGCTTGGGTGATGCATGGCTCATAAATCTGAGGAACTCAGAGTTCTGATTTACACTTTAATTAAAACATGTATCATACATATATTAAAATTCAAAATGCTTAACTAATATAAAGGTCAATGGAATGCAGAAGCTCCTCTCTTCCTACATTTTTAATTTCCACATTTTGGTTTCCTCAGTCAAATGTGCACACGGAACGATCAAGAAACCAAATCCAACAGTTTATAAAGAAAGCTATAGTGATGTGTCTTAATCTAAATTCAAATTACTTTCTTCTGGGGGAAAAAAAAACTATAGCTGTCAAAACCATTGCTGTACTAACTAGAAGTTTATCACTTTTGTTACATAATCTCTGGGGAAATTAGATTATAGAACCTGTTTCTGATTCTTAGGGCTTATACACCAAACAATAAAAAAAAGCCTTGATTCATCACCTGTTACACTTGATTAAAAAAATATGGAGTCTAGAGATTTATAAATAGCAGTGACATTGACATAGCTTCATTTGCAAAGAAATTACATCCATAGCTCTGCATTAATCTCTAAATGCTTACGAATGAGAACTTATTTATAAATGTTAGGAAAAAAGTATTTGTAAGATTTACGAGTGAGATATAATTTATCTTGGGGAACTATAATTTCAATTATATACAATTAATACCAGTCTTAATTTAAGACTTCTGGTTGATGAAAGACTGTGCATAATGATTAGTTCTCTTATTTTTCAGTTAGACATAAAGATTGTTGTGCTTTGACTAGTTTAAGGACTGCAGGTTTTCATGTAACAGCAAGCAATGGCACAGATCTGTTTTATACAGTATAGATAACACTTGGCTCCTAATTAACTACGCACAGAATTCAGCAATTGCAGTGGCAGAATGTTAATGTGATGACTAAAAACTTTGGTAGTGAAGGTGAAAATATAATTTCCTGACTGTAGATGCTGTCTATATCTACCTGCTCTGTCCTTTTAAGTCTGTGATAATATGAGTAAGCAGCATTAGCCTTGGGTGCCTCTTGGCTCTTGGCACTGGTGAAGGGGGTTCTTTTCACTGGTGATGTTGGTTCTTGGCACTGGTGAGGTGTCTCTGGTACAGGGAAGTTGTGCTGGGCAGGGACAGTGAGGGAGGACACTGCCCACACACACCTTCCTGCATCCAAAGGCTGCTGGGATGAGGCAGCTCCTTGCCCACGCCAGATCAGGTTGGATGCTGTGGCTCCAAAGATTTGTCTCCTGCAACAGGGATGACCAAGGAAGAGATTTTCTGTGGAAACCCTCTTTACTCATGAAATCTTACATTCCTGAGACTGCAAGCTCCATAATGATGCAGCTGCTGTCCTGGCTCTGTACTCCCTGGGGAGGCGGATTATATTTGCAAATAAATTTGCTTCTATTTGTGTTTTATATCTTAACATCTGTTAACATCCGTTCCAATGTTCTTGACCTTGTGTCTACCTAAATCCTGAGTTTGAAATAGGAGGAGGGAAGCTCACACAGGAATATTTTATCAACCACTGGGAAGATTGGACAGTGACTTGAGAGCACAGGGGTTTCCTTTGAATGCAGAAATGTGAACCACTGCAGTCTGTGAATGCTTCCAGCCTGCTATCAGAGGAGAGCTGTTCTCCAGGCCCAGAAAGTCCTCAGTACAAGTAATAACAATCCAAGTTCTCCCAGTCTGACAATGTCCCTCAGTTCTCTCAATGTCAAACCACTCAATGCATTGCTAAAAATACTTTCCTCATGCACAAAGCCAGCCCACATGAAAGGCCGGCGTGCTTTGAAGAGGAAAGCATCATAGCTGTCTGTGCTGATTGACTACTCCAAAAAAGCTTTCTGCAGATAGCTCTTCAACTTGCTGAATGGATTAGCTTTGGCTACACTCACACCCCCTTTGTGTTTGCCTCTTGTATGAACAGCCAGGCATTGGGGGTTTTATTGCTGTGGGTATGTTCACTTCAGGCTAATTTTAGCTTGGAACCGTGGACACCAGCAAATGCTGACTTTTAATTGTGCTTTTGAAGCCTGTTTTGATCAAGAATATAAAAAGTTTTGCTCATCTTGTTAGTGAACTAGAACAACATGTGTGTCTTGGGAATAATAGAAGCTGCTGTTACCTGTTTGGGCAGCTCATTACTCTAGTAGTAAAGCCTGGCTAATAAATGAATTGTTCAAATGCTGTTAGTTGATGTGTACATTTGTATGGTTTTTTAACTGAGGCTAATTAAGGTCTGAATGAAGCAGAGCTTGACTTTGGGGAGCTTCCATTTTTCACTTGCAGTGAATCACAGAATCCCAGAATCTGCTGAGTTGGAAGGGACCCACAAGGATCATCCAGTCCAACCCCTGGCCCTGCACAGGCCCATCCCCAAGAGTCACCCCCTGTGCCCCAGAGGATCAGCCAAACCCTCCTGGAGCTCTGGCAGCCTTGGGGCTGTGCCCACTGCCCTGGGGAGCCTGGGCAGTGCCCAACCAGCCTCTGGGGGAAGAACCTTTGGCTGAGATCCAACCTGAGCCTGCCCTGACACAGCTCCAGCCATTCCCTGGCTGCTGTCCCTGGTCCCCCCAGAGCAGAGCTCAGTCCCTGCCCCTCCTCTGCCCCTGCCCAGGCAGTTGGAACTGCACTGAGGTCTCCCCTCAGTCTCCTCTGCTCCAGCTGAACACACCAAGTGCCCTCAGTGTCCTCCCACGGCTTCCAATCAAGGCCCTTCCCCATCTCTGTTCCCTCCTTTGGACACTCTCTGATGGCTCAATCCCTTCCTTCCATTGTGTCCCCCCAAACTGCCCCAATGTTGAGGTGAGGCTGCCCCAGGGCAGAGCAGAACGGGACAATCCCCTGATACCCCCAGGACAGGGTTGGCCCTCCTGGCTGCCAGGGCACTGCTGCCTCAGGGCCAACTGGCCATGGAAGTCCCTGTGCTCTTTGGTACCTCAGAGCACGGCATCTTGGAGCCCCAGAGTACGAGGGATGTGCAGGTCTGTGACAGCCTGGCTGTCCATCTGTGAGACAGCTGAGTCCAGGTTATGACAAGATACAGTAAGTGGATGAGACAGATTGAAAGAAGAGCTGAGAAGGATGAAATGAGGAACTAAGCAAGTGATATTGCAGGTGTACATGGTCTCAATAAGCTTTTTCCTGTAGCCATTATCTGACTTGGATGCTGCAACAGCACTGTGAGGAGGCTAATGGAGCATAGAAGTGTCATGTTGCAAGCAATTGAAATGTTCTGGATGCATGGATGAAATTCTCTTGAAATTTGTGCTGAAGATTTTGCTATTTTTGGAAAGGCAAATAAGCTTCTTAAAGTGGCAAATGTTTGAATGTGCCTTAATTTGACCATAATGTAAATTCTTTTCTCTTTTTTTTTTTTTTTTGAAGATAGGCCAAAGTTGGAAGAGCTTGAGAAAGAGAGGTCAAAGTAAAGTGGAGCTAAATGCAGCTGAGGGAAATGTGAAACTACTTTACAAAACCCCAAGTTGTTTTATGATCTGAACAAGAGAGATCAGTGCTGGAAACTGTAATATGGTTCCTACACGGCCATGCCGACAGCATCGAGAGAGTTGGTTCAGCAAATCACCTGCATGTGAGCCAGTCCAGGCAGCAAATGGTTCATCCAATGATTTGCTGCTTTTAATACTTAGCTGAGTTTGTCTTCGTGTTTTCATACTCTCTGTCTCTCTTTAGTGACATTTTCAAATTGCAGCATTAAATGACTTTGTAATATTGTCTTATTGAGGACAATTACCTCTCCAGAGATTTGTGGTATTGTCATTATTCCTAAAGATAATCCTTATTTTCTAGCAGCTTGGATTGGCTTACTCCTTATGATTCAGTGTTGTGACTGAAGTTTTCGGGCACCTTCCCACAACAACCCTGTGACACAATGGCCACAGCAGTCACAGGAAGAACTGCCGGCATGAGAGTCCCCTAAGGCAGAAGGTAGAAGCCAAAAGAAGGGGGAGCCCACTTATATGTTTAACTTGGAACTGGATGATGTCCCATCCCTGGAAGTGTTCAAGGAGAGGCTGGACGGGGCTGGGAGAAACCTGGTCTAGTGGAAGGTGTCCTGCCCATGGCAGGGGGTGGGACTGGATGAGCTTTAAGGTCCTTTCCAACCCAAGCCACTCTGGGATTCTGTGATCCAATTCACAGACCTTTCTCACATGCATTAACCAGGCCCTGTATCACACAGTTCCCATCACAGTCAATCCTGAAACCAAAATAGTTGGAGATGTGCATACAGGAGAGTACAGAAACATGAGAGCACCCTGTAAGACACCAGCTGATCCCACAGATATGCTCTTTACAGCATCCAGATGTGTTCTCTGTTCAAGGCAGGGCTTCAGAGCATCCATAGCTTTGAAGACACAGACAAGCCCCTGGCATTTGGTTGGTGCTGATGGCTGTCCTGCCCTGGGGACTGCTGCTCATCCTCAGGGGAACCACAACAGCCATTCCCTTCCAAATCTCCAGCCAGGTTCTCAGCAAACGAGGAAGAGGCTTTGAGAGCTGAGATGCTGAACACGCTGAAACCCAGCTGTGTTACCAAAGAGTGTTATTTCTTCTTTAAAGATCCTTTCAAAAAACTTGATGAATTAAAATGCTTTTCAAATCATAGAAGAAACTGCATTTCCATCTCGCACTCCCTCTCCCAGAAGGAGCCGCAGTCATTACTGGAGGAGCTGACGCTTGTCTGCTCGTGATGGATGTGTACGAGGGAGAAGTGAAAGTTCCTTTTATTCTTAACAGCCCAGTGCCACAGTCAGAGTTTCAAGCTCTTAATCAATCACTCAGGCAGTGTCACAGTCACTAAGCACCACGGTTAGCACTGCACTCCCCTATTACTCCCGGTACTGCTCCTGCTGCTAAACAGGCTCTGCTTCGGAATTCCTTTCATCAGGAGACAGGCCCAGAGTGTGTGAAAAACTTTTGCTGAAAAGACTCGCTGGGCTTCGAGGCATCCAGATGTCTGCTGTCTTCTCAGCTGGCTCCAGTGGGCAGACGGCTGGGAAGGGACGGTTTCTGCAGTGGGGGCACAGTCAATAGGGTTGAAATACAATATATTAAGTGCACAAAGGGAAGGGAAGAAAATGAAAAAGAGTAGGCTGAAATATGGCATTGGGGCTGAATCTCCCAATCTGGTGTAGTTCCTGTCTCTATTCCTGGAATTACTAAAGCAGGCCAGCTGGGATGGGAGGGTGGCACAGCCGTGACACCACTGCTGTTCTAACCCTGCTGGAGTGTCATGGAGGGGGCGGAGGTTGTCCTTCAGCAGTGCTTATCAGCTCTTGACCTTCAGCTTTATTGTAGTCTCTAATGTGAGGACTGAAGTTTAAATCAAGCCAAACAGATGGCTTTTGTCACTGAACTTCCTGCTGCAGCTTCACTGCATTGCTCCCATCCCTGCCTTCACCTTTTTCATCTTGGATTGCCTAAAGGAGTTAGGGACAAGAGTTGTTCTAAAGACACATTGCTTCTAGAAATAGGAAAGCAAGAGAGGGCTGTTTAAGGGCTTGCTGTTAAGTGTGGCCTCGATTTTTTTTCTTTGAAGAATATAAGTTTTTTTTAAACACAATTGCAGCGTGAAAAAGCTAATGGTGGAAAAATCATTCTGTACCAGACAAAGCAGCATAGTTTGCTACTCTGAACAAAACACTGAGAGATCCTGTGAAAATCTGAGTTTATTCCCTCCTAAGCCGGAGCCTCTGGGAAAAGATTATCCTGCAGTTTGGGATATGGAGGGTTCTCACCCTGCATGCCCCCTGTTTGGGTGCAGATGCTGTGCCAGCAGTTCTTCCACCATCATGTCCAGTAGACATGGAGTCATGAGGCAGTGGAAGGCCCTGCCTTCTTCCCCTTGTCCCCAGCTCTCAGCACTGCTGTGATGCTCAGAGAGGACTTTGAAGATGCACTGAGCATATTCCTTCCCTTCTTCCAGACAACAACTGCAGGCTGTGCCTGGGTCCCTCCTGGAGATCCTCCTCAGCTGAGCAGCCCCAGGGGCTCCTGGCTGAACCACCCCCCTTCCTGCAGGGAAGAGATGTGGGCACTAGTGAGTGTGTGTGCCCAATGAATACCGAAATCAACTCTACGTGGACCAGCTAACTGTTATTACTTTAAACGCTTATAACATTTTTTTCCTCCCCGCTGCTTTGGAGCTCCTCCTTACCCAAGCGTGCGGCTGCTGCTCTGCAGTGGTTCATGACCACCACCTAGTGCCCAGTTCTGCTCCACTGCTGCCTGCAGAGAGGCACAGCATTTGCACAGGGCTGCTCAGGGGGTCGCCCTTTGCTGTGGGGCTTTCCGAAACTCTCACTCCTTAGAACACAATTGCTGTGTTTTGCTGCATACGATTGTGAGGAACTGGAAAGAATATAAATCGTGCCCTGTGCAGCACTGCTCTGATGTGACTGCTGTCAGTACCTCCGTGTCGATCTCTGTAGAAATGTGCTCTAAGTAATATTTCCATCACAACTCTTTTTGGTCACAAAGTGTTATTTTTTGTGTTTATCAGTTCTTTAGCCTCATATAGATGGTTCAAAACCTGTGTTACTAAAGCAGAGACTCGAAGTACCCAGAGAGAGTGCATATTGCACATTTGTGTGTTCCTTCTATGCCTGTCACCAGGAGAGGAGAGGCTGTGCAGGCAATACCTTAATCCTCTGGTGTGCTTTGATGTCATTATCCCCTTGTGCCTGTATTCTCTCCTGGACACTGTTTTTGTTGTGAACCCTTTCTCTCTTCCTGAGCTGGACTCAGCCCTGGGGGTGTGCCCCCACAGGAGCCCTCCCCAGGGTGCAGAGTGTCCCGAACAATCCTTGCTGTCCCCAAAAGATTTGCACCTTCCAATGCAAGGCATGCAGGTTTTATGGAAATAATCCAAATGTGGCCTGCGAGAAGGTCATTATGTTTTTTCAAATGCTTTAGGGAAAAAAACCCTCACAACAGGAACCAAATCCAGAAACAAATTATAGTGATGTCTTATGACCAAATAAACACCTCGAGAAGTGCAGAGAAGACTTGGACAAACACCTGGCTGGTCTTGAGCCATGTGCATAAAAACACTGTTTTCTTTAGGATTTAGGGGCCACTTCAGAGTGGGTGCATTCAGCACTAAACACACCCTCCTATCCCCTGCTTCCATCCCTGTACTCATTTCCACAGCTCCAAGCAGGTAGGAGATGATTTTTGACATGGAGTGGTGTGTTAACAACCAGAAGCAGGTTAGCAAGGAAAATCTGTCAGTGATCCTGTAGGTATTGTTAGTGTTGAAAAATGAGAAGGGGAGAGAGGAAAGCTGTGATTTACTGTGATGTACTGCTAAAGCAGAATCGACTTCAGCTGCCACAAAGCTGACAAATCGATATGGAAGGCTTCTGAAATCAAACTTCAGTGAAAATATTATATAAAGATAGTTTAGAACAGTTTGGAAAGGTGCCCTTTTTTTTTTTTCTCCCTCCTTAGAAAGAAGCAAAAGGTTAATTTTTGTAGGAGCTCAACTTCGTTTTCAGCTGAGACTTAATAACATGCAAGGTCATTGATCACCTCTAAAAGATGGTTAGAGATTGTCCTGGTCCTAAAGCCATGAGCCTGAAGGGAAACTGCCACAAAGATTAAGTGATTTGCACAGGCAATAGTGATCAGTGGCAAAGCAAGATATGAAAGTCTGGTTTGGGAATTTGAAATCTTCATCAGTTTTACTGTTTCAAGTTAAGTTACATAGAACCATACAATAGTTTGGGCTGGAAGGGACCTTAAAGACCATCTTGTTCCACCCCCTGCCATGGGCAGAGACACCTTCCACCAGCCCAGGTTGCTCCAAGCCCCATCCAACCTGGCCTTGGACACCTCCAGGGATGAGGCAGCCACAGCTGCTCTGGGCAACCTGTGCCAGGGCCTCACCAGAGAGCACAGAATCCCAGAATGTGCTGAGTTGGAAGGGACCCACAAGGATCATCCAGTCCAACCCCTGGCCCTGCACAGGCCCATCCCCAAGAGTCACCCCCTGTGCCCCAGAGGATCAGCCAAACCCTCCTGGAGCTCTGGCAGCCTTGGGGCTGTGCCCACTGCCCTGGGGAGCCTGGGCAGTGCCCAACCAGCCTCTGGGGGAAGAACCTTTGCCTGAGATCCAACCTGAGCCTGCCCTGACACAGCTCCAGCCATTCCCTGGGTGCTGTCCCTGGTCACCCTCCCTCACAGGGAGGAATTGCTTCCCAATATCCCATCTAACCGGCCCTCTGGCAGTGGGAAGCCATTCCTCCTTGTCCTGGGGTTCTAAGCTCTCCCTGGAGGCTTCTCTTCTCCAGGCTGCCCAAGCCCAGCTCTCAGCCTGTTTCCAGAGCAGAGGGGTTCCAGCTCTGTGATCAACTTAGTGGCCTCCTCTGGACTTGTTCCTGCAGGCCCACAGAGCTGGATGCTGTGCTCCAGGTGGAGGGGAGAGGAGTAAGTCACCTCCCAGGGGTATGGATTGGGTGTGCTTTGACTGCAAACATTTCTGGGCATGGGTTTCCTATGAAAAGTCCCACTGAAAGTGTGTGCTAAAAAGCAGGATGGACTGGGATATGTGCTCCTCTGAGACACAAGGAGGCACAAGGCACAGTTATTTTTCTGCATAAATGATGAGGAATTTACATCAGACCAGAGCCACCTAAATAATCTCATTGCTGAAAGATGCTGCTGAGGGGAGGTTGGTTTGCTTGGGCCTGGGAGGAGATCAGAGCAGCTCAGAGCACAGCTCAGAACTTCCAGCTCTGCCACATGGTTTGGGCAGGTTAATTGTGCCTTGGGACCTTGGCCAACCAATCTGATTAGTCAGGTACTTATTTATTCAACACTTATTTCTAACAATCCCAGGCAGATTAAAACCTGGCAAACACTGGCTGCTACAGTGAGTGATGCAGAGGATCATAAATGGAGCAAAATTAATCCAACTTCCTCTTGGAAACTTTGCAAATATGCATATTAAATCATGCTTGAATCACAAGGAATATAAAAAGTGCCTGTTCACCAAAACACGGTGCCCATTTACAACTTATGTACCCCATAAATCCATAGTTTACAAGGCACGTAAATCTTATGCAGGTCCACCTCCACAGTAAATCAGAATTAAGAGAATTTGTTGTGTGCCAGAAGCTACTTCATATTTCTCCATAGGCTGTTTTGTTAAAATATATCCTCCCAGAAAATCTGCCCTGTTTGGCAGGAGGGAGACCCTGCCCAAGGAAAAAATAAAATGAAGAAGAAATTCTGGAGGATGGTCCCTCAGATTTATATTTTTATTTGTATACTTCTGTATTTGTACAGACTCGAGGGATTCTTGTTTTTAAACATATTTAAGAGCTCCTGGGCTGCGAGCCAGGATGTCAAGCTTCTACCTTAATTATTTTTTTAGTGGTAAAAATAAATAAATACACCTGCATCAATGCTGAAAAAACCCAGAATATAAATGCTGAGGTGGGTTGGATGAGCCTGGGAAAATGTCCCCAGTTTTGTAGAATGCTCTTGCCTACAAAGAATGAAAATTCTATATAAATAAAGGGCATTGTGGTATGTCTGAAGGAAACATCTGAGTGCCTTGCACCTCTTTAAAAATAATAAACAGTTCCTGGATTCTTGTGATTTCATTTGTTACTTCAGCTCTACTTGGTTTTACCCTCAGCATTACGTAGCTCACTTGTGCAATTAATCCTCCCACCTGCTATGAGAGTTGTCTGGCTTGGTTTTATTTTGGGGGTCTGTTTTGTTTTGATTTTTTGGGGGGAGAGGATGGGTTGTTCTGGGTTTTTTTGTGTGTGTGATGTGTTTGGTTTGTGGGTCTAGGTTTGGGATTTTTGTTTGGATTTGGGTTTGGGTTTTTCATAGGTGGATTTTTTTTCTATTTGTTTTGTTGTTCTTGGGGATTTTTTGCTCTTTTAATTTTGGGTGTGTGTGTGAAATGCCTCAGAGACAGAGTTGCTTACTTAAGGTAAGGAATTCTGTTGGTGATATGGAGACAGAATCACTAGTATTGTCATGGCAAGGTTGTTCTGATACTCCTCAGAATGCTATTGAGTGTCTTAACTTTCTGTGCCTGGAAGAAGAAAAATAAACAACCCCTTGCTAATAGTTTTATAGCAAGTATTGACAGTAACATGACCATGCTTTCTTTGAAACCAGGGTTTTTCATGCTGGATTTTGGTTTTTTACCACCTTCAATGCTTTTGCAAGAGGGGGAAAGAACTCTTCTGTGCTTTCCTACCTTAGGTTAAAGTCTGATTTTGCATTTTTCCTCCAGGTGCACTGGCCAGGTGGGGGTTTTTTGTTTGATTACCTCTGAATCAGGATGGGACCAACTCCAGGAAGAACAAGAGACCTTTCTCTAAGAGACTGGTGTTGCTAATGGCATAAATTGAGAACTGTATTCTCCTTGCACAAATGGGCAAGCAAAGGGCAGGAGTGGACATGCTGGAGTGAGGAACAGGCAGGAACTAGGCTGGAGAAAGCACAGAGGCTGAGACAGTGAGTAGCTTTAAGAATAATGTGCTTTATAACTTCTCATCCTCTTTCTCCTTTTAAATGAAAGTAGGTTCTTGTTGGCAATGTTATTTATTTCAAGATTTGTAACACTAGACTTCTGTTATGTTAAAGAACATAAGGACATTTCAGATAAGTTTAAATTGCAGCCAAAGGTGTGACTGCCATAGAATGGTTGGTTGGGAGGGACCATCTCATTCCACCTCTGCCATGGGCAGGGACACCTTCCACTAGCCCAGGTTGCTCCAAGCCCCACCCAACCTGGGATGCTTCCAGGGATGGGGCAGCCACAGCTTCTCTGGGCAGAAGGTTTTGTTTCACCTCTGCTTTTTCTTCAGAAGAAAAAATTCAGTGTAAGTAATAAAAGAGAATACAGATAGAAAAAGAATCCTTCTTTGAACAATTTCAGAATTCACTTTCAAATTACCCATTTACTCTAAGGTTAAGTAAATGAAAAGTGCTGCAGGGAGGTTTAGTACCCCAGGCAGTCCAGGGTCCTGCAGGAATTCATATCCTGATGCCTCTATCCCTAACTGCATCAGAGGCATCACTTACCTCATGGATTTTTCCCTGATCAGATTCTGTGCTGCAGTAAAAAGTTGAATCTCACGTTCTGTTGTCTCTCAGGGTCTGTTTGCCTGTATAACCTCAGGTGTATTGTGTCTGGAGTTGTTTTGTGTGGGCAAAGTGAACCTCTGAGGAGCACATTACTGTGAGCAGCATGAAGCCCATGCTGTTGTGTGCACTGAGGCCAAGAGATGAACTCAGAGGATTTAGCATTTGTTCTGCAGAAGAGGAAAACACATAATTTAGGTGAGAATTAGGAGCAGGGAGCAAGGTAACATCCAGTTAAGCAAGGACCTGAATGGAAGTGAAATACAGAGATGGTATTAAGGGAATATCCCCCTCTTTGGGTGTTGCCTTTGTCTCTACTCATACGTCTGTATGAGGAGTAAAGGCAGGACAGAATGAGGGTTTGTGCTAGAGCTGCCTTTTGGGGACTTGCACAGCAGATGGAATGTTCTGAAGTCTTCCCAGGTCACATTATGTTGAACTGTGCACACACCAGAGTTTGCTTCTAACCCAGCTCTGGTTTTGCCTCAGTACTGAGGAAAGGGGTGGGGAAAAGGTGCCGTGGCCTTTATAGCTGCATGCCTTGATTTTAATGTGGGCGTTTTTGCCCCCCTATAGTGACACTGCTCACCTGCCTTTCAGTTGTGCAGAGAAATGCCTGGTTTTAGTCTGCTGCTGACAGGAAGTTCTTCACCAGCTGAAAACTCTACCTGCTGGCAGAGCTGAGTCCCAGGGAAATCCCTGCCAGCTGCATATTGCAAATAAACATTATGGATTTTAATGAGCAGTTCCATGGCCACATGAACCAGCTGCCTGGAAGTAACACTGCTGCTGCTGCTGCTGCCCATGGGTTCAGAAAAGAGCCCCTGACAAACTGGGGGGTCTCTTCCAACCCACAAATATTCTTATCCTGCGAGGATCATGTCCCCTGGTACACACTTTGCCAGCATCACTCATTGGTGATGTGAAAGGAGGTTCTCATATGTTGGTGATAAATAAATCATCTGCCATATAAAGCAGTGTAGTTAAGACTCAGAGCCTGCTTACAAAAAAATAAATAAGTTCATCAAGCACTTTCCAAGAACAGATTTTCTAATCTCTAAGCCAGTCCTTAAACCTTTGCCTCTAATTGATTTTATTCTTCTTGTGTTTGCATAAAGTAATAATTTTCCAGTGTTCCTTTCTACCTTTAAATCACTTAATTTTTAATATTATTTTTTTTGCAAAACATCAGTTCCTTCCTCCTTATTTATCAAGGGGCTGCCACCTGGAACATCACATTTTGCTGCAGTCAGTTTTCAGAAGTACAAAATAAAGCATCAGGAAAAACAATACTGTTAAGTATGTGATAGATCATATTCAGGGGGAATAAAATAAAACCAACCCCTACACTGGCAGTGCTGTTACTGATGGCAGAGTAGTGTGTTTTGTCATCTGCGTGGGCTGTGGTCGTTGTGAAGGAGGATCAGAATGTCCCACAATGGTCTGGGTTGGAAGGGACCTTAAAGACCATCTCATTCCACTCCCTGCCATGGGCAGGGACACCTTACACCAGCCCAGGTTGCTCCAAGCCCCGTCCAACCTGGCCTTGGACACTTCCAGGGATGGGGCAGCCACAGCTTCTCTGGGCAACCTGTGCCAGGGCCTCCCCACCTTCAAAGGGAGGAATTTCTTCCTAATATTTAATCTAAATCTGTCATCTTTTAGTATTAGAACAAGGGGGGATGTTTTTAAACTATCTGCCCTTAAAAATATGACTTCCTCCTGTCTGAGCTGAGCCCAAGCTGCGTTCCTGCCTCTGACTGGGCACATCTCACTGCTCTGATTCCCAACACACTGGGAAAGCGAGCGGAGCCACGTGGGACTGTGCATAACCTGTGCCCAAGAGAGGAGCAGGAGGAGGTAGAGAAATGCAGTTTTGGGGTTTCATTAAGGGCAACATCTTTTGTATTCTCCTGCCCTTCCAAATAACTAGGGCCATACAGTGAAGGAGAAGCACATGGCGGGGTTGCTTCCATGTGAGCTGCAGGTTCCTCTGTCAGCCCTGCAGGTCTCTCCAGGTTTGTCATCCATCTGCCCATCACAAACAGCTGAGAGTCTATGCACCTCATCCTCCCCAAGGCTTTAGGATCCTCTGGATGAAAGAGGGGTGCCAGGTAAGCAGTACAATAACAACAATAACAATCCAAGGGCATTTGTTAACTCTCTAGGCCGCACATCTAAAGAGCCCTTGACTCAGTTTTGCAAAATGGAGATTTCAGTTTTAAATATCAGCCTTCCCTATTCTCAGAGGAATTCTGTGTACCTGGTAGCAGCAACATCAGGGATCTAGGTCTGATTTTTTAAAAGATGGCTCTTAACCCACTGAACAAAGACAGAGCTGTCTCCATCACTGGTTAATTTTCACTCTGTAACTGAGGACTAACCCATGACTTCAGACTGTGTGGTGGCTCCTGGTAACAAATTCAGCCTTTTTTCTCCTGAGCTTTGTGGAGGTGGTAGGTCAGCAGCAGTGGGAAGCTCAGTAGTAGGTGGAAGGTGATTCTGACTGTTGTTCCACTCGAGTCAGGTGTCCTGCAGCATCCCTTTGGAGCCTCCTCTGGAAGATGTACAAGAGCTGAACTCTGAGCAGCGATGGTGCAGGCTGGCCAACACCTCGAATAATTTGGGTAAAATGAAGTGCAGACAGTAGCTCTAAAAACAGCTGACTCAGCTCTGGCAGCTTCCCAGCTCAGCAGGTGACACTGGTGAGTACAACTAACTCTCCCAGTGACCCTTTCCTACTCCCAGGTGTTGTAGGTGTGACCTGTGCAGAAGGTGATGTACAGGCACAGGGCTTAGAGCTCATGGAGTATCTTCCTTTGTGTGTTAGCTCAGATTTTAATTCATGTCAGGCTTTTTTTGATCTACCATTGCATTTTCTTTAAGATCAGGATGATGTGCTGCCTGCTGAGCAGTGTCTGAAGGGTGTCTGCATCAGGGGGTTAAATGAAAGTGATGGCACTGCCCTTCAACTCGCTCATGTGAGGCTCCTGTCACTTGTGAGCCCTCTAATTTCATTACTCAGCAAGCTGCTGAAATTGATTTTGGTTCTCCAGCTGTTAGCAAGGGTAAAATTACATTTTTACTAGATTTCAGGCTTTCAGCAAATTAACTTGAAGCCAATCAGGATTCTTCGGGGAGTACAGGAAGCAGAATAATTAGCCAAGCCATAAAAATCTAACTCAAAAAAAAGCTACCAAATAAAAGGCCAGTTCTCTCTTTAAAAGTTTTATATCAGTGTAGTTCCACTTACGTAAATTATTGGAATAAACAAAGGGTCCTTGCTCCCTTTCTGCAGCATGAATTTTAATATATTTTCTCCAATTAATAGGAATAATGTGTTTTGAGTTCTTATTAGGAGAACATTGCTGTAACCACTTACAGAATCTCTTCCAGAGGATGCTCCTTCCTTCAGGGATGCCTCTCATGCTTGAGAATTAAAACCAGTTTGAGACATTCTTATATAGAATCTGCAGACCCATTTCCCCAGGTGATATCATGCCTCTTGTTAGGTGGAGATGTTCAGTCAGTTCAACTTTTGGAGTTTGGGACAGTTGTAGCTGTGACCACTGTTCTTGTGGAGGAAGGTGCCCTTGTTTGTGGGTGTATCTCCTGTTTTCCACAGGAAAAGTACCTGTTGGTTTTTTTCATCACCATATTCTGACTTACCCTTTTTTCTCTCTGTAGCCTGTAACCCTTGGGTTTCAGGTGCAGTTGGTGGGCCAGCCTGGGCACTCCATGGGCAGCAAGAGCTTTCTGTGCTGGCAGCTTTGGTCTGGGAGGAATCTTTGTCCGTATGGAATTTTGGGAGTCGGGCTGGCAGTTTCAGTGCAGGGCTGAAAAAAGCAAACAAGAGCCCTTATCCCCAGGAAAGAAAGCCTGTTTTAGACTTGTGGTCTCTGCTTTGGTCTCCCATGAGCTGTCCATCCCTACAAGCTCTTCTGCTGCCTTTCCTTGCCACTGCTGCCATTTTTCCAGCTTCTTTATCAAGAGGGTTAGAGGAATCATCCTGTCTCCCTCTTTCTGAGCCTATCTCCAGATATCCTTGTCTATCCCTCAGGTGGTGGGTTCTTATCTCTCTGACATGCCAATCTTAGCCTTTACTACTTGGATCATTTCACTGTCATGAGGCACATCAAGTGCCACCTTATCCTTGTTTCCAATCTCAAAACATCCCAGTAGCTGTCAACATGTATTACCTCACTTTCATTTCTTCACCTGCCTCTTGTGCTCAGCAATGTCCATCTTTATTTTATCCCTGAAACTATTTTCCCCACTTTTTTCTTTTGATTCTTCTCTGCTCTCCAGGACATAAACGTGCCATTATGCCTTGGCGTATTTTTGCAAGTTTATTTTTGAACATGCCCCCTTCCTTAGCTGTATTCTAGAAAAGAACAAATCAAGATGAATTTCCTCAACATCCCTGATGTAACATGTATGTAATATATATGGGGGAATATGTGCTTATTCCTAGTTAAATAGATGGAATAAGTGGTTTATTGGTGATGGAATAAGTGGTGGAGGAGGTGGGTAGGAGGCACAGGACCTGGATAAGGGAAGGGGGGAAGCTTGTTCTTGGGTTCCTGAAGTTTGGAATTCCAAGCCCAGAGAGGCAGGTTTGGTTTTTATCTGGTGGGTAACTCCATCTGAAGCCCGAGGGATGATGTCAGTGTTCCCAAAGATGCTCCAGAACCTCACAGCATCTCTTTGCCTTGGCTCCTGGACTGTGCAGGGCTGCAGGTGGTGGTCTGGACTCCTGGATGGAATAACGTGGTAGAGTAAAAGCAGTGACCGTAAAGCCCGTGGACAACCATTCCTCTCCAGCCTCGTTGTCTCGCAGGGGCAGGAAATTCTCTTTTACAATTCTCGTTTTCAATTCTCATTTTCAGTTCTCACAAAGCAGTAAAATCGGCACTGGCCGGTTTGGGCTTTTTTATGCTCCAGCAGCAACATCTTGTGGCTCCTGGGGTTATTGCACACGCCGGGCGCTGCTGTTCTGTGTCCGCAAGGTTCTTGAATCCTTTCCAGGGATTTCTCCGTCATTCCCTCCCAGCGAGGAGGGCGGGAACCCGCCTGCCGCTCCCACCGCCACCTTTTGTAGGTTTTTAAGGGGAAGGCGCAGAGAATATCGTGTTTATCCTAAGCTGGTGTGGAGCGGTTGAGGCCATGTGCCATGGTGTGTCCCATCCTCAGCAGGGGGGTCCCCTCAGTGCAGGGGAGGAGATCCCTCAGTACAGGGTGACGGGATCCCCTCAGTGCAGGGTGATGGGATCCCCTCAGTGCAGGGTGACGGGATCCCCTCAGTGCAGGGTGAGGAGATCCCCTCAGTGCAGGGTGAGGGGATCCCCTCAGTGCAGGGGGAGGAGATCCCCTCAGTGCAGGGGAGGAGATCCCTCAGTGCAGGGGGGTGAGATCCCTCAGTGCAGGGTGAGGAGATCCCTCAGTGCAGGGGAGGAGATCCCTCAGTGCAGGGGAGGAGATCCCTCAGTGCAGGGGAGGAGATCCCTCAGTACATGATGAGGAGATCCCCTCAGTGCAGGGTGAGGAGATCCCCTCAGTGCAGGGTGAGGAGATCCCCTCAGTGCAGGGTGAGGAGATCCCTCAGTGCAGGGTGACGGGATCCCCTCAGTGCAGGGTGACGGGATCCCCTCAGTGCAGGGGGATGAGGTCCCCTCAGTGTGGCATGAGGGGTGTCCCCCTAAGTGTGGGGCAATGTGTTCCCCCTCACAGTGGGGTAAAGTGTCCCCTCCTCAGCATGGGGTGTCCCCCTCAACACGGGATGTCCCCCACAGCGTGGGGCAATGTATTCCCCCTCAGAGTGTCTGGGGGGTCTGTCCTCAGGGTTGGGTGACCCCTCAGTGGAGGGCAGTGCATTCTCCCTCAGAGTGGTGTGTTGGGTCTGCTCCTCAGTGCAGGATGTCCCCCTCAGCACAGGGCAGTGTGTCCCCTCCTCAACATGGTATGGTGGGTCGCCTCCATGGAGGGTGGTGTGTTCCCCCTCATGTGGGGTGGGGTGTCCCCTCCTCCACGTGGGGTGTCCCCTGGGCTTGTGCAGCAGCTGCCACAACACCCTGACTTGGCCTGAGGCATTTGGTGCTTCTGGAGTGCTTCTCAACCTTAGCCATGCTTTTAATGCTTCAGTGTTGACTATAGGCAGTGTAAATTTGAGTCTGGCCATAGAGACAGAATATTCCACAGAGATGGAATACTCAGGGGGAATGTGGCCACACAGGTCTTGTCAGAATTGGGCTGTAATCTGGTACTTTCCATGCTGTGAGGCCGTGTGTGTAATTGCTTCATCCTTTTCCTTGGGACAGGCATGTGCCAAGTACACTGCTGACCCTAGCACATAATTTTTTTTTTTCAGTAACAAATGAAAATAGTGAGGGGAAAAAGGAGGTATTTCTAAAGGAAACTTTCACTATAAACTTTAAAAATGAAATCCGCTGATTCGGGATAACTGATATGTCCTGCTTCCTTCAAACTGTCACCTTGTGTTACGCACAAGATGTGACCTGTGAGCAGGCATCCCCAGAACAAGCCAGATTATATCTGGTCACGTCAGAGGCTTCAGCAGTCACTCCGAGACAGGCAGAGCCAGACAGGCTGTGCGGTCTCGGTGACACCCAGCCGGGTTTGTGTACCCAAGTCCTTCAGCATTGTGCAATCTCCACTTGCTCAGCTTCCCACCGAGCAAAAGGTCTGCCTGCCATGGTACAACCTCAGAGCTATTCCAGGCTGCAAATGCAGAGTGTCTGTTTGGCAGGAACAGCACAACTGGAAACTCCTTAGTGCTGTCTTGATCTCAGGAGGAGCACATGGATCTGGTAGGGGTGCTGGACCCTGCTTCCACTGCCAGTCACCCTGCAGTGCCTGCCCTTCCCTCTCGGCTCTTATCTCACAAAGTGCTGTTGTTGAGCCTGGGCTGGAGTGGGGCGATGATGCCTTTTTGCTCTGGATCTTTGGGGGAAGCAGAACTGGACCTGCTTCAAACAGTCTTACTCCCAGTGTGCCTAGCAGGGCAACAATTTCACTTGTGTGGGCCAAGATAAAGAACTACTTCCAGCAGCCTGGAGTCCACCCAAAGAACACCCATTTCTTGGCTTTTTTTATAATCAGAGGGTTCAGCAACTCTGGCAAAAAGCCATGAGGGAAAAAAGCAGTAACTCAGGTGGGTCAGTGCCAGGCTGTTTCAGGTTGGACTAGTCAAAAGCAGTACCTTGCAATGTAGGGGAAAAACCAGAGGGAAGTGCTGGCCCACCTGTTCCCAACAGCTTGCTCTCTCAGTTGGAAAATCCCAGTTTGGCAAAATGTCATTGTCTTCTTGCCTTTTACCACAGGACCTATTGCATAAGGGAAATGGTTTTCTCAAATGGATAAATGCAAGCTGAGTACATAAGGAATGAAATTCTAGACAAATATGGAACCAAATATTTATATGATATGTAGAAACCATAGATACCATAATCATACAGATACCATATCCCATGGTATATGGTACCATAATTTAGTTTGTATCTGCAGGAGAAAGGCAGATCTCATAGGTAAGAGGACAAAGTGAATGGGTCTTTCCAGTTGTCTATGAAAAAGGGAAAATAAGGAACGTACACTGTCAAGGTCAGTCTGTTTTTGTCATGTTTCCCAAGGTGATGCTCATTTAGAGAATTGAAGCTACTCATTTTTTGGGGAAGCCACTCCCCAGTGGCTGTGCTCTCATCCAGAAAAGTGCAGCCCTGAAAAAGACTTTAAGGACTTTATAAAATCCATCATAGAATTAAGAGCAGCAAACACAATTTTTCATGAAGGTAAAAGATTCAGTATCCAAGAGGTAAAATGAAAACGGATTGTAAGAGCTTTCAAAGCCTTTGTAGGAGATTGAGAGATGGAAACAGAGTAGTCAGCCATGTGGTTTCTTACAATGCCCTACAGTCCCCCACAGCAGCAGTGACACTGAAGTTTGGGTGCCACTAACACAGTGTTAAAGTCCTTTCAGTTAATGACAATTTAGCTCTACCTCCCCAAACCGTGTACACAGCTGGGATAATGATGTGAGTGCTCCACATTCAGAGCTTGTTAATGAGGAGCTTGTTAATGAAGAGTCACGAGCTGCCAGAGGATGTTTCTGGCTAAGTGGATGCCTGGAGAAGAGAAGGTTTAGGGGTGACCTATTGCAGCCTTTCAGTACCTGAAGAGAACCTACAAGAAGGTGGGGAGAGACCTTTTGCAAGAGCAGGACAAGGGGGAATGGCTTCAAACAGAAAGAGAGTAGGTTTAGATGGATATTGGAAAGCAATTGTTCCCTGTGAGGGTGGGGAGGCCCTGGCACAGGTTGCCCAGAGAAGCTGTGGCTGCCCCAGCCCTGGAAGTGTCCAAGGCCAGGCTGGACAGGGCTTGGAGCACCCTGGGGTGTCCCTGTGGGCCAGGGGTCTCCGTGGACCCCCACACTGGGGAGGTGGAGGAGCCTCAGAGCTGCTCAGAGCTCCCACGGCAATGGAAAAGCCTCCCTGTTGCCCTTGAGGGGTGAGGCTGCAGAAACCCTGTGGCTGCAGAAAAATGTCAGCAATTCCTGTCATTTCCCGTGGTCTGGCTGGTGGGAAGCAGGGAAAGGTGCCAAGTGCATCCTGCCCTGGGAGCCCGGGCCACTGTGTCCCCCAGGACACCCCATCCCAAACCAAAGAGCCTCTTGGCCATGTTGTGCAGCTGGGGTGGGGCTCAGGGGCACTAGAAAAGCTGGGAGCAGCACTATCTTCACTGCTTTTTTCCCCCCAGTCTTACTGGATGTTAAAATCCAGGGAAAAATAAAATCAACACTAAAAAACAGTCCCCGGGTGGGAGCAGAAAGCACCAGTTCTGGAGAGGGTTGTGTGGGTGCTCAGTGATGCTGAGTGGGAGATGTTTGTACCCCCAAGGGAATTTGGATGCTTCTTTTCCCAAAGATTTGAAGGGTTTCCTGGAAAAGTTCAGCCTGGGGCTCTGGGGAACTTGGGGAGGGGAGTGAGGGTTGGCCCTGCCTCAGTTTCCCCTCCCAGGAGGTGCCCCAGCCCCAGCTCTGAGCCTTCCAAACGGGCTGGGATGTGGAGTTCTCCATCTCCTGGGAAGGGGAGCTGGGCTGGAGGCTCTGCCCTGGTCACGGATCCAGTTAAGGGGCAGTAAGAGGGGACGTTGTCCCTGATTGACCCTTCCCTTGGGAAAGTTTGGGAGAACCAGTGGCGATGCTGCAGCCCCTCCAGCTCTTTCCTCTGCACCAAAGCCGTTGCTCCAAAGAGCTTTGGCTCCTAATTCCCTCTGAAAATCATCTCCTTGCTGCAGGCTCCGTATTCCTGAAGCACAGGTGCATAAACAAGTCGCTGTCCCACCCACCTGGGCTGGTTTGGTAGGAAGGGGGGGCCTTTTCCTGGATTTCTCTCGGTGATCCCAGAGTGGCCTCTGCTGGACACTCCAGTCCTGGCCCTGCATATCCTTTCTCCAAGGGAAGATAAAGAGCAGGACAAAGTAGTCGAGGCTAAGGAGAGTGAAGGGCAAAAAGGAGAGGAAGAGGAGGAGGATACCCACTTTCTGCCGCAGTTTCACTTTGGCAAAAAGCCTTAAATCTTTTTTTTTTAAAGATCTTCCCAAAATCAAAGAAATCAGGGGATGGGCATTTTGATTCTTTTTTTACTCACAGCTCTTCTTCCCCTCAGTGAGAGGTTTTGAGCTGCAACTGGGATATTTTTGTGTTTTTTTTTTTTCTCTGAATTCTGGTCATCTGACCTGACATCAAAGGGTTTCCCCTTGTCCCTGCAGAGAAAGTCACCGGATCACTCCCGAGGGAACTCAGAACTTCTCCTCAAGGACATCCCAAAGTGGTTTTGTTCTGCATCCAAAGCAGGGATCATGTCCCCCCTCTCCAAGATAATCCAGGCTGGGAGCATTCCCAGGGAAAACAATCTGCTCCCTTTGTTCAGGCTGCTTTTGGAGCACCAAGACCTGGCTGGGGGGATCCGGGATTTGCTTGATGATTTGCTTTTATCATCCTAAGGAGTCAGATCCAATGGAACCTTTACCCTTCCCTTAATAGGGAGGGAATTGCTGCCAGGA
>NW_021940802.1:2113542-2125162 GCF_001715985.3 Manacus vitellinus | reverse complement strand
AGGAGATGGTCTTTAAGGTCCCTTCCCACCCAAATCAGTCTGTGTTTCAGTGATTCTCTGAAGTGCAGTTGTGTTTAGAGCAGGGGAGATTTGCATGGATACAGCATTCAGACACTGACTCTGCTGACCTCACACAGGCCAGTACTAATTTTTATTTATATTTGAAGATGCTATTCAATGCCTAAAGACTCTCTAATTTCATTAACATGCTCCAAGCCACCATTCTGTGCTGCCATCCTCTTAATTTTAGGATCTCTGCTCATCATGGAACCAAAATAACACTCTGACATTATCTTTAAAAGCAAATTCTCAGTGCCTGTGCAAAAGCAGTTTGTAGAAAACCCACCATGTGAAGTCACCTACTATTTATATGCTGTATGTTGGTTACACAGAAACACAACTAATTTACACATGGATAACGTGTCCAAACAATGTCACTCATTCTCTTCAGACCTACTGATGAGTGTGACCTCTGATCATAATTCATTTTCCAGGAGGACTTGAAACTGCTATTTAACTTACCTAAGTAATTTCTCATTCTTCCTGAGGCACGTCATCAGAAGACTTCCTTCTTAATTATAAATATAGGAAAGGGTGTGAAAAGGACTTGGACATTGATATATATGGGATTGTATGTTCCATTCAGGATCATTGTCTTTTCTATCATTAAAAATAAATCATAGCTTGTTGTAAACAATTAATTCAATTTCCTTTATTACAGCATAATTTAATTTCTGTTTGCCGTGCATTTCCATAACGTTATTGTTTTATTCTCTCTTCAGAACGCTCATTGAAGACGTTTCTCCCCTTCCTCTAAGGTCCCCTTCTGTTTTCTCTCAGTGGAAACAACACACTGCAGACCATCCCCCTGCAAACATCAGCAGTGGTATCTGTTTATTGCCAAAACCTGTTTTGCAGGTGGGCCTTGCCCATTGTCACATAGTCCCCAGGTACAAATACCATTTCCTCTACTGTGTTTAATTCATCTGCTCTACTCTCTCTCCAGGGATTTCTATTGTGCAGCTCACTGAGCAGGTGGGGGGTGTTTTACCTGAGCTGGCAGACAGCAAGAATTTATCCCCTCGTTGAGGCAGTTCCAAATCTGGGACACTGGGAGGGACAGGAGTGCCAGCAGAAGGCACAATGTCTTTGACTTCCCTGACTACTTGCCATGTGAAACCTGACCTGCTGGACTCCTGGAGACCTGACATGTTGTGAGCACTTCCTTCCTTTGCCCAGGTCCCGGCCATCACCCTTGGAAGCACATTCATTTCGTGGTGGAAGCTGCTGTCAAACTCTCTTGCTCTGAATTCTCCTCATCAGCTTTCCAGGGGCAGCCTGATTGTCACTGGAGAAAACTTGCAGAAGGGAAAATGGAAGTTGGAGAGCTGGGCCAGGTGGCTCCGATTTTGCTTTTCAGAATCTCTCTTAAAATTATTGTAAGACTAATCTTTATCCTTCCCTTTCTTGTCCATGAAGTCAGATCCTGAGGAGTTCCCCAAATGTTGACACTGGCATAGCCCAGCTGTATTTAAGAGAGAAATGCTGCATAGTTTACAGCATAGGTACCAAGTCAAGGTACAGAGCTTGCTGAGAAAAGTTAGTGCTTGAGAAATTCCTCAGTTGCACTGAGAGAAGGGGAAAAAATGAAACGATTGGGTTCAGCTCCATCATGGGATGGAAATTGCAGGCAGTGAAAAAAAGCATCTGGCTTCATGGCAATCCAGGGCAATCAAAGGAGCCCTTTTCCATCTGTTCATCTGCACCAGTTGCATCCCAAATCTTTCTTTACAGTTCCCTGGCTCGATGACTCCTCTCAGGCAGCCATGGCTCAAGTCCCCAGACTGGACATGCTTATTTGCTTAGGCAGTATCTTAATTGCAGGCAGATTATGAGCATCAGGCACTGCATATCTTGGCCCTGTTTGACTCTCAGAGCCATTGTAGTCTGTCACCCTCCATGCTCTGGCACTTCCTGGTGAGCCTTCTCTATTGCTGGGGTATCCTGAAGAGCCTACGGGGTACAAGACGTGTAAACACTTAGGAAGCAAGTGGAAAATACCACTAGGAAACAATGGGAGCCAATTGCTCCCAGGGAAGCTGGGTATATTGTTACTGGGATCTTGCCCAATCCTTTTACTTAACCCTGAGCCATTTTCAGGGCCCCAGAGACCTGCCTGGGGACATGAAGAACTGGTTCCCTGAGTGCTCTACTCTGCAGCATTAAATCTGACAACAAAGGTAGCAACCCCATGTGTCTTCAGGGCCAGATCTCAGGTGAGAGCACTTTCTCCTTTTTGCTGAAGACTAAGGTACACATTCCTTTTGCTGTTAAGAAACCACTCTTTTTGAAAGGCCCCAGACTGCTGGATGTTCCTGTGAATGGCTATCACGAGCTGAAAGAGCAGCACCAACCCTCTCAGCTGATTGCAAAGGACAGGAAGGGAGTTTTCTTGCAGATGTGGGACTCTAACACTGTTTTTCTTTATGTTAGTACCAGTTCTGTTCTCCTTACTCAGCCTGTGTGTACACAGATATTTCTGTTACTCCAGTCACACACACATGCATGTGCGTGCACTGATTATTCCCACTTCAGTGATTGCTCTTTGCTGCCTGCCTGTGCTGCTTTGGCAAGTGCTCTCAGGGCTGTGCTGCAGAGATTCCTGTGATGATGCTCAGCCAGAAATAATCTAGTATTTGAAAGCATGAGGAATACCTCTAAATTCTCTATTTAAAAAAAAATAAAATAGAGAAACCCCAAACTAGTTCTCCCCCCCCCCCCCCAATGGTTTCTCTTTGATTGTAACTGAACAGGAAAACATTACCTCTTTCAGTTGTGTAATTGGGACTGCTGAATTCACTGACATCTGTTTATATGTCCCATCTCATCTCTCCTGTGCTCAGTACTTGTCACCCAGCTGTCCATGGTGATGTGGGTAATGTCAACAATCTCACAGGGGCTCTGCCTCACCTGGCAGTGCCAGAGCTCAGTGGCAGGACCTGTTTGCTGGGCATGGGGCACCAACTGTGGTGGTGCTTCCTGAATGTGAGGTAGGAGAGAAGAAGTCAGACAGGCAGGAAAGAGGTGATTTATGGTTCTGATGAGCCATCCATGACTCTTACCCAACTCTTGCCTGGTGGATGTGAGTATGATACTCCTGGCATATATTAATACTCCCCAACCTCTTCTAACGTCATTATTCAGCCTCTGTTGCAACCAGCAAGGCCCTGGGCCTTCGTCCCACTGCAGGAAAACACTAATCTCACCGCCTTCTCCTCCCAAGGCCACAGTCAATGTCTCTCCCTGATGCAGCTGCCAAGGGATGTTCCTGCAAAAGTCTGCTCCCACCCTGTCACTTCTTTGTCTGTTAGCTAAATATAGCATGGGTGATAATTCTACTGACACAAGGTAAATGGCCATAATTTTTCTTTACAGAGTCCTGCTTGGACCTGTATTATAATATGGCTTCAGAAAGGAGGCATTTTTTCAGGTATGTGTCTTGGTGCCATGTTGCACTATGCTGCTACACGTTGTTTAAATCAACACAGTGATGCACTAAACTCTTTCACATGAATTGATCTAATTTGTTTAAAGTATATATTTCTAGGTATTTATATCTGATGCTATCTAGATCCATATCACTCATTCCTACTTCAGCATAAGCCTTAACCACTCTCATGTCTTGAGAGGACTGGAACTCAAGGGAAAAGAGTTACTGCTCTGGAATACAAAATGTTTGCATACAATTAACATAGAACAGAGGATGTTGATAAAACATTTAATGAAGTGCTCTTAAATATGGCTCTTCAGCAGCTTCATTTGTACTGTGCCCATAAATCCCTTCTCTTTCTATCCTATGAGTGTTCAGTGTCTTCAGGCAGCTCCAAACAGTCTGAGTTCCACCTACCAGGCATTCCCACCAAAGTGCAACACTACAACAAAAAGTTCCTTTGGCTCAAGATTGACAGCAAGCAACATTAGTCTTGGAGGTTAGTCTTGTGTAGCTGAAAATGAGTGATTTTTTGTTCCATTGCTGCCCTGGAAAACAGCATTTATACTGAGTGTTGCTGCCAATGTGATTGCCATGTTCAAGAGAATATCAGCTTAAATAGGAAACAGGACCTGGACAATTTATGTGTTTTGGGGCACAGACAGGATCAGGCTTCCTGCAGAAATGTAAGAGCTTTTTTTTTAAGTTTGTTGTTCTGCAACCTGCTATTCAGTGTCCCAAGGGATTTGCCAGAAAGTGAGAGGAACAGAATTCTCTCCTCTGTCTGGTGGCTTTAGGATCCTTACTCCCACCTTGAAGGAGAATGTTTCAGCTGCCAGAGTGGTCTGGGCATGGGCAATCCTCACCATCCTGCTGAGCTCTGGAGTAAATGATATTTGTTAGGCCAGACAGAGGGGAAGGAGTGAGCACGACTGAGGGAGGTCTCTTGGGAGCAGAGATTCCAGTTCCCTGCTCTGTCCTTTCACTGTGCTGTGCATCAAACAGAGCAGGAGCTCTCAGGACTCTTCCCAGGTGAGTGCTCAAATCCCTGCACTATGTCCTGCCTTCTGTAATCACTTACATTTCCACCTCTGCTTTCAATGAACTGTCCTGTTTAGGGCTTTGAGAATAAAGTTCCGGGTGTTTTGTTTTCATTCCTGGAAAGTTCTGGACTGTGTTTCCAAGTGGATACCACTTCTGCACAAATCTTACTTAGGTGTGGGAGAACTGGGGTTTAGGATGTACTAAGGTGAGGTTTTATTGCAGTTATCAGTAACTATAAACCAAGCCTGACTTTAGACAGCTTCCCACTCAACTGCTGGCTGAGGTTGGACAGGGAATTTTTAAGCTCCTGTACCACATATAGAATCTATGACCCCACTTAAGGTTTTAGTTTTCACCCTGGGGATCCAGCTTTCCACGCTGCTGGATCCTTTTGGTCTCTGGCTGACTCTGGTGGTGCTGTTGTGCTGTGTGTCTGCTCTGAAAGAAAGCCCAGGTGCTGTTCCACACCCAGCTAAGTTATTCCTCACCTCAGAGAGACTCCTCTGCAGTCCCTTGTTCTGTAGCGGCAAGCAAAAAACAATTTCACACCTGAACAGACATTTAATTTTCACAGCGTGCCCAAGAACCTGCAGAGAGCTGTTTTTCTGCTCTCCAAACAGACCAGAGACCAGCTACCTTGGGTGTCCAGGTCCTCCCAGCTCAGTCATGGTGCCACACTGATTCACTCACACACCTCCTAGGCAGAAGCCACGTTCAGCCAGCTCCAAAGAATCAAGGTCCCTAAGGAATTAATGTAATTCACATTCCCAATGTTCACTTGAAAAAGAACAAAACCATATGTCTCTGATTCTTCTAATTATTTCATGTACATTTTTTTTTTTTTAGAGAAAAAGGAGCTCAGGTTTTTTCCCCCTCTCAGAATACCAGAGTGAACATCCCAGAAAGGAAGAATTTTCCTAAGAAGGTGTTCCTTAGTGTGTTATCCAGTCTGGAGTAATTACCCTGATGGAGGAATGAGAATTAATTGCCTAGTTGGGAGCTGAGAATGCTGGCAGAGGAGATTCTTTGTCATGTCAGAGGTGATAAGCTCTGATATATTGCACACTGCTGCAACAAAGGATTTGGGGCAAAAAACCAGTGATTTGTGCAGTAGTGTAAGGTTTGAGCCAGGGAAATGGTTTTATACCTGCATGCAGCTTCCCTGCCTTGTGGGAAAGTTTTCAACTTGTACCAAAGAGTACAGGCATAACACTGTTATTGCTGGAGCTTTAGGGGACAGGGGAGTCCACAAACATGCAAGTTAAAGGGCTTATGTTAATTTGGCTTATTCTCAGTGTTGAAAGGCTGTGTGGATCCTGCCTGCTGTGGATAAGCACTGTCTTGTTCAGGCAGATGCCCATTTCCACTTACATAACCCTGTCCATAGAACCTGGTGAACTAATGCCAAAGGAATATGAACCCACCTAATCCCAGTTCTGCCTCTCCAAACGGATCTGGGGACCCGAACCCTGCGCTCTGCTGGGAATGGAGTCCTGGGAATGCTTTGTGCTGCCCTCCACCAGGCCAGGGCCGGCCTGAGGGGCTGGTACTGCTTCCCTAAAACTCAGGAGCCAGCCCCAGATGAAAAGAAACAGGAGGTAGCACTGAGTAGCTTAAGGGCAGGGAGGCAAAATATCTGGAGCAGCTGAGAAATGAGGCTTTGGTATAAAGGTTAACTGATCACAAAGAGGAGACAGGAGCATCTTAAATCTTACAGCAGACAGAGACCCTGCCCCGAACGCGGGATCTGTACATGCCTGGAAAGCATGAAACTCATGGGAGAGGTACAAAGGGGTTGAGCAAAATAGATGCTGTTTTTCTCTGTAGACCATCATCACACAAAGGAATTTTCCTTCCTTTTAGACAGTAAGTAGCAGCCCTGGGACACTGAGGGGAAGCAAAACCACGTGAAAGTCACATTTCTTCACTGCATAGTTTTAGATGAAAAGAAATGCAGCTACAACAGTCATTACATTGCAATAGCGTTCCTGGGAAACATAAAATTGCACTCTGTGGTGTAACTCCTGCCTTGCCAACAGGCAAGTTGTGACAATACTGACAGCGTTGCAAACTGTCCCTGTCCCTGCAGAAAGATGAGGGCTCTCAGTGAAGCTTTGGGCAGGTCTTAATAGACCACTTCAGTGTGGGGATGTGGGTAAACATCCTGGGTAGTGTTGTGATCACACGGGTTGGGTACAGTCCAGGTAAGGTGAGACATTAGAGTAACAGGTACGAATATTTTTTCACAAAAATGAAATAAATGTTTTGCTGAGTGACATCAGCAAAAACGTGAAACCTTGACCAGTTATTTTCCAATGAATTGCAGGCATGTTTTTGAGGTTTTGTTTCCAAAACTACAGATGTCACAAAACAACGACCATGTCGAATGCTAACATGGAGCCAGGTAAATGCACCTAAAAGAGTCACTCTGAGCTTGTATTTTCCAGGTCTCCTTACAGACACTTTGCTGTGAAATTGAAGTTCACCGAGATTGGTTGCTGAGAACCTGTTGAATTCTCTTCACCCACCAGTCAGCTGTGTGGGAATGAAGAAGGGATGGAGCCTAAGAAGGTGCAATTCGAGAAGTCTTTTCTTGACTGCCCTTTTGCCCTGCTCCAGTTTTGCCCAGTATCTCTCCCATTTCCTCTCTGGGAAGGAGCAGATATGCTGGAGAATGCACTCCCTCAATTAGTGTGCAGACAGTGCTCACGGTGCTGCCCTTTCCTCCCTGCCGTCGGAATCAAACTGAGAACACTTCCAGGGATTGATTTGCAGGGCTCTTTATGTTTAGGAGTAGCAAGATTTGACAAATTATTTGCTTCCCCCACTGGCTTTATCAGTGAAGCTGTCCTAGTTTGACTGAGTGCCAAGCTGTTTGTCGTAATCCCAAGTGATGGGAAATGGACCAGAGACATTCTGATTGAATGGCTGAGAAGATTCACTCATGGACTAGAAGGCAACAGTCAGTACAGAATGTGGCACTTGCAGAATACTTATGGTTTGTGAGAACTGCATAGATTATACTTTTTTACTATTGTATTAAAAAATTCAGTGTTCTGACTGTCTGGAGGAGCTAATATTAAAGATGGAATTTTGCCATAATAATAAAGATTATTCTTAACAATTATTAAAACTTATTCAAGATGCCTCCAATCTCCCTCTCCATGTCCACTTATGGTAAATGAAGGGAGCAATTTTACAGGTGGTTATAACTAATTTTAGTAACGTAATTATTAATTCTCTTTTTTCCTTCCCTTTTTTTGCACAACCATGATTAATCATTAAATAGAGAATGTTTAAACATTCCCTTTGGAAAAAAAGTGTGTCATGTAGTGGGACAGGAATGGGAAGCTGGTGCCCTGCTCTCTGTTCCTTATTGTACTTGGTATAATCACAGTTCTGGGCACAACAGAAGTTTACCCAGAACAACAATTGTGTTGGTGTGCAGGTACTGAAGGCATTTCCTAAGGATCAATCAAATGTTTTAATGTTCCCAACTAGAGCCAAACACTGCCCTCCCTTTATAGTGATGAGATCACAGAAACTCCATTTACTATTTCAGTCACTCTGGTGACACTGAGAGGAAAACTGAGCTCATGGATTAGTCTTTGGACTGAACCAAGACTTCACCTGGACCATTTCAGGATCACAGAATCGCAGAATACTCTGAGTCAGAAGGGACCCACAAGGATCACTGAGTCCAGCTTTTAGTGAATGGCCCCTCCAGGGACTGAACCCACAGCCTTGGCATTATTAGCACCATAGTGTTCCCAACTGAGCAAGTCTCAGGTTCAGTGTGCTCTTACAGAGGAAATCTGGAATAGCATATTTCAGTAGATTGAAAGAGAAATGTTCAGAAATAGAAGGCGAAACAAGAACAGATTTTGACCTCTTATAAGACTTTTTAATTTTTTAGTCCTGCCCATTGCTGTGGTGTTGGAGGGGCAGTTATACTCCAGGCTCTAAGGATATCTGTTTCCACACCTCTGCCATGTTTCATGTGTGCCCTTCCTTGTTGGTATTTGATCAGTTATAACTCTGAAATCAGTCTTGCTCCAGATATCCATTGGCTGTGCAAAATCCCTGTGCAACTGTGAACATGTTTCATAAAACTGTGACTTCTTAGGCAGGCAGGGGTGGTCGAGGCTTTGGTCATTCCCTTTTGGAGGGAAGAGCTGCACTCTGAATCAGAGGTGAGATCTGGGGATTGTCTAGGCTGTCTATTCAGAACATTCATTGGGAGCATGTCTGTGTTCCATACAAGGAGCAGCAATGATGACCTGTTGCACTAGAACAAGCTCTGGGCACAAGAATTTCTGTGTCTGTTTGCTTCTCAGTTATAATTTCGTCCCACCTCCACTTGCCCCCTGTGTGCCCCAAGCCTCTGTCTCTGTTGTAGTCACTTCAGATTTTACCAAATAGCTCCTAAAATCCTTGTGAACCTTGAATTATGTCCCACTCAATGTCTCTTCCATTGGCTGACAGTGGCTGAAAAGCCAGTTTTGTTGGGAAGGTGAGGGTTATGGCCTTCAGCAACTCACTGGGAGACAACTGAGCTCATATCTCCCACTTCTCGAGATCAGGCTACTGTAAAGATAATATCCATTAGTGCTTCTCAGAACTTTACAGGAATTGGTACTTATTTTGTAAGGAGTGTGGTCTTGTCTCTGTGCTTTATGCATCCTATCCTTTAACAATACCTGCTCTTGCACGTGTCAGTGAACCAGCTGATTTCAGATCTGCAGTAGGTGCAGGTCTCAGTGCAGGTTATTGTGGGGGTGTGCAGAGGGATAAACCTCCAGGGAACCTTAGCCTATAAAAATGCAGTCGCCTTGGAATTGAGGCAGAAAGAAATGGTCCATAATTCTAGCTTTAGATACTAAAATTCCACTGAGATATCTGCTTAGGCTGGGGATGGAAAGGGAGTGGCAGAAGCTGGAAGGAAAACCAGGGCCTGGAGTCTTCACATTCAATGAGTTTGTTTTGTGCACTAAGACCATTTGGATGTGGAGGGTGTCAAATGCCACCTGATCCTTGTGGGTCCCTTCCAACTCAGAATATTCTGTGATAGTCTGTGATCAGTACAGTGCCAGTTTGTCCCCGCTCCCTCAGTGTTGATTTGGGCTGTGGGTATTTTTTGTTCGCAGTGCTGGGTACTGTGAGCTCAATCAGCTCATAAGCTCCCAGTGAAAGAAACTCCTTCCCACCCCTATTATTCTGCAGAACAAAATGAGTACTCTCCCAGGCTTTGTCAAAGTGGAACAAAGGCCCTGTACTACTGGTGTAGAAATAATTACCATTCATCTACTTGCTGTGCTGAGGGAATTATGCTGGGTTTTTAAACCCCTTCTCAGCAGGTAAAATATCCATAATGGCAAGAGACAAAATAACATGGACTGCTCTCTTTGCATGTGCTTTTCTTTAATCATAAGAAAATGGATATTTGGAGAATTAGAAATTTCATGGTGTCATAAAAGACTTGGAAATGAGATTTAGAGGTTTATTAAAAAAAAGACATAAGTCACTTAACCTTATTATTTAGAAACTAACTCACCCTCACAGTAAAGTGTGGGTGGGGAGGCCCTGGCACAGGTTGCCCAGAGAAGCTGTGGCTACCCCTGGATCCCTGGAAGTGTCCAAGGCCAGACTGGACGGGGCTTGGAGCAACTTGGGCTAGTGGAAGGTGTCCCTGCCCATGGCAGGGGGTGGAATGGGATGGTCTTTAAGGTCCCTTCCAACCCAAACCATTCTGTGATTTAGTGATTCTATGATGACATTTTCTGAGGATTAAAACAACTGGATTCCCAGTACTAAGAGAGTATCTCAGGTTACACTTAGCAGGCAGTGGCTTTCCTGGTTTTCAAGAAGAGTTTACAGGCTGAAAACCAGGAATGATGTATAAAGAGTGGAACAGGTATTGTTAAAAAATCTCCCTGACTGTAACCTGTTGTCTGAACTGGGGAAGGAGGAGACTGGAGGGCTGCTCCTCAGCCCTGGCCTGGCAAAAATGGTCCCCTGTCACTCTGGGATTTGCTGCTGAATTGGGGTGTCACAGCTGCAGTGTGGAGCAGTTTCCTTGCATTTTAACTGTGATTTCAACTACAGTTTTGTGCACCATCTGTGGCTGGTCCTACACAGTGCCATGGCCCCAGACTTTACTCAGAAACATTTCTTTAGCCAGGAACCAAGAGTAAGGGAAGATGTGTATTGTGGGCCCTAACCTTCCACTCAGGATGTGGAAGTGGGAAGAGGGGCGGGCGTGACAGAGAGAAATCAGAGAAGGTTGTGATATTAGACAGAAAATTGCCACAGGGGGAAAAGCACATCAGAAGGTGAAATCACAGGTTAAAAAACAACATCTGGGAGTGACTGAAGTCCTGAAGAAACCCCACCTATATCAGGTGGAGTAGCGTTGGAGAGAAGAAAACAAGCAAATCTTGGCTCTGCAGGGTCTGCCATGGGCAACAGAGAGCAGGCGAAGGGCAAATGGGGGACAACCCAATGCCCAGGCAGAGTTCAGGAGTGAACCCTTGTCTGAGCTCAGCTCTGCACGTGGAGCCTGCACAGGAGGCCTTCCTTCACCCTCCTGCTCCAGCCTTCTGCCAGTGATCCTATTTACCAACATGTGCTCACAGTGTAAAAGCCACCAGGAAACCCCACACCATGCAGTGATAACAGACAGGTGCTGGCCACCAAAAATCTGTACCTGGTTAGAATCTGAGCTCACTCTCTCTTCTACAAAACACACTTCTTGTAGGGGAAAACAGGAATTCAGAGGAAGAAAAAAGTCAAATTTTTATCCTAATGTACCAGTAACTCTTTTGAAATACATTTACACACACAGAGTCCCCTGCACCCTCTCATGTGTTCTATGGATAGTGAGGCCATAGCAAATGTCACCAAGCACATCCCCAAATATAGAGTACAAGACAAGCCACTTCGGGAAAATGCACTTTTGCAATCACTTTGAAAGATTTAGGGGAGAACAGACATTTCTTCCAATAAGAGGTTGTGCTTTGTAAGAGCAAACCATGACCAAAGGCTCCTTTGGCATCAACAGTTGATTTACTGCATTGGTAGGCCTGG
>NW_021940802.1:2103912-2111692 GCF_001715985.3 Manacus vitellinus | reverse complement strand
GAAGTAGAAAGAAGCTCAGGCTCAGCTAAGCAGTAAAGTGTTTGGGTAACAATAAATTCATCTTTACCTCTATTTAAAAAAAAAAAAAAAAGATTTGTCTAGACTGGGAAAATCAGTGGGGTTAGGAGGTGCCCCAGGTGATGAGTGCAATAACACCTATTTAACCAGCACATAGACAAAGCTGGTCCCATTGTGAGCACTTCCCTTGGTCTCAGGGAGCAGTAAGGCAGGCTGGGACTTCTGGCAGCTTTATAAGACCTTGCCTAATTTATTTTCTAGGAGGTGTTTAAAATATGGGAGCTAAAGTTTGTGAATTGACCTATTTTAAAGTCCCACCTACTTTCCTGCCAGGTCTCCAGGCAGTTCAGTGACCCAGTGTCTTCCCTGAGATTGTTCCACTGTTTTGTCCCACTTTGATCTGGGGCTTAGTGCAGGTGAGGTGTCAAGTGGCTGGAAGACAGGTCAATCCCAGCGAAAATACATATCCTGTGTCTTACTTCCCTGGTTTTGTTTATCTCCAAACAGCCCAGGACTGCTGTACAAAGGGTCTGGGGGGCTCTGGCTGTGTCCTGTCAGGGCGCTGGGGAGGCAGATACCCAGGAGGGGACGTGATGAAATGCTGGATGACCAGCTCTGCTGCAGGAGCCCCACGGTTGCTCCCGGCTCCACATTCCCGTCTCCCAGGGGAGCTCGGGGTGCCCTCCCCGGGCACAGAGCACAGCACGGGCAGCAGAAGGCAGAGCACATATTTCTGCCTCTGAGTCCTCGTTTTACTGTTGGCCACTCTCAGTTTTCACACCTGGCCCTGTGGCAGCAGTTGATGTGTGTCCTTTGTTTCACGTAAGGTGACCGTGTTTTTGTCAGCCAGAATGGAAATCCTGCTTCCATTCTTAGCAACCTGACTCTTTCTTCCCAACCAAGAACATCAAGTGAGTGCAACCACGTGTTTTCCTTGTGGTGAAGACAGCATTTAAAGTACAGAACAGTTATTAAAGACAGCAGAAAATGCAATTCTGATGTTTTCCAATTTTTATTATGGTAGACAGGTAGTTTCATGTTCGAGATAAGCCTATCTGTAAGTGAAATAATTACTCTTTAATTAAGTTAATTATGAAAAACAGGAATGTAAATACTCAAGGTATAGTATGCCTCAACATTTTTCCTTTCACATTATCCACAAACTTATCTTGCATACCTAAACCCTGTTTTCACTTGATGGTTACAACAGCATATGCTCAAAACTGAAAACAGAGTAAGCAATTAAACTGTATGTAGACTGTTAAGTTTAATAGCTGAGAAGGACTTTTTGTTATAATTTTCCTCATTTCTTCAGTCCTTATCTTTTCATCTTATTTTCTAAGGAACTCATAGGATTCTCCTCCAGTCTCTGACAATGAGCTTATTTCCAGCTGCATTGGGTCCATGGCAAGGCTTTCAAACTTCCTTCAGGTTTCACAAAAATACCTGGTCAAAGGTAAGGGACTTTCCTAGTCCTGAAAAAGGCAGTAACGGAGGGTGAATTTTTATTAGAGAAACAGGTGAAAAATGTTCTGAATGCCCCAACTGCAGGAAAAATTCTGTATTTTGAGACCACAGCCATGAACCAGCAATCAGGGCCCAATCCAACCACAGCAGGTGGATTATTTCATTTATTCTGATAAGTCCTATCAAATTATAAATCTCTTGTGTGACTTATTAATGTATAAATCTACCAAACACAAAAATGCATCAGCAAATTTACACTATTCTATTCTGACCAGAGAAAAATTAAGAGAACAACCAACTCTTTGCAGTCCCAGAGCCCATTGTTTCTCCACGATAGTGAACAAACATTATTACAGAATGATGGTAGTTTGGGGATTTTATTTTATTAGTTTTGTAATTAAAAAGGGAATAATACATATTGAATTAATGGTCTAGAGAAATACTCGTGTGCCCAAGTGCTCTCCTTCTGTTTATGGAACTGCTTTCTCTGTGTCTGTGCTGCCAGGAGTCCCATGCTGTTCCTCTTTAAGTCTCACAGTGCTGTTCCCTGATAATAATTACGATTTCTCTGAGTAAATAGCTTAATTTTCTCTGCCCCCCTTTACTGAGGTGTCCATGACACTGCAGACTTTGATATGGAGGATCAATTCCACGAGTCCACAAAGCTGTGATTTCTGGCACAGTTGCTGAGATGCTGAAGGACAATATTTCCAAATACTTGGAAGCTGTTATTGCACATTCATAATGTTCTATTATCACAGCTTGTTGTCTCTGTGCTCTGCCTGTGCTTGTTCCAGACAAATATAGCAGCAGTGTGGGAGCTGCAGCTCCAGTGCCAGGATCTCTGTTATGGAGGAAATCCCTGGGTCTCCTGTGCAAATGTGGCACTGGAAATGAAAGCTCTTTGGCCCTGAGGAAAATGAAACATGGTTCAGACACATGTGGAGGGGGGGGAAGTGAAAGCTTTGGATCACCTTTCAGTGTCATTGTCAACCCATATTGCTGCCCTTCACCTCCAGAAGGGGCTGTTTGCTGCTCTGCTGAAGCACGAGAATCTGAACAACATCTGCTGGATTTTTTAAGACACCAAATGAATCTGGAGAGGATGCTGAGTGTCCTCAGTGCCCACTGAAAGGGAGTCTGTATCAAATCAGGTGGAGATAAGAGATCTCAATACCTTAAAAAGCCACAGTTATCTGATGGCTTCTTCAAACTGGGAAACTCAAAGTTAGGTTATGATCAAAGTGTAAATTCCATGAGCAGAATTGGCACTTGAGCAGAATTAGTGCCTTTTTACTACTGGGGCATTTATTGTACTTCAGCAAGTGTAAAAAGTATGTTCAAACCCCCTATTTCTGCAGGAGCTCAGTCCCTCTGGGAAGAGCACTACATTGTGTGAAATGGAGATGCCAAATTCCAGTTCAGCAGAGCTCAGAGGGTGACTCAAGTCTGCTGCACAACCCCTTGACCTCAATGCCTCACTTTCAGCACAGATGGAACAATAATTTTGGCCACATCACCCAGGTTAGAGATGTAGCTGCTGCCACCTGCAAATGAAAGTGTCTCTGATTGATTGATTGCTGATGCAATGACCCAGTGAAGAATTGGTATGTTCTTTCTTGGAAAAAAAATACCAATTTGAAACAAGCACACACGGTGACAGGTCTGTCTGGGCCAAGCCCTCAGAACCAGTGCACGGCCCCCTGAGTGCTGTCCAACATCACTGGGGGTGTAATCAAATCAGTAAAGACTGCCCCTCCCTTCAGGGCTGTCTGGATTAGGCTTTAGGATTACATTAACTCTTTTGGTTATTTATATGTTGGTTCAGTGAAAAATTAAAAAAAAATTGTTTCTTTAGAAAACCATTCCAGCACTGTATTTAGTTGCAGCCAAAATGAGGAAGTATTCCATGTCTCCAGAGGGTCTGATTCTAGAAGTTCCCAGACTGCTTTGTTGAGAGGAGGATGTTCTTCAACGAAGTATGATGATGAATCCAAGAGCATTCTCTGAGGCTTCTGGAGGCTTTTAACTTGCTAATTTAATAAGAAAATGATCAGATGTCCTTTCACTAGAACAACTTTTGTTTAAACTCAACACCAAGCAAACTGCTCATCCTGGCCTTTGTAAAGAAAATGAAAGAAATCACAGAATCCCAGAATGGTTTGGGTTGGAAGGGAACCTTAAAGCCCACCCAGTGCCACCCTCTGCCCTAGGCAGGGACACCTTCCACCAGCCCAGGTTGCTCCAAGCCCCGTCCAACCTGGCCTTGGACACTTCCAGGGATGGGGCAGCCACAGCTTCTCTGGGCAACCTGTGCCAGGGCCTCCCCACCCTCACAGGGAAGAACTTTATCCCCATATCAAATCTAAACTTGCTCTCTTTCAGCTGAAAGACATTGCCCCTTGGCCAAAGTCCCTTCCCAGCCTTCTTGTAAGACCCCATTTTACTTAATTTACATGTACATATTTTACTTAATTCTTGATGATCCCCACTGGTCCATTATTTGAGTTTGCCAGTTACTTATATTTAACTCTTATAGACTAAGAATTGCCATCTTTCAAATGGGAAGCATGTGGACTATAATTAAAATCCAGTAGATTTTTAAAGTATAATTTCTGACTGACTGGGCAGTTTAATTTCCTGTCTAAAGGAGTCTGATCTCAGCTGTGATGTTGCCACTGAACACCAGAACTCCTGAAGCCACCTCTTAAAAACTGCTGTCCAGAAATGTCAGTTCAATAATTTGAATTATACAGTGTCTTTGATGGCTTTGTCAAATCATATTGTACTACAGAACGTACTATTTTCTATTTTAAACATGAATTAGTTTTTGGATTTAATAATTCATATCTGTTTATTAAAAAAATAGCTACAGAAATTCCCTTAGTGCAGCAAAAAGTTTGAGGATTCATTTCCGTATTTTCGACCCTCCAAATTTGATATCCTGAAGGCAATCAGTGATCCATGTGTGTGTTTAGATGGATACCTGTATTTATAGAGAGAGGGCCCTTTTCAGCCTATCTGATGAGCTTTTGGGCAAGGGTGAGGGGTTGTCCATCCCACAAAAGCAGCCAACGAGTCATACCTGTTGAAAAGACCTTTTAGGTTTCTCTGCAGGGCAGTGGCTGTGAAAGGGTCGGTTGGGTTCCCCATGAGATCACGAGTGTTAACATTTTCTCTTGCCAGCCTCTCCAGTTTAGGTGAGCTGGTCTAGGCTGGCAGCCTGGCCTAGCAGAGAACACCTCCCTGTGTGTCAGTGCCTCAGCCTGCTGCTCCCAGCTCTCCTCTGACATTCAGCAAATACCAGGACTTGTCAGCACGTGCCCCAGGGAGGAATGAAGAAAGGGGGAACCTTTTCCAGATCAAGATAATCCTCACGAATTTCAGGGACAGAATTCTTGAAAACCAAGCGCTGTGGCAAAATTAGAAACTCATCTTCTTCTGGAAATGTAAATCAGAGGAGAGAGCCTGAATACAAAGTGCAACACGCAGAGTTAGTTATGCAGCCTCCTAACCTGTATGTCCAGGCAGACAAACAGGACACGTGTAAAAGAAAACAGCAATTCAAAATGACTCCAGGTTGGTAGAGACAACCAGGTTTTGAGTTTTAAAGGAGGTTTAGTGAGTTCTGTAAGGGAGGTCGTTCTGGATGCTGTTTGCAGAGCTCAGATGTCCTAATTTAACCATTACTGTGATTTTTAAATGGCCTCTTAACTGACATTCTTGCCAAAGCTGCCAAGTAGAGAATGACCCCCCAGGAGTTTGGGCTGTACAGTTCAGTGTTGGGACAGACAAAATTCCACTTGGGAAACTTTACCTCTCCTGGTGTCCTTGATGTCCTCTGAGGGCATGAGCCAAAGCATCTCACATTTTAAGGCTCTTATTAAACCAAAGAGCAGGCGTATTTTTTGTGTGGTCAGCATTGTTTTGCCCTAAATGATCTAAATCAATAAGTTGATGCCTCAGGCAGGTTTTGCACCCAGGGCACCCTTCTTGATCATTTTAGGGCTTGTTAAAGAAGTAGCCTCTGGAAAGTAACACCTGAATCCTTTTAAAAACTACTATATTTTCACTTCATTAGGTTATAATCTTTTTATTTAATGAAAAAACCCTCAACCAGACACCTTCGAAGCTGGACATTGGTATTCTTCCTACTGCTGTCTCTTCTTGGGAGGCTTTTATACATCTTGTTTTCCTGCAATTGCCTCTGTGACAGTGCAGCCACCTTAACCCTTTGCAGCAGGTTCATTTTCAGTTCAACAGGATAATTGATCAGCAAGGGTACAGCAGGCAGGTGGGAATAGGCTGGAATTTGCCTGAAAGGAAAAAGGATTAAAGAAACCTGGGTGTTGGACTGAAGCTCCTTTCCTGTTTGTAGCTTTGTGGTGGTGATGTGATTGGTATCTAAGTGCTGCAGGGTTACTTTAAACAGAACACCAAAATGGCCCAGAAACTCACTTTCTAACACTCTGGTTGGGATCATTTATTTTACTTCAGTTGAACATCTCTCCAGGTGTTGGTGGTAAATGTACAGAACCTCCTGTTTCTTGATCACTTTGTGCTTGTGTTTCTGCTTCTTCCAGCTTTCATGTGGAATTAATCCTCCACGATGTGGCTCAGTTTTGTGGTCCTTCACCTCATCTTCCCAGTAAATGAGGAAAATGCCAGTCAGGCTGCAGAGCTGGTTATACCTGATCCCCAGAGCAGAACTGGAATGGGTCCTGGTTACCATGTGTTTCTGACCAGGATGTTTACCAAATGCAGGACCTCTAACATGTGGACTCTTGGATTCTATTCTCTGAGGAGTCCTGGTTCCCCTTGGGAAGGTGAGCAAGTTGTTTTCCTCCATGTGCTTCAATTTATTTTTTTTTGTGAATTGGGATTCTATATGAATCTCCTCTTGTAAAGTTATTACTGCACTGTTGTCAGCAATAGGCATATCCAGCAGAATTAAATACTGATTGCTGATTGCCATCAAATCTCTCCATATTGTATTTGTGGGGTAATGCTTTTGCCATTGTATCTTTTGTGATAGCACAGGAGATGAGAGTCAGATCATACCCTACATGGGCAAAAATTGCTTGGGCCAGGAAACACTGGGAGTAGATAAATCCAAGGAAATGCTTTGAATTTCCTTATCAGAGGAGTGGCATTGCCTTTGTCTCTCTGAGCAGGGTGGGGCCCCGCTAATCTTACAGTGTCTCAGATCCTGGAGGGAGAACACATGAATTCCAGGTATTGCAGGAGGGATGGTGGATTTAGGCAGCATTTGGGTCCTCATTCTCCACTTTTATGCCAATATTGCCTCCACTGATGGTGTGTGAGCACAGTAATGCTGCTCTAATCCCTCCCCTGCCCTTTCCCAGCTCTGGGCTGCAGTGGCAGCATGGCTGGCAGTGACAGCCAGCTCCAAGCACCACCACCCCGTGGGGGGAATGAGGGAAGGATGCCAAGAGGCAAAGCATTGATTAATGGACTCGAGAATTAATCCTTTTTTTTTTTTTTAAATGCCTGGTTGGGAAATGATTCAAATCATATCCCCCGTAGATTGCATATTTAATAATATGATAGGAAATATATGTAATGTAAAACAAAGTTTAGGGTTATAATAATAAGTAAATTGATGTGTTCTGCAACCTTTATGCAATCCTCTAAATACCACGTGGATTTACATTTGAATGTTACAGAAGTTGTGGATGTAGTGGTGTGCAGTTTAATGAGATGTGATATTTATGTGCTAAATTGGAAGGCAAAACCCACAGTGGCTGGATTGAGCCATCCCCACACGGTGTGTGGACATGAGGCAGAGGTGGCCAAATTACAGAGTTACAGCTCAGCACACCCAGCCCTCTGCCTCTTGATCTTATCTGCTGTGTCAGGGGGTGGGGGGCTGTGTCAGGGGGTGATGGGCTCTGTCAGGGGGTTGAGGGGCTGTGTCAGGGGGTGATGGGCTGTGTCAGGGGGTGATGGGCTCTGTCAGGGGGTTGAGGGGCTGTGTCAGGGGGTGAGGGGCTGTGTCAGGGGGTGAGGGGCTGTGTCAGGGGGTGATGGGCTCTGTCAGGGGGTGACGGGCTCTGTCAGGCCAGCCCGAGGTCAGGGGGGCACGAGGAGTCTCCCAAGGTGGAGAGAAGGATGGGGACACACAGGCTGTGGCAGAGGGGGAACAGGAGGCACCCCAGAGTTTGTCTTTTGAAATAGAGGTGGGTTACACACACAGAGACCTCAGTGCAGTTCCAATTCCTGGGCAGGGGCAGAGGATGGGCAGCTCCAATCTCTGCTCTGGGGGGACCAGGGA
>NW_021940802.1:2091512-2103414 GCF_001715985.3 Manacus vitellinus | reverse complement strand
GAGAAGGACTGGTCATTTGATCTTTTCCTGCAGCCTTTTTTCCTCTACACTGAAAGGGAAAAATCGTTAGAAAAATCCCCCCAAAAAGGCAGGAACTAATCTAAATGCAGTTTCAGGCTCTGATTGCTTTGGGATCCACAGTTTTCTACATATGGTGAAGGAATTCTGTGATTTGCTGAAGGATAGAACTGAAAAACAATTGATGTCCCCTGTGCCCTTTCCCAGCCCCACAGACTGCATTAGGAGGCAACCACAAAGAAAACCAGTAAGAAGTTCCTAGTGGAGCAACACTCTCAAAATGATTTTGCTACCCTGGGCTTTTGTGAAGGTCTTTTGGAACTTGAGGCAGGTTCAAGATCACTTTTATATAAGCAGTGACCAGTCAGGTCTTACCTGACCCTGTAGTTGGAATTAATACAACAGCAATTAAAAGTCTTCTTTGTTCATCTTTCTGTCTCTCCCACCACACTAGTGAGGACATTTCCATCTCTCTGGGTAATTAGTCTTGAATTTTGTTGTTTTAAAATACCCTTTTGTTAATTTTTAAAAAAATAATTATTGGGAATTCTTTCACTGTTTCAGTGTCTGTCACATTTTCTTCCAGTAAATAACTTTAAAAAATCAAATATTGATTTATATGTTTGGCTTCCCTTTGTTCTATACAAGAGCAATGATTTCACTTAGCTATTATGATGGATAAAACTTCAGAGATAATTAAATACATTAAATCCCTAAGGGAAGACTTACTTCAGGTCTGAACTATTCAGACTTAAAAGCATTTGGAAAGTGTTAAACCCACCATCATTTCAATATCGTGACTTTAAAAAGCCCACCAAACCCTCCCTGAACAGATGCAGTGCAAGTAACTGCTACATGTTAAAGGCATTTTCCTGTATTCTAACAAACCATCAGCAGAGCAAGGCTATTTCTTGGGCTAATTGTATCTTTTATGTAATCCTTAATTATAAACACACTAGTTGAATAAGAAATTTAAGAAATCTGACTCTTTTTAAAGTGATGCACAACTGTGGCCAGGTGCTAAGAGTCTTGTTTGCTCAGAACACTGGGGGTGCCAGGTTTGACATTGCTGAGCTAAGGCTGGTAAAGCCTCTTGATGTGTCGTTTTTCCTCTGCCTGAAACCAGCCTTTCCCTTTTCCTGGGAAAGAACAGAAAAATTGTTTAACACTGCCACCTTATTGGATGGATTCCCCATCCCTGGAAGTGCCCAAGGCCAGGCTGGACGGGGCTTGGAGCAACCTGGGCTCGTGGAAGGTGTCCCTGCCCATGGCAGGGGGTGGCACTGGATGGGCTTTAATGTCCTTCCAACCCAAACCATTCCAGAATTCTGCGATGATTCTGTGATAGCAAGTTAATATTTACATCAAGACTTGTTCAGGATTATTCCTTTGACAGCAGTGTGTTTAGTGTCTCCTGCATCTTCTACATTTGTTCTGACTGACATAGGACTTGCTGTTCACATTAATGCAATTGTCACCTGGTTGTCACCTGGGCTATTCAAGAGACATTGAGCCAAGGGATCCTAACTAGGAAGCTCTAGGAAATCATCAACCCTGTGAATTACGTTTAAGTCAAAATACGATTTTTTTCTCACTTCCCTATATGTAAAAGAGTATTTTTTTCAACTTTAGCTGCAAATTTGGAATAAGAGGGAAAGGGCAAAAATACACACATAAAATATTAATGTTCCACACCAAAATCTTTCATACATCCAAACTGAAATAAAGAAGGTGGGAGTGTATCCATATGTGAGAGGGATACATTCTCCCTGAATGAGGCATTTTTGCCACGCAGTGGTGCCACCTCCTGAGGCTCTCTCCAGGATCAGAGTCCATGTCAGCAGAGCCACACCAAGCCAGGGCTGACTTTTGGCCCAATTTCTCCCGTTTCTGTTGCTCAAGCAGCCATGGCAGACCAAGGGGTGTATTTGAAAAGCCCAATCCTGCCTCCAGGCTGGAGGGGTTGGCTGCTGTGGGGACACAGTTTGGCCACGTGTTTCAAGTCAGATGAGCTGAATCCAAGCTTTACAAACCCATTATTGCTGGGTTTGCATCTGCCCAAACAGAGGGAACGCCATAGGTGGGGAGTGTTATGCTCGTCCTTAAATTTTTTGGCTAAGATATAACCATGAACAGAGGGACCAAACCCTAAAATAAATTAGAAAAAAAAAAAAAAAGGTTGTCAAAGCTTTTATTTTACAAGACAAGTAAGTGTTCATGCTGACTAGATTGGTCCTGGAGGACCCAACCTGTTTTATCTCTCTTTTGACAACATATCTTGACAACTATTGGTCTGAGACAACCATTAACCATTTTAAAGCAGCCCTTCCAAGCCCTGTTTGCTCAGCAGTGGCTGTGCGGCAGTGCCACACGGTGCCAGCAGCCAAGGCAAGCCTTGCAGACACCATCAGCAAGCCCAGCCAGCAGGGCAAGGCAGCAGGAGTCTGTAGGAAGACTGTGAATCAGAAGATTTATGAGCTAGAGAATGAATCCAGTGGATGATAACGTGGGAGACTTGGCATCTCTGTTTTACCTGCCTCATGAATAAAACTCACTATTTGTGTGTCTAATGAAAAAAAGGGACCTCTTTAATATTAAAAGGGTTAATTCTTAACTCGTTTCTCTTTCACAGAGAAGAAATATTTTCTGTAAGCCATAAATAACACATTTTAATAAGCTGAGACTTTGATTACTTCATGTGGTCCGACTTGCATTGTAATTCTGCAGAGACTCTTTGACACTGTTCCAACAGCCAGTTTCTGTTGTGCATATTAAAAGATCTACATATTTCAGACGTGTACAGGTCTTCATGGTCTACTAGTGAACAGTGTTATTACTGAAAATATGTTTGACCTTCTAGCAAAATAATTGACTTTTAACGGAAAGTGATTTTATTTTTAAAAAAACCATCATTGTTTTCATGGGTTACCTGTAATTTATGTTCCTGTACTCTACAGTCATTTTTCTCAAACTGCACTAATTTTGTAGTTCAAACAAGGCTTCCATTTCACCCTTGAGCCAGGATCCCTGATTTTTCTTTCAACTGGAAGTGCACAAGCCAAATTTTTGGAATCGGTTCAAGGTCAAATTCAGTTCCTTGGAGTTTTATCTCGAATGTGAACTTCAACAGGGAATGAGAAAGTGTAAGTTTTTCTTAGTGACAAATACTAGTCAATACACTGATGGTGGCATCAAAAGAGCAAGAGGACTCATGCTGGCCTGTGCTCCAGTGCAGGAAGGAGCTTTAACTGTTTCAAAGGACTAGAAACTAATTCAAGCAGCATCTAGTTTTTCCTTCTTAATTTACTCTCATTGATTATATCACTACAATGAGCATTTGGTAGAGAACATTTTGGAGGTGGTTCCCTCCCTGTCCCCCAGAAGAAGGAGTAAGGAATGAATATACTTCAGCAGGTGCATGTTGAATTACTTGAAATTTTTAGTTTATTTCTATATTGGGAAAAATGTGTCATGCACTTGGAATACAAGTTATCTCTATCTAATTAGGAGTACAAGAAATATTGGTTATAAACTACTACATGTAATTAAGTAAACTGTTTCAGAAGGTTAAAACTATCCAGGACTGCAAAGGATTTCAGAGTGACTGTAAGGTTGGGGGGGATGCAATCTCTTTATTTTAGTGAGACCCAAAAATCTGACTCTGACAGGTGCTCACTTGGATGTGTCAGTGCTTCCAGTCTGTTCCCTCAGCAAATGTGTCTGCAGAGCATGAGCCAGTGTCACCAATTGTCCTCAGTGGAGCTTTTGCCAGCATTTCTGGAGAACTCAGAGGCTTATTGTGCCAGCTTTTTCACAAATACATATTTCATGGGAGAAATATTAATGTCTTCACTCACATTAGGGAAGTGTTTCATTATCTGGTTATAAATGTGCAAAAAAAAAAAATAAAATTACAGACAACTGTTTACTAAACTTCAGTTTCTGCAGAAAGCTGAACAAAAGATGAGCCCTTGCCCTGTGTTTCAGCTGGATGAGGTTCTTCCAGAAAGCCAGGGCAGTATTTTCTCTTCCCAGCAAAACATGAAGTTTTCCCCACATCTCCAGTATTTCACTGTCTGTTCATTAGATTAGATATCAGGAATCTTTGCATTTCTGTCATTGCAGGTTTCTTGTGGCCCAGAACATCCTGCACGGGGCTGACCTGCCCTCCCTCCCTTGGAGGTCGTTTTGCTGTGGGGAGAAGCAGCACCAGGGACTCTGTTTGCCACAGCACATCCAGCAGTCCCTGCAGCCAAGAGGGGCAGCACACATGGTCCAGCTGAGCCACTCCTTGGATCCTGAAGTCCCACCAGGGTGCTCAAAAACCCCCATTGCTGCTGGGACTGGCCATGCTTCCCTGTCTGTGGAATTCCTTTGTTCAGAGCCGACAGCTCATCTTTAACCATGATTATTTATGGTTTACCTGATTTTGGCTGAGTTCAGGTCTGAGCAATTTTCCAGTGACTTTGCACATGGTGAACACTTCACTACACTTGCTACCAATGTCTTTGATCAATGTTCTCTTATAAAACTAATTATTCAAAGCACAGCAGCCTGCTGAGGTAGTTCTTAGCTGGCTTTTGAACTGCCAGGCTGGTGCAGGGTAGTGTGTATGTTCTAATTGTTAGGGATAATGGTATTTATTGCTCCTTACAATTGCTTTTACTAAATGGCCTGCTGTAATTTGGGGCTTTTCTGTTAACTTACCCAGAGATATTTCTCACTTGTTCAGTGTCAGTGAAATAACTCCTGCACAGCAGCATAAAGGGATACAGAGACTGCTGACAGATTCCCTACGAAAAGGAGTAAGTCATTCTTACAAGCAACATAGAAAAGAGCAGACCAAGGGTGAGAATTGTTTCAGTGTGTTCACAGGAGCTACAGCAAAGCATTCTTAGAGAACTGTAGGGAAAAGATGCTTGAAGGAAGGGTTTAAGTGAAAAGTCAGAACTCATCTGAGGCTTCAAGCCTGGGGAGGTTGTCTCCAGGATGAGCAGTAGGATGGAAGAAGCAAAGACAAGAAGAGGGGTCTGTAAAAGGGATGTTACAGAGAGATCAATGTAGAGGAATAACCCTTGAGAAACAAATCATCTGAGGCTGGGAGAGTAGTCATGTGCTTTATTTGTTCTTTCTGAGCTGTTGAATAGGAGCTGGTTTTGCATCAAACTTCATATTTTTATAAGGAGATCAGTTACTTCTTTTTTAAGCTCCACTAGAAGTTTATTGCCACGGCACACTGTCATGGCACAGCACCAGAGCAGGAAATATAACATAAAGCACCTTAAAATATAACATAAAGCACCTTAGACCTTCCTTTTGAGCCTGTGTGCACCCAGGAACTACCAGTAATGCTGCCCACAATGGTGTGTTGTAGCTGAGAATTTGTGATAGACTTAATTTGAATTTTTTCAGTTGGTTGGTTGGTTTTTGTTTTGGTTTTTTTTTTGTTTGTTTGTTTTTGGTGAGCTGCTCTGTTTATCAGGGAGAAAAAAGGCCAGAAAACAGAGTCTCCAGACAAGAAATCTTCCTACTGTATTCCAAGTTCTGCATGACATGCTATTTTTCATTCTTTGCTGGTCATGTGGAAAGAGCTGCTCTTCCTCAGGCTTCTCTATTTTGCTGTGTTTGAGGATTATTCTCTTATAATCATTTCCTACTCAGAGTTAATTTTGGCCATTGGGTGTGAATTACCTCAGATTCTTGCCTGCTGTAGTTGGTGCTCTTATTCATATCACTGGAATCAGATATCCAAATGTTGAAGATGTACTTCAATGTTTAAACACAAACACTGTCATTTCACATTTCTAATAATTTTGTCCATGTTTTGACTTAGTTGAAAAAAAAGGCAATGATTATCATTACTTTGCTTTTGAGTTGTATTACAGGTTGTAACCTGTAATACCTGTGTTTATTTAACTCGTGTAAACATATTTCCATGATACTTCCAGTTTTACAATAGAAAATAATTGAGGCACTTTGGCCTATCATGCCTCAATGTGTTGTCCAAAATGACAGCATTGACCTCTCTGTAAGCTTCCTTTAGTAATGCAGGATTCTCCATGTAAAATGTACACAAACCCTGGCTGGAATGATGGAATTATTTAGTATTTGCACATGACTGTGTCCATACAAACACAAGGAGTCACCTGTGAGTCCCTCCTTAAAAAAAGCTAACAAAAAATTGGTCTAGCCCTGTGCAAAATGACTAACTGGACTTCTGATGTTAGAGGATGGTTAATTCCTACCTAACAAACACCTTCCTGGACAGGCTTTTCATCCAGTGGTCTGCTGGGTCTTTTGTCCCTTCTTTAGGAAACTCATGAGGCAAATCTGACTGGAAAGCATGGAAAGGGCAATGACTGGAAACCTTCCTATGGGAATGAAGCCAAATGGAGTAGGAGAACACCGTGGTTCAGGGGTTTGGCAGTGAAGACTGGTATGTGCATCCGAGCATGGAGGTTGTGTACACTCTTTGGAGATGCTGGATGAGACTGCAAGTGGGCCTTTAATCCCTACTCCATCATGGATTTCCTTGGTTGTGTCTCTGCATTTTTGGTAAATAGAAACCTATCACAAGACACTCCCAGGCTTCTTTCCTCTTGCTGTTGCAAAATGTTCACAAAAAAGAGCAGTGCTCTCCTTTATGCTTCAGCCAGACCCAGGCTCTCTGCTGCTGTTCAGATCTGGGATTTCATTGTCCTTCCTGTGTGTGATGAATTCATCTGGTCTGCCATGAAATGTTTCAAGGAGAACCTTGAGCTGGAGTTTAGCTACCTTGATCCTGCGTGTGGTTTGCAGTCCTCTTCCCTCTCCAAGTGCCACTCTCTCCGTGGAGGACACAGCCTTAATTCCAGGTGTTCCATTTGACCTGGCTGGGCTGAATCTGGTCTGACACCCCCTGAGAAGGCAGTAAAGCCCTGGACATACTCGGTTTCCCTCATTCTCAAATCCCTCACACTGGAACAAAACTTTCCTTTGGTTTCAATGGAATAACTTCTTATTAATCCCAGTACAAATAAGAGTAGGAGCTGGTCTGCAAATGTTGAATTATTCATTGTGTCTTCAGCAGGGCTTTCTAAGATACCCAGTATCTTTGATCTATGACATCATTCGTTGTGAAAGCCAAGAGGAGACATCCTACAACTGAAATGTAAATTCCCAGATATGACCTGAAATGTAAATTCCAGTAATATTCCTCCTCCAGGTGATCTCTTATTTCATATAAACCCAGTTTAACAAATGTTCACCACCCCCACTACAGTCAGCTTTGTGCAATTTAAAAGCAACGATGCACAACTAATTGCCAGTGCATTGTGCTCAGTTATAGCAGCTGGGAATGATTTCCAAAAGTTGATTATCCTTGCATGAATGATTTTCTTACCTCTAGTACATCCAGGATTTACTTTTCCTGCTATGACAGACAGCTAACCAAATGTTCTGCCTCGGTGATCCATCAGTCTGTGGTGGAGGATACATTTCCCACGTTGCACTGGGTGTGTTCTCTGATGTTTTCTGCCTGTGTGGTGGACATGTTCTCCGGGCCACACTTGGAAGACTGAAGCCTAAAATGAAATTTAAAATCTTTAAATTGGATCCAAAGCCTTCAAAGGGTTTAAAAAAAAAAAAAAGTATTTATGCATGCTGGCAGGAGCCAGTGTTTGCAGATGTGATACTCTCACTCTTTTCAGTTGTGTAATAGGCAAAAAATAAACACCAAATTCATTCTTCATGGCAGGCAGGTAAGTTAAGTGGACTTCACAGAAGACTAAAATTATCCCTAACTCTTCAAACCAATGTAACTATCAACATATCTGCCTACTGTAGGCTGGTCAGTGGGGTTATCTACCAAGGTGTTCGGAAAAAATCAATTCATCCAGCAACTTGAAGCTGTCTCTTTTGTTCTGGTAAATTAACTGAATCTTCTGCATTCAAAGCCACTCACAGAGATGAAGACCAACTCTCAATGTCCAATCCTCAATGACAAAAGAAAGAGGAGGGAAATTATTAAAGAAGCTTAAATGACTAGAAGGTCAAACTGATATTTCTGAAACAAGGTTGCCCAGAGAAGCTGTGGCTGCCCCTGGATCCCTGGAAGTGTCCAAGGCCAGGTTGGATGGGGCTTGGAGCACCCTGGGCTGGTGGAAGGTGTCCCTGCCCATGGCAGGGGGTGGGAAGAGATGAGCTTTAAGGTTCCCTTCCAACCCAAACCAGTTTGTGATTCTCTTCTAACTGGGGGTGGGTTCTCAAAGGGATTTGGGTAACTGGAGACACAATGAATGGCACGTCTGGCCTGACACTCACCCAGTGCTTTCTGAAGCCCCCATGGGGACTGGAGCTCCTGGAGGGCACTGCTGCAGGTAGATGGTGCCTGAGGACCACAGTCTGCCTGAAAAGATGATGCAGCCAGAGAGGGACTTTGACAGCAGCTGGATGAGGCAAGTGCCCAGTGCTTATTGAGGTCTGCATTTGAGATCCTGGGAAATACTTGCTGCAGACACTCGGGTGTCTAAATAGTGTCATAAAACAGTACACTAAGTTTTATTCCTGGTGGAATTCCATGGGATTTAGCTCCTCCAGTCCCAATTTGTGTTTGTAAAGCAATTTACCAAATTTTTGAAAAGTTAGTGCAGGGTGTATTATCCATTAGGTTGGAACCTGCCAAAACCAGACCCTGATGTGATTACTTAGACAAAAGTATCAGTGAAATTCTGGAGTTTTGCCCAAATTAGGACTTCAGCCCTTGGTCTTTTATGTCACCAGCAATCATAATGAGGTTATTTGTGAGTGTTCTCAGCTAAATAGTATCTAACAAGAAATCATCACACTTGTTTGACAGAACAAAATATGTTTGCGTGTTAATCTGTTCTTCAAAATTACAACCCCTGTTTACACCCAGGAAATTGCTTCATCTGTAGCAATTTCCTTTTCTTTAATTCCATTTCCAATTCCCATTATGAAACTCCCAGGCATGTAGTATGGCCCAATAAATAGGTGGAGTAGGACCAGAAAGGAGGAAATACCTGCCCTTTTGTACATTTTACTCCCATTTAGAGAAGGAAAATAAGAGAAACATATACAGAAATTCCAAATGTAAGCAGATAAAATAATTAGCAGCAAGATTAGCACTTGATTAGCACTTTTTTGATTTTTTCCATCTCTCCCTTTGCAACCAGACGTAAGTGGAATATTGGAGCTGACGTACTAATGGCCCTTTTGTGGAAATTCCAGTGCAGATTATGAAGCTACACCCCTCAGCTCTGGATATCACCATACCCAGCTTAGAGAGAGAGAGGCTGAAGGGCAGCAAACCATCCCTTAAGCCATGTTCAAAATCAGTCACAGAGCCAGGAGTGAGTGTGAGCCAGCTGGATCCACCCCCTGGTTTGCTCTTTTGACCCACTTCCCTACAGAAAATGTCCTGGGCTGGACTGTGAGAGGCAGTTTTGTGTCTAAGTCCAACATGGCCCTGTGGTTCTCCAGACCTTGCTCCAGTGGGACTGAGCTGGTGTTGGCTTCACTCCTCCTTCCCTGGGCTACCAGAGCAAATCACAGAATCCCAGAATGTGCTGAGCTGGAAGGGACTCACAAGGATCATCCAGTCCAACCCTGGCCCTGCACAGGCCCAGCCCCAAGAGTCACCCCCTGTGCCCCAGAGGATCAGCCAAACCCTCCTGGAGCTCTGGCAGCCTTGGGGCTGTGCCCACTACCCTGGGGAGCCTGGGCAGTGCCCAACCAGCCTCTGGGGGAAGAACCTTTTGCTGAGATCCAACCTGAGCCTGCCCTGACACAGCTCCAGCCACTCCCTGGCTGCTGTCCCTGGTCCCCCCAGAGCAGAGCTCAGTCCCTGCCCCTCCTCTGCCCCTGCCCAGGCAGTTGGAACTGCACTGAGGTCTCCCCTCAGTCTCCTCTGCTCCAGCTGAACACACCAAGTGCCCTCAGTGTCCTCCCATGGCTTCAAATCAAGGCCCTTCCCCATCTCTGTTCCCTCCTTTGGACACTCTCTGATGGCTTTGAGGGTGTTTCCCTCCTACTGCTGTTGGCACAAGGCTGCTGCCAACCCGCCTGTTCCCAGAGCTGGGGGCAGTTTGGGTGTTTGGACACTGGGTAGGGGTGTCTGAGAGTTGCCCTTGCTGTGTTTGGAGTGTGATTACATTGGTGTCATTGGCACCAGTGCCAGCAGCCTGTGAAAAGGTGGCAACAAAGAGCATTGCTGGGCAGGGAGGAGCAGCGTGTTTAACCCGGGACAGGCACTGGCATGGCAGTGCAAGAGCCAGAACAAACAAAAGAAAAAAGAAGTTGGCATATATTTTTCTTCCTTGATAACAGAACTGACTTAACAGAGGGGGGAGTCAGAATGTTAGGAATGACCCTCCTAAAAACAGCACTGTAGTGTGGTGGCAGGACAGCTCACCTCTCCCATGCTCAGTGTTGTCTTTCCCATCTGCAACAACTGCAAGCTTCCCTTGTCCTTAGGAAAGGCTCCTATTTCTGTTGACAAATGTCATCTGATGCAATGTCACTGGGAGTTCCATGTCCATATTTATAACAGGGTGTGTAGCTCTTTAGCTTCCTACAAATAAAGGGAGATATGATTGCAAATCCGAATGTGCGCAGGGAATGGGAATCTCTCTCTCACAGCCATATCATCTTCCACGTGTTTCCTTCCCAGCCTTCTCCCTCTGCCCAGCAGCTTCCCCACAGCCCCCACTGCAATCAAAAGGGTGTTTTCCCTCCTCTTAGCAACTGTTCTTTAGTTAGGTGAGGTCTGAGGTGGGGACTGCTCTCAAGCACAGTTCTGCTCAGCCTCATGAATTCGACACAGTGCTTGCAATTAAGAGATAGATAATGAAATTGGGAAAAAAATATTAAAGCACAGTTACTCTGAGTGAAAGCAGTCAGTTCAGGGATGGCACTTCAACTCCCAGTGTTTTCCACCAAGATTTCCAAAACAGAGCTGACTAAATCCAGCTCCTGCAAATGGAAAATCAATGCTCTTTCACACTTCTTGGAATTCACACAGACTGTCAAATCATGGGATACTTTTGGAGCTGTGACTTCAGACATGAGTTCCTGTAGCTAGTTTGCATGCAAGGATTGTGCACCACATTGTAGTGACATTCCAGCTTCACCTGCTGTCCCTGGTGTGCTACAGATTTGTCCTGGCAGTGGTGCTGGAGCACACAAGTTGATAAGGCTGGTTCCAGGCTACTACAGTTCCACTTGCTGAGGTTTTTTATTCTCTATTCTACTATCTCTTTATGGTCTAAATAACCTGGAGAAAGTTGGGTGAATACTGCCACAGAAATAGTCATTGTTCTCAATGCAAATGGACAACTGCTTTCCTGGAGGCATTTGGTCCACACCCTGAGCTTAGGTAGGTCCCCATCTGTCCCAGATGTGTTCCCAGCAATGTGTTCTGGCACATTTTTGTGAGAAGATTAGCCAAACCATGTATTTTGTGTCTTGCCCATTGCTTTATGTTCTTATTTCCCCTTGTGAAGCAAAAGTTTCAAAAAAACAACCAACAACCACAAAACCTGAAGCATTTAAACTTCAAAAATACCAAAGGATCTGACTGGGCTACAAAATCCAGTAGAATTGTAGCACTGTTAAGCTTGGAGGAATGTTCTTTTTCATCAGGGTCATGCACCTGGTGGCTCACAATGCTAACTGGATTTAGAGATGGGTTTTAGCTACTTTAATGGAAGGAACTAGTGCAGCCAAGGGGGTGTCTGGCAACCTGGACTCCCAGCCCTGGTGATCCTTCACTCACAAGGTTTGGACTTGCCTGGTATGACTTTGACTTTCTGAACCACTTAACTGCAAAGCTCAAATTCACAGAATCACAGAAGGGTTTGGGTTGGAAGGACCTTAAATCTCATCT
>NW_021940802.1:2085083-2091102 GCF_001715985.3 Manacus vitellinus | reverse complement strand
CTGGAAAGGTAACTAGTTTGTAAAAAGTTCCTTGACCATTGCAAATGTATGTGGATAGGAATGGATTTCTCCAAAAACACCCTGGAGGACTAAACAGCCTGTCATCAACAGCCAACAGTGTATCTCAAATGCCAGGATCAGTCACCCCAGAACCATTTTATTAGACATGCACATGGAAGCATTCACAGCCATTTCAGTGGGTATTTGTACCTACAATAGACATACAACAGGAATGTAAGTTCCTGCTCCATCTTGGGAGCCACATGAGAGCTAAAGCCATAGCATGCTGTTATGCCCAGGTGGAGTATTGTTGTAGTGTACAAGAATAATAAATACAAGACTGCTCAGGTGCAATATTGTGTGAGAAAGGAGAACATCCAGTTATATTCCATATTCTGCTGTTATTTTGCCACTCACTGAATTTTACTCTGCAGCTCGTGCCCTGCTACAATCTTAGTGACAATGAAATGATAGATCTGAATGCATCCTTCAGAAAAGATCCATGAGTATTAATTCCTAGAAATGCTTCTTCCAAATGTATTTGGCTCACTCAAATTTTGGATATTCCCTGGAAATATCAGATCTGGTACATTTACAGATGCCAGAATTTGAGCAGAGTGTAAATTATTGTTCACTCCAGACTCTGGACTGAACCATAAAAGCAAAATAATAAAAAAAAGTATGTGAACAATGGTCACTTTTGTGTGTTTTGCATTTCTCACAAATATCTTGCAAGCTACCTTGTAAGGCCCTGAGGCCAGGAGTGAGCAGCCTCGAGCTGTGCATTAATTTTGGCTTTAAGACAATATATTTCTTAATATTTTCAACAAGAACCCCTGTGGTCCCATGTGGAGTGAAGAGTGACAATACTGAAGCTACTGGTACAGGGACAGAAAACAAGATGCCTCTGCACATCCCAATTTATTACTTTGACTTTTTTTGCTGTGAGAAAACCATTTCTGGGGGCCTTCTTACATGAAAGCCACAAGGATGTAAATAAAGGACCTCTTGGCAGAGGTGCTGCTGGCAGCAGGTGGAAATTAGTGTTTCTTCCCTGCCTCAGCTGGGTCCAAAGGGGTTGGCAGCACCTTCCTGCTCAGTGCAGGCTCAGCCCAAAGGCTCCTGTCTTTGTGGTCCAGCTGTCCCAGTGCTGGCAGAGCAGCATGTCCTGGTTTCTCTCTGGTGCTGAGCAGTTGTTGTGTATTTTACACAAAGAGCTTTGGCTCTCACTTAATCTTTTGGGTTAGAAATGGTTGTTCCCTTTCTCTGTGGGCTGTTTCACCCTTATTTACCCACAGCTGTTGACTGAGGCTTCCACCTGAGCCTGCTGAGAGTGAAAAATAAATGGGGGGACTGGGTTATTCAGGGTTATGGTGCTGCTTTCCCAGTTTTGTGAGATCCCTGTAGCTCTGGGAAGCTTTCTGCTCTGGTTATATTGAAACTCCAGTCACACAACACACAGTTCCTGTCCTTCAAGACAAACCCCCACAGTTGTGAGGTTCATGGGTGAGCTTTCATGGTGTGTAACATGTGGGAAGGGAGGGGCTTTTCTGGACTGAGCCTTTGCTTCTGGCTGTGGTCTTGTGTCAAACAGTGGTGCTTAGGAAATGGGTGATGTCAGTACTGTAGTACTGCTCTTTGCTTATTTGCTATGTGGTTGTGATTTCTAAGGTGCTAAACCATAAAAGAGTTGATTTTCCCCACTGCCTTGCTTTTTTTAAGGGTTTTACTGTTTTTTCTTTGTTTAGTTGTTGTCTTGGAGGTCTCTTCCCAAATAATGGTGCCTGTCTCCCCGGTTCTTGGGTATGTACCATGGTTTTGGTGGCTGGGAAGTGATATATCTCTGTGTGTCAAATGTGTTGGTTGGGATTTTCCTTTATACATTTATTTATTTTGCTCTGAAGTGCAATTACTCTTAACGAGGGATCTGTTAAAACTTAGCAAGAGATCTTTCTATGCTGATCTTGCACTTTCTTCTTCTTCATGGTGGTTTGTCCAAGCAGAATTAGTCCCCAGCACACTCCAGTGCTCTCCCTGTCCTGTGCATTTGCTTTTTACAAGGCATCATTTGCTAGAGAGAGCAGAATAGGCAGAAAGGGAACGAGAACTGTGAGGTTGGTTGTTTTCCTGGCACTGCTTGCTGCTGTCTTCTCTCTGGCCCAACAGCCTCATCTCTGAGGTGCTTTCCTTTGGATCACCAGGGTGATCACAGCGTGTTTGCAGCCTTGGTGTGAACAGCAGTGAGGTCTGGGGAGCCCTGCAGGGGCACTGAACCAGCCTTTGATGTGTCACTGCTGCCCATGACAAACGCAGGTTCTGCTCTCTCTGGCTCATAAAGCTGATGTGTGCTGACACTCCTGCCCACACTCCTGTGCTCTGGTGCTAATTGTGGAGCCAGAGACTCCATCAGGTGTTGTTCTGCATCAGTTACTCCTGGAGAAGCTTATCAATCTTCATATACATTCTTGCTCTATGTTTAAGGAGGTAGAGATCTGTACTATTTTTTTTTTTAATCTGCCTCATGTCATCCAGACACATGGAAGATTTGTTGTTTTAAAAGGACTTTCAGTGGAAAGCAGGACCAGATTAAATAATAAAATAACCACCACAACAAAAAACAACAACAACAACAACAAACCCCAAAACCAACCAACCAAACAACAACAACAAACCAAAAATGCTCCATTGAGGTTAACTGGGAACTTTCTTAATTGGTCTCAATTTAGACTTGAGGAAAATGCAGTGAAACCAGTGCAAGTGTTCTGTTGTCTCAGATAAGCCTTGAATTAGGCTGCAGCCTTGTCTCTTGTGCCATGGAGAAATCAGCCCCAGCATTGCTGCTGCTGCAGTTCTTTACCAGCCAGACTAGTTGTCCTACCTGGTAAAACTTGTGCCCTGTGTTCCACGAGTAGTGTAAAGATCCTTATTGCTGTTCTAAAAATACAATGTATTCAACAATCTTAATCCAACAGTGCAAGACAACACAGGTCCCTTTCATTAGTGGGTTCTGGTAGGTATTGCTGAATTCAGTTCAAACAATTACCATTCAATTTGATGTCTGCAGGCATTGTAATAAACTGGAATATAGTTTGCACTCTGATCAGTCACGTGAGAAATATCTACTTACTGCTGCATACCCCAAAGCATCTTTATTATCCATACATTCCTTCTGGCAAGGGCTGTGTCCTTTCCACCATCACAGACTTAAACAGGGTTTGGTATTTTAGGAATCAGGCAGCACCTTCTCAATGTGCTATTGAAGGTGCACCCAAAGCCAGACACTGAGTCCAAATTCTGGGTCAGAGTACTCAGACTGTGGGGATGGGAGGAGTTGTGTTGGTTCTTAATCTCTTCAAAACTTGGGGTTCTATTGTTGTTTTGTTTGGGGTTTTTTAGGAATAATTTCATGAGGAACAGAAGGAAGCAGTGAAAGGAAAGATTTACTAGACCCTTCACAAAAGAAGCTCATAGTCTTGGTCCAAATTAATGTTCTGAGATGTTTGGGTTTTTTCTAAAGCTTTTGTCTTATTTGTACAGATAATGTAGCATAAGCATGTCCAGGGCCTTTTCTGGAGTGACAACACTCTGCATGTTGTAGTTTATCATAGTGCATTTTAAAAACAACAGCTGGATGAAGTCTGGTCAAGGAACTTATTGTATTATTGTGAGTCAAAAATGGGGGGGAAGAAGTCTGCTAAACAAACAATGTCAAGGCTTGTATAGTTCTTAAAAAAATTATCTTCTTGCTGAAGTCTCCTTGCATTCCTGGATGGGCTGTGCTAGTTTTCATTATGTGTGGAGCAACAGAGCACCAAAACACACCATGGAACTGCAGAGCAAGGGGAGAGGGGATGGGCTGGAAGAGCAAAGGGAACAAATCTTGCCTGTGGATGAAAATGTGGCACTTCATGCAAGGGAGGCACTGCCAGGGGAGAGGCTGCTGCTGTGTCAGCTGTGAGTTGTGTGTGGAGAAAGGATCTTCTAGGAATGGGGAAGGATGTGTTTGTAGATCACAGGGAGTAGAGGAGTATCTTCTTTAAGGTCATGGAAGTAGAACATAATTCTAAGTGTGAGCACAGGATTAAATAAGGCTAATGAATCATGTAAGAGAAACTATTTTAAAAGCAAAAGACAATAAAAGTGGCTGAATTGCTATTAAATATTATCAGTGGCTGTATGAGTGACATGGTGTCACTCAGGCCTTGTGTGCCAAACTGGGAGGCTGAAGATCTGCTGCTATTTCAAAATCTGTCATGAGGCAGTGAGGTGACTACAGATAAATCCTTCCATGTGTCTGTGCTTTTATGAATTTGCTTAGCCATAAACGGAGATAGTGGTGCTTATTCCTCTTTTAAAAACGGAGATTTTGGGTGTAGAGTAATCTTCAAAGTCACTGCTAAGGCTAACAGACTAGCCCAAAGCAGCAGACCACTAAAGAAACCTCCCCCCCTGCCCAGGTGGCCAAGAAGACCAATGGCATCCTGGCTTCTGTCAAAAACAGTGGGGCAGCAGGGCCAGGGCAGTGACTGTGCCCCTGTGCTGGGCACTGGTGAGGCCACACCTGGAGAACTGTGGCCACTTTTAGCCCCCTCACTTTAAAGAGGTGCTGGAGGGTGTCCAGAGGGGCAACTGAGCTGGGGAAGGGTCTACAGAGGAAGTCCTGGGGGTGTCTGAGGAAAGACTGGACGTGGCACTTGGTGCCATGGTCTAGTTAAGAAGGTGTTAGTCAAGGGTTGGACTTGATGACCTTTGGAGGTTTTTTCCCATCCTAAATGATTCTGTGATTCTGTGAAAGTTCTATTTTTTTTTTTTTAACTTAAGTCCTTACTAAATGTGCCACTTTTTGAAAATGATTTCTGTTTGCTGGGGGGGTGTGTTGAACTAACACTGCTTTGCTTCACTGCAGGCCATCTGCCACCTCCTGACACTCAGCTCATGAGGGCTCACCTGGCTTTTAATTCTTCTTCTCATGGCTTAGCTGCCTGGTGGCTGCCTTAACTCTCAGCAGAGTCACAAACTCAACTCAGAGCTGCCTTCAATGAGAGATGAGGGCACTAAGTTTTCTTTTTTTTTTTTTTTTTTAACAGCTGTGAGACTTCAGGCCTCATCAATGAGTTGGGAAAATAGCTAAAAATTTAGGAAGGGCAACATCCTGCTGCTCAGACTGTTTCTATTCTGTTGTACCAAAACCACACAGTTAAATCTACCTTCCACAAAATACTGGGGAAGCCTGAGTGCTTCTGTACCCTTCTTAATTTGAGTGTTTGTATGAAAGCTGAACACGAAGGAAAGTATGTGCATGTACCAGGTTATCACACGTGCTCAGATAAGCCACCTTCCCAAAGCTAATTCTGGCTCAGAGGGCATGTAATAAAGGCAGAGTGCAGGGAGGCTCCAGGAGAGATCTTGCTAATTAGCTTTCTTCTGGTTTTATGTCTGAACTGTGAAAATTGGCTGTAGCACTCCCTGTGATTATACCTTTACCTACTACAAATTTTGCTGATGTTTGGTTGAGAGAGAAGGAGCAATTATGCAACATGCAGGTGCCCTGATAGCACTCAGGGGTGTGTTGATGAAGTAAACAGCCCTGCAGGATCAATTTTCCCATATTTCAAAGCAGAGCATGTATTCTCTAAATCTGCTGATGCTGACAGATGTGTCTCTTCACATGTCCAAGTCTCAGTGCCAAACAGCCACAGAGAACACCAGGAAAGGAGTGACCTTGTTGTATTTCTTGAAGGTTGGGCTCTAATGTGTCATGCAAAGGTAAACAAACATCACTGCCTTGATATAAAAAGGGCTCCCTGCTCCTCCTCAGCGCAAGGATTTAGGCTGTTGATGAGGTGAAAATGAAGAATTCTCAGTAATGTTTTATCTGGGGATCTCTGTGGAAGCTGTTACAGAAGGGAATGTGGGATGGGGATGGGGAAGGTGACAGTACTCTCTGTGCTGTCTCTGCTTTACCTCAGCAAAAGGCAGAGAGTGCAGAACCATTTCAGGTCCACCTTGTGCATTTTAA
>NW_021940802.1:2042983-2084588 GCF_001715985.3 Manacus vitellinus | reverse complement strand
AAAAAAAAAATCAATTCCAACACTTTTAAGTTGTTGCAGTTTCTATTCTGAAATAAGTTAAATGAATTTTGTAAAAATTGAATAATTAACATAGGTGTTTTATCTGAAACAAATGAATTTCAATTCATGTGACAGACCCCTGTGGAGCTTGGCTTGATGTCAATGTTTTAAGTCAGGCAGAAAATGAAGGAAATTTTGGGCCAACTCTATTTGGGGTGACTTAAAGTAGTAATTGCAGTGTGAGAAGGAAGAACACTGTATCCCTGACATTGGTGTTGTCCACTCACTGACTCCTTCCACTGGACAGTGCTACTTAATGAGTTTAAATTGAATTTAAAACAGCTGAATCTACTTTCAAGACAACTAGATACGTTTTATAGGTGAAAAACAACTTGGAGAGTGAATGACAAAATCCCTTCTGACCTTTTCACTCTGAACAGTGAAGGGTGATTCTGTAACTCAGGTGTAAGTCAGCCTTGGTTTCATCTCTGGTCTCTAAATAGTCTCCAGCACACATTTGCTCCCAAAATTTGACCAGTAGTTGCAGGAAAACAGTACCCCAAAGAGGCTCTCTGACTGCACAAAGGCAGATTTCCTTGGAATGGGCAGGATGAAGGGAGAAATCTGCAATTGGAAGGATGGAACACACACAACCCCCAAAGACACACACAGACACCCCCCTCACCCCCCCAAACAAACTCTGCTCTTCAGATGGAAAGGGAACTCTTCAGGAGGCTTTTTGTAGGAAACACAGAGTAAAAGGTGTTGTGCAAGCCCAGGGTCTGGCACACAACTGGCTTTTCCCTCAACTGAATAGGAGAGCTGGGAAGGTGGGGCAAGGCAAGCCTGGGGCCAGGCAGGAGTGACAAGGAGCCTTCCTGCAAAGGGAGTGAAGGACTTCCCACTGGAATAGCTTGGAGAGGATAATGGAGGTTCATTTGGAAAGAAATGGGAACTGTATTCACTTTAGATCTCAAGCTGGCACTGATTTTGTGAAGGGTGGAAGGTATTCCCCTTCCTACTGATATTTGTTAACCTGAAAAAGGCTGAACTTGTGGGTGTGGAAGAATATAACCCAGGAAAATGGTGAGTTACTCTTGGCTTAACTGTGGAGATCTATGGAAAATGAGTGGATGTTTGTTCACTGGACTTCTTGAGGTGGAGCTGTGTCTGGAGGTGAAGTGGCTGCCACGGGGAGCCCATGCTCTGGTGCTGCTTTTGGATAAGGAAATTTATTTGCTTGATGCAGCACAACTGTGTGAAAGTCTCACTGGAGTGAATCCTCACAAATACTGCTTTTTGGAAAAGGAAGAGTCTAGTTTGGCAAATACACCACAGCTATGAGATCCTGCTAATGGGTGTGGAAGTGCCATCCCTGCCCCACCAGCTGCTTTCCAAGTGGAAGAAGAGAAAATTGGAAGAGTTGCAGCTGCTGCCTCTAAGCTTCCAGTGAACATTCATGCTTTAATGGGATATTTAGTTCACAAACCAGTAAGATCTTGTTCTCAAGCCATTAATGATCAGTCCCAAGATGATACCTCCACTTTGCTGGTTTCCCTGTCCCCTCTGCTCCCAGGAGCTGGGCAGTGACCCAGGCTCAGAGCCGTGCCAGGGGACTGTGCTGCTGCTGGGGTGGCCTTAGCTCGTGCCTGAGCAGCCCCCAACACAGGGCAGGGGGAGCAGCAGGAGAATTGATCTGAAAATGGGCACTGCAACAAAAACACCCCATTTTCAAAAGCTGCTCTCACATGGTTGTGACAGGAGAATTGTCTCTGGGCTCCTCATGGCTCAAGGAAGCCAGGCCTAGATGGTGATGATGATGATGATGATGATGATGATGATGATGATGATGATGATGATGATGTCACCTGCACTGCAAATCTGGTGCAGACAGTATTTTATTTTTTAAAGTTAAACAAGCTGCCATCAAGGGACCTAATGGTGGGGGTTTGTCTCTTCCTCCCCCTCCACCCCCACCATGCACTTTTAATGGTTATGAAAAGTCAGAGTGGCTTTGAGTGTTGTTTTGCTTTTCCTTGAACAGGGATGTTCCATCTACTCTCCTCTCAAGCCTGATCAAGCCTTTTATTTGATCCCAAATAGTCCATGTTTTTAGTTTATAGAATTATGAATAAAGGCTTCATATGCCATTTAATAGACACGTTCCTTCTCATTCAGAAGTGTTTGGCATTTACACTTCTTATTTAAACATGTTTAAGCGATTCCATTACTAAATACTGCTGGAGGGAACCAAAGAGGGAGAAGAAATTTGGCAGAGATCCCAGTGCAATTTGGAGGCGAAGGTCTGAGGATGCTCACTATCCTATAGCATGACAGTAATTAAAATTAATGAAAAATCACTGCATAACACCCACCACTTGACATATTTCCTCAGGTGCTTTTTGCAAAAATCTCCGAGAGAGACCTGTGGCTTGGAGCTTTGAAGTTCCCCTGCCCCTCCTCAGTCTCACCTCTGCTTTCATAAATATAGATAGTTGAATAAATATTCTGAAAGAAGGCCATTACTTAAGACTCTTCTGTCTGAAGTTGCTTAAGATGACTTTGTAAAGCTGCAGTTTTGCCCAGGTAGAAGGATGGGCATTTGAGGAACTGCTGAGCCCAGTGGTTCCTCTTCAACAGCTCTGGAGACTCAGCAAGAGGCCACAGCAGGGCTGGTGGAGGATTGAAGAGCGAGGGGGAAAAAACCCAACAAAACACACAAAACCGAAAAAACAACCAACCAACACCCCCAAAAAAATACCCAACCCCCCAAAAATATTTTGTGAGAAGATAGATCTGTTTGGTTGATAAACAAAACCATCTGTAGACATGATGATTTGAGAAGATCTACTTGGAGGTGGCACTGGCTGTGGGTGAATCCTTGGATAACTATTTCTTTACACAGTTTTAAATGTTCACTAAGCTGCTCAGAGCCAGAAGTGAAAGTCCATGCCAGAATCAAAAAGCTGATTTAAACACATGGAATTTTCAGTTTCACTTCCCAAGGGTACCTTATTTTGGGGATCTTTCTCCCGTCTGCAGCAAAGAAGGGTTTGGTGACACCCTTGTGACTTTTTGACCTCTGTTTAAGGCTAAATACTGTGGGATAAGAACCATTAAAAACCAGTTCTTTCTTCTTGCACTTCAAATCTTTTGGACATTGCCCTTTTTATCTCAGGTGTCAGGATCTCATAACAGGATGCCAAAAGGCAAACTTGTGATTTGAGGGAGAAGACCATCTTTTATGCTTGTTTTTTTTTTTACCAGGTGAAACAGTCCTGGAAGAACCCTAATAAATTGTCTCTTATTGCCACCACGCAGTGCCACCCACCCAGGGCTATGGATTCTCTTTAAGATAAAGGAAACTTTCTGACCTCTTTTTTTTTTCTAAAACTTATGATCTGTTTGTAAGGATCTAAGTTTTCTCCTGTTGAAAAAAACCCCAAACATCAGCGTCTCAGAAGAGTTTTCAGTGTCACTTGAAAGTGATATTAAAAGATTCTTTGGAATCAGCAAAGCATCGAACATATAAAATCTTAATGCTTTACAAGCTCAGTGTTTGGTGAACAGTCAAGACACTTTATTACCCTAAGGAAAGAGACAGAGGTTGTTTCTGTCTTGGTACTTCTTATTCTGAGTTGCTCTTTGTTTTTTGTCATGTTGCAAATCAGCAATGAAGAAAACTCACTCAGCAGGCAGTAAAAGCAGCAACAAATGTTTACCCCTTGGGATATGTACTCTGGAGAGAATTCCCCACCCAAAAGCAGCAGACACTTCAAGGGCTACATGTGCAGGTTTAGCCTGACTTGGAATACAGGCAGAGAGCCAATCCAGGAATCAGACAATCCAGCTTGTTATTTGAGGTTCAAAAATTCTCCATCCAGCAGGTTAATAAGTTATCCACGAAGCACAAGAAGCATCAGAACTGCAGTTGGAAATATCTGATATTAAATCTCTAAAATAAACATTGAGAACTAGAGAAAATAAATTGCTCAGTGAAAGAATTGAGTAATATTATGATTTCCCTCTCCCTCACCCCTTGAACATGTTGCTTAATCTATGGTAAGACTGTAATTGCTGTCCTGAAGAAGGATGTGCATGGAGGTGCCTTTGGGTGCCACAACCTGTTTTCTTTTTGGCAGCAAAGAGTTGCCTTTCTGACTTTATTACTTGTCAGTGTTTATGAATAATCTGAATTTTGGGCAAGATTCTTATGGCACATTTATGAGAACAAATCCTGGTTCAAGTGAAGTTGATAAGAACTTTCTCCCTGACTTAAAGAAGCTTTTAGCTTGACAAAGTGTCTTTTCTATAATATGCAATGAAAACATTATTTGAACATATCCCACTCAGCACTTTTCCCCCCAAATGTTGGAGTTACAGGTTGGTTCCTCTGTACTTTTTCTTTGATTTTTTTTTTTATACTCTGAATTAGAAAAGGTTGAACAAGAACTTCTTCCAGGAATTGCACATTTTTGCAAATGTGGAATTTGTGTTGCAGTTCACAGGGCTGTGCTGTGATTTGTTGGGCCGTGTCCTGCTCATGCAGGAGGTTTGGGAGAAGGGTTATTTAGGTAGATGGTAAGTAATGAGGTATTGTTTGTTTAGGAGTCCCCAGCAAAGTGTCACACCCACAACAGCAGCGTGAACACACCCTCAGACTGTGAAGTCCTCGGGGCAGGGACTCCTGGTTTGTACAGAAGGGAACAAACCATAAGGTACAAGAATGTCCTTTTCCAGGGTATATGTGTGACTGACAAGTGCTCCCAGGAAAAACTGTGGATTCCTTTCTTTCCCAGAACTTTCCAGTCTTTTCTTTAGTTAGTTCAGGAATTGAACTTTTCAGCCTCTATTCTTGTTGGTTGGATTTTGTTTCTTCCTGTCTTGTCTTCCAGGTTTTATGACGACTTATTTATAGGTTTGTTTCTTCCAGGCGGTTAAATTGATCTTTAATCTTATTTCATGGCCACAGAGGAAAACAGCACAAGCTGCAGCAAGTTGGGAGCAGGCAGGGATTGTACACACTGTCCTGAGGCTAAACAGACCTTTGCTGTGGTGTCCTGGCTGCTGAAGTGTGCTCTTCTAAGGAAGAGGATGTTGAAGGAAATCTAGGGAATTTGTCCTTTTATTAGATTAAATGCAGGAAAGATATGTGGTCACTCAGGCCAGAGTGGAGTCCAGAGCTGGGCTGAGTTACCAGCTGAAGTGAGTCAGGCTGAGAGGGGGTGTGGGTGGGGAAAGAGCAGGGAAAACAAAATCTCTTGGGAGCAGAACAAATTCTCACTGTGAGTCAGGGCTCTGGGCTCTGAGGTTGGTTTGGGGCTGGAAATTGAGGTGATAAAGAATAAAAAAAAAAACCAAATCAAAAAATCATGGAAATAAAGACATTTCATATCAGGACTCAAGGCCTATTTTTACCTAAAATGTGGCTTTTATTAAAAAATTAGAGTAATGGGGTTTGAATTCCGCAGTTTCCAGCTGATGGGAGGAAAGCAAAGCTGCCAAGCACCTGAGCAGGGGCTGGTGCTGAGCTCACAGGAGCTGCCTTTGCCTGCCAGGCTCAGTGTCAGTGCAGAGATGCAGCATGACCCTGCTCCTGATCCCAGTCCTCTGGGGAGCAGGATTTGCCACTTGGTTCCCTTGCCTTGAGCAACTGTCCTGCTTTCCAAAAGAAATGGCTTTGCTACAGTTCTAATTTCCACTATTTCAACCCAGGTTTCTCATCTCCACTTTCTCTTTGATTTTATGGGATGGAACAAAACATTTCCTGGACAAGATGCAGCAGTTTCACCACAGACAAAGGGGTCAAGGCATTTGGATGGTGACAAGTCCCTCCATCAGGTTGCTTGACATGCTGGCAAGTACCAGAGTGAATGGTTAAGACACAAAATTATGCATAACAGGGCTCTGGGAAAATCCTGGTGCTTGACCCTACCATTTAATGTCCATGGAGGGCATTAATTTTGATTAATACTAAATATATAATAATAATAAATAAATAAATAAATAGATAGATATATAAATATATAAATATGTATAGATTAAATATATAAATATGTTATTAATAATTATAAAGACATCTTTCTCATTCTAAAGATATATTTCTATTTATAATGATAAATATATAAAATATATAAAACTATATATTAGGTACCTCTGTTAGAACCAAAGTTTTCTTGTGTTCAGTAAATCATCCTCAACAACAAGGACTTTTTGGAGCTGATCTCTTGGTCAGGTATCAGCAGGTTGTGATCACAGCTTCCACTGCACACTACCAGACACAAGAAAACCTAAATATGTGTATTTCCTGTGCTGGAACATCTTGCAGAATTAATGTTGTGTATGACCTGAGCAAGGATCATGGAACTCCTGCCACTTCCACCTTCTGCTGCCCTTCCTGGGGATTCTTTTAGGAGGGATTTATCATCCCAGAAGGACAACCTGGATTGTGGTGGGTGAGCCAAGTGTGGAACTGTGCCCCAAACCTTGAAACACCTGAAGGAAATGCTGTAAAACCAACTTAAAACAACTAAAAAAAAGGGGGGGGGGATAATTTTCTATACAGCAGAGAGAGATCTTCTGGAACTGGCTGTGATTTTTTGGAAGTGGCTGCCCAAAGCCGTGGGGAGGACAAAGAGCTGTTATGGAAAGGCAGGGATGTCTCCTCAACAGCCTGACCTGTGGGTCTCAGGGATGTCCAAGGGGAATGGCCTGGAGGAGCTGCCTGGCCTGGAATGTTTTGTCTCAGTAGAACTTTTGCCAAGTTGGAGACGCCACCAAACTCAAGAGAGCCTTGGCCAGACCTGCTGGGCACTCACACCTCGGAGGGCTCTGGTGCCAGGCTGAGCCTGCCTGTGCTTCCTGCTGCTGGAGAGGGAAACTCTGGCCCTGACAGCTCTGCACTGCTGCTGGCAGGTTTGGGGGTCACTCGAGCACACGGCTGGGCAGGACGTGCCCAACTGCCCAAAGGGCAGGTGTTCACAGGTGCCAAACTGGGAGCTCACTCTGGATTGCACAAGCTGTGCCAGAACCTTGCAGGTGGGGGGACAGGAGTGTTCCTCCTAACCCAGGACAAAAACCTGGATTTGGCCCCCAGGAAGCTGGTTTGTTCAGACACCCCCCAATGCAACTCTTTGGTAGGAAAAAGAAATCGGAGCTTTTCTTGCAAAGAAAAGTTGTTGCTGCTTTAACCAGCTCAGGACCCCTTGCTTATTTCAATTTTGAAAGCAGTTTTTCAAAGTATCTCTATGGAATGAAAATCTATGCCAGAGGTAGCTAATTAACATCCCCTGTCCCTTGTCACAGCAGCAGAAAAATCATCAGGGGTGGCTTCTGCATATAAAGCATCTGATGTCAATAATAATTGGATGCACAAACTTGGGATTTAATATCAGTCTTATCCAGTGTTTTTTTCAGATTCTGCACAATAATGAAGCCTGGGATAAATTGTATGAAATACCCTGATCATTTTTTTTCTTAATACTGCCCAAGTTAGAGAAATAGCTCTTACATAGTATTGACTTTTTCTCTGTTTGTTTCTTTCTTATCAAGTTTCAAGCATTTTTGAGGGTTTGGCAGGAGTCCCTAATCCCTGAAGCTCTAAATGATTTATCACCTCCCTTTACATGCACTGAAGTACCCCTGTGCCAGCTGCTCTCCTGTGGCATTCCCACTCCTCAGTCCTGAGGTGGGATATGTCTCTGCACAGGCAGAGACACTCCAGTGCCTCCCCAGCCAGGACACTTATCTGTGGGAAGTTTATTGCTCTAAAAACTGCATTTTTAGTGAACACACTCAGGAAATGTGTTTGTAAACACAGATTTATCACTATTTTGCTGCCTCCAGAGGAGATAATTGTAGAGTATTTCCTCCCAGTTCTGTCTGGAGCTCCTGATCTTTACTCAGCCAGTAGCAGCTCAATCTTTTCTGTATCATCTCTCCATTTTAAAACTGGAGCAAATTAGACCTTTTTTTTTTCTTTTCATTTAACCATAAATTATGGTTTTCTGGATTTGACTTACAGTTTTTAATTAATCTTTCCCCCATCCCTTCCCTCTTTCCAGAAAGTCTTTATCTGGCAGCTCTCCAGTGGAGGTTCTGCCCCAAGTCGAAATCCTGCCTCAGGATTTCCTGCTCTTGCCTCAGCTCATTGCATGGCCATGGAGTCATTCTGCAAACAAATTAATTTCTCCTTGTCTAGAAATTGTAGAGCTCTTTCCTTCTGTCCCTCTCCAAAGGATGTTCAAACAAATTGTAGAGCTCTTTCCTTCTGTCCCTCTCCAAAGGATGTTCAAACAAATCTGTCTGAGGGGCTTTCAGGGCACCGTGTTCAGGAGTGCCAGGTGCATCCACAGATGGAAAAGGAGCAAAAAAGGCTTGAAAAATGAGAGACGGGAAAAGCAAATTGTGTTGGTGGAAAAAACTGTTTGTTCTTCTTGTGTGAGTGGATTAAACTAAAAGGGTGCTGTCACCATACCCCTTCCCTTACACCTTGTTTTGGGTGCAGGGGCATGTAAATGTAAAGGGCACCTTTATTTGCCCCCCCCCTTCTTCATATGTTGAAAAGTTACAGCCAGTTTTCTTCCAGCACCAGTCTCTTCTGCAGCTTTACCCTCCTATCTCAGTGTTCTATTGCCTTCCAGCTTTGGAGAATTGGCTTTTTGTCTTGCCCTACAAATCTTCCACTGCAGGTATTAAGAGAAGTGTGGGTTTGTTTGCCTCGAAGTCCAGTCCTTCACAGGGAGTTTGGGTGGCTGGGAAACCAAGTGGCATCCTGGGGCTCTGAGCACCCTGGTTCTCCTCTGTCAGCAGATGACAATTGGTCACCAGCCAAAAATCTTCCTTGGGCACCAGGAGAAAAGCAGCAGTTGGAGTCAACTGCCAAGCAAACTGGGTTTGTGCGAGTCTTTAGTATCACAGAATCATTAAGATTGGAAAAGACCTTTAAGATCATGAGGTCCCACCATCAACCCAGCACCACCACCATGCTCACCACTAAACCATTTCTTGCCCCGCTGAGGAAGTCTATAACTGAAGGACACATCGTGGTTTTGCTGGGGTTTTGGACATTTCTTGGGTTTGGTTTTCTTCCCAGTCTCACCTTGTTTGTAGTTATTCTTCTCTGACTTCAGAAATATCAGTCTAAGCTACTCAATATCTTTGTTTCCTGCTACTGAATTCTGACCATACACCCAGCTCTGTGTAAAACAACTGTTGTTGAGTTGGTCTAAAAAAGAGATGGATATAACCAACAGAAGGTTTAGTGGCACAAGGGAATTTGATTTAGAAATTAAAAGTTCCTTCTAGCATTGGTAGTTAACTCCAGTCTTTTATCAGCTGGATTAATTTTCTAGTCTACTGGAACTGTGAAGAGATCAAAAGTTTAATTACCAGTGGGGCCTGGATTGTAATGCATTATCTTGCTTGTCTTAAAAATATTGCAAAAGCAGAAAATGTTTTTAACATTATATGATGTACCATTAGTCAAAATGCAGCTCTTAATAAACTTGCACTCTGCAGGATTGAGTGGCAGTGCAAAGGTAACATTACCCAGCTCGAGGCAATGCACCCCCACACTGGGGGCTTGCAAGAAATCCTGGAGCTGATGGCACTGGAACCTGTACCAGCTCCAGTCTGGTTTCTGCTCCTCATCCTCTGGACATTGTAAACCTCCTTAGAATAGGATGTGGGGGGAAAAAGGCAAAGTTTTGTATGACACGAAGTGTTCCACAGCACGATGCTGACACGTAACGGTGATGGGTTGGTGATGGTTTGCCTTGAAGCTGCAGTTCAATGGGATGGTTTGAGTGTGTGCTTGTAAATCACAGTTGTGCCATGGGTGTTTTGTGGTGAAGGGTCTACAGGAGGAACCACATGAGGAATGACTGAGGTCACTTGGTCTGCTCAGCTGGAGAAGAGACTGAGGGCAGAGCTCACCGGGGGCTGCAGCTCCGATCTCTGCTCTGGGGGGACCAGGGACAGCAGCCAGGGAATGGCTGGAGCTGTGTCAGGGCAGGCTCAGGTTGGATCTCAGCAAAAGGTTCTTCCCCCAGAGGCTGGTTGGGCACTGCCCAGGCTCCCCAGGGCAGTGGGCACAGCCCCAAGGCTGCCAGAGCTCCAGGAGGGTTTGGACAACACTCTCAGGGACAGGGTGGGATTGTTGGAGTGTCTGTGCAGGGCCAGGAGTTGGACTGGATGATCCTTGTGGGCCCCTTCCAGCTCAGGGTATTCCATGGTTCTGTGATATGGTGTGGCCATGGAACCATAAGCAAGATGCTCTTTTGAAAGAGAGTGAAAGGTGGGGATCTACACAGAGAAACCAGCTCAGAGCAGGGCTGGCACCAGCTGTGGGGTGACACTGCCTGTGCTACATCCTCTGGGAGATCACAAGGCTGATATTGGAGCATGGTAACATTTGGTTCTCTTCCTTGTTCTACTGATCATATGCTCTGTGTAGGTATTTTGTCTCTCTGTTTGTCAGTTAAATCTTCTCCAACTTGTCTTCCCGTGACAGGGAGATGGAGCACCAAACTGGAGGTTCACAGGTAGTGCTTGTGAAAGGGCCTGGAGATCAGCTCTCCAGGACAGGGACTGGCTCTTGCCTTGTCCTGTGCTGGGTGAGGTTTGTACTTCATACATTTTTAACAAGTGAAAATGCAGTAGGTGGGCAGGATGTGCTGCTAATGCTGCGCTTTGGCTATTTTTAGGAAGTTGTCTGTGCTCATTTACAGTTGTTGCAATCAGGGACAAATCTTTTCAGTCAATGCACAAATTAAAAGCATGTTAACGTGTTGGTCTGGATTCTGATGTCACCCAGGCAGGTGCTGCTCTAAAATAGCTCTATTGAAGTTCAGGAGCACATCTGATCAAAGGTGACATCAAAAGCAGCCAGATCTATAAAGCAATAGTTCTTTGTGGAAAACACACTGGTTTGCAAGAAAAGAAAAGAGCTTTATTGAATTACATTAAATTCTTGTCAGTGTGTTAGTGCCATAACCAACCCTCACTTCTGCATTTTCTAGAGTGATGATGGGAGGGAGTTGGCCTTGATATTTTTGATGGAGATTTTGCCACAGCGTGGTTTGAATATCTGGGGAGATTGTTGTGCTGCTCAAACTCAGAACTTGGCTGAGTTTGTTGTTGGCAATACTCTCCACGACTGACTCGCTCTGCAGCTGGCACATTAAGGCAAGTTTACATGTTTGGGGTGCAAGGAGATTGAAATACTGATAGAAGGGGTAAGAGAGGATTGCTTTGGCATTACGGAGGTGTGCAAAATGATTATCCCTGAAGCGCTGCCTGATGAGTGTGAACATGGCAACCTCTGCCTGCTGGCTTTGCTTGCTCTGCACCTACACCCAATCTTGCACAATTACCCACTTAAAATATTTATTTCTCACCTTTTGACTATTTGCATGACAGCTGAGTGGAAGCAGAGCTGCAGATCTGGAGCAGGATGAGATCACAACCCCTCGATGCTCCAGGCAATGTTTTCAGTTGTGAAAAGCACACAGGTAAAGAAGTATTTTTGTGTTTCATCTAAGAGATCAATATTCATTTGACAGTAAGCAGAGGGGGGAGGCCGGGAAGGCACAGGATCAGTGCTGAGGCAGGGAATGCTCACATTCATGTTGCCATCTAGTGGAACTGGTTCTGTGTCACTGTGCCTGCTGAAGTCTGGCTCAAAAAGCCTGAACTAAACCCTAGTTGCATTCATTTTGTTTGCCTTTTTTACTTTCTCTATCTTTACCAATTGACTTCAGTTCTAATAAAAAAGAAAAAGACAATAAAGGCAACTTGATTGTGCATTTGCTGCTTTTATTTTAATTTCCAGCTTATTATATTGATTTTCTAAAGATTGCTGGTGTCTGGGAAATGATACTGTGCAGATCTGTGGCGTTTTGGTTTCTGTGGGGAGTGGGAATCAGGAACATGCAGCAGGATCGGCATCAATATCCTTATCAGCTTGGAGTGAGAAAGTTGGAATGCTCTGGTTTTGTCTTTTATTCCTCCACAGAGGCAGAAAATTAATTTTCTAGGCTGGAAGATGCATTGGGGCAGCAGAGCTGTGTTTGGATGGGGGAAGTTTTGGGGGTTTTGCATTAGTTTGGTTTAGTTTATCTGACTTGGTTTTTTTTTGTTTGTTTGTTTGTTTTTTTAAGACTAGTGAAGCAAAGAGAACTTGCTCATCATTTCTATGTTGTGTTGTCAATAAAAAGGTGAGATATTGAGACAGAATTCAAAATACATGGCTGTTAATTCATGTTTCTTCTTGTCACTTGTTCACATTCAAGAAGGCCAGTTCTGTAGTGAAAGTGTGGTAATTCCTGGGATAAGCCCCTGCTTCGAGGAAAGCAGGGGAGTTACCAACGGATATATTAAATTAATTTAAAATTTTTCATCCAGAACATTTGGTATTTTGTATCCAAATTGCCTGCCTACAGTAAGTGAAACAGGGGGGGAGGCAGTGACTGGAATCCTTCCCTTTCCACTCTTGCAGAAAGAGAACTGTTCCAGACAGAATAAATGTGCAGCTTTGGGCTTTTGTGCTGTGACAGCAATGGGGAGACTTTAGAGATCCCTTTTATTTCATGTGTTGTACATTTTCTGTGTTTCAAGGCATATGATGGCATTGAGATGGCTGCCTGGTTTTCAGGACAGCCTTTGGACCACCATACCTGGCAAGGAGTCCCTTAAATAATAATAAGACGTGGGAACACTTTAAATAATAATAGGATGGTGAACCATCCTAAAATAGCCCTGATTCTAAAGTCTGCTTAAAAATAAAGCTTCCCTCTACCTTTGGAAAAGTGTTTCTTGGAGATGTAGCTTTTATAGGAAAAGCCAAATTCACCAAGTACTGGATAGGGCTGAAGTTGGCAGGTCTGGGTAAATATTATAAAGAATCAAAATGTGAAATCAAGGACTAGAAACAAGAGTGCTTAATTGTGTCATCTCCAGCTATGACACATGCAGGATCTGGCCCTTATGACAAAGCACCATTAGCATTTCAAAGCCTCTTTTGAAGCCTTTAAGGCCCTGTGTTCTGAGCTCAGCTGCCTGCACACACAGAACTCCCTGTGACTGACAGCAACAGGAGATTTCCAAAGTTCTTTTCCGGTAAGAAGATGCAGAAAAATAAATGTTCCTTAGAACAGGCCTTGCTCTGACTTCCCAGCCCTGGAGACCCTCAGGAAAGGTGGCTGGGAAGCTTTGGTGACTTGTCAAACAGCTGTAAACCTCAGCTTTGATTTTCAGTGTCTTTGGCTGTAATTGAGGCACCATTTTCAGTCCGTGGGTCTGACCCAACCTGTGCAGTTTTCTCCCAGTCTGTGTTTGCCACAGCTCAGCTGCGCTGGGAGAAGGCCCCGTGCCAGGTCCTTTGTTCCAGATGAAGGATTTAAATCATTTAACATTTCGAGAACATGCCTAGAAATCAATAGAGGGGATTAGAAAATCAAATCTGTTCAAGTTCAGTGCAGAGCCATAAGGGTTGAGAAAGGTGGCAAGAGTATTCTTGGAGTCAAACCCGGGGATGAAGGCTCGGGACAAACCTTGAGTATGAGCTGATGTGACCCTGCTTTGTTCTGAGTTAGCTGAAGAATGCAGACCAACACCACCTAAACCTGAGCAGAGAGGCCTGGCTTTCCAGCATGAGACCCATCTTCCTTTTAAGAAGTTATAAAGCCCAAGTCTGACCAAAGTGGTACCTCAATGCAGGAAATCAAACTGAAAACCTTTCTCTAGAACCTCTAAGTGTCAGGTTTGGGTTTAAACTTTGTCCTTACTCTCTGTCTATTCTTCCAGCATGAATTGCTCATAGCAGAAGAGCAGGAGGGATGGTGTTGAGGAAACCAAGCTCTGCAAGCAGAAATTAGGACACCCTACCAAAGAGAAGGGGCTCTTGACTCACAAATGAGCCCCTTAATTTCCAGAACAGCAACATCAAAAGCAAACCTGTCTGTAAATAGAGACCATGGTAAAGGGGCTGCATCCATCAGCAAACCTGTTAGAAGTGATAGAGTTGAACATGTGAGGAGCTTCTCTTAACAGGTTGGAACAAGGTACCATCAACATCCTCAAAGGAAAAGTCAAACTTGGTATCCAAATCTGAGCTCAGGTTTCCAGAATTGGACTGGAGAATTCTGAGAGGTGGGAATTGGAAGAGGAGAGCAAAGATGGTTTTCTTTACTTGTGCAATTTCTCAATTAGATATGAGTTGATCCAAATCTGGTTTTATTAAATTGCAATTAAATTTCAAAACCAGGCTGGACAGGGCTCTGAGCAACGTGGTCCAGTGGAAGGTGTCCCTGTCCATGGCAGGGGGTGGAACCAGATAAGCTTTAAGGTCCCTTCCAACCCAAACCATTCTCTGATTCTAAAACTGAACAGAAACACAAATGTTTGTCCCCTAAAAAAACCCCTCTAAACAGGAGTTGGAAACAACTTGCAGACTTCAAATGAAGGAAAACGGATGCTCTGTTGGGACTTTACTGTGAAAGTAGCAGTTCTGCAGAGCTTTTTCACTCTTAGAGTTTAAACCTTTGGCTCCCACCATCCAGTGAAACGAGTCCTTGGAGGTGGGGACAGGGCATAGGGGTGTCCTTGGAGAGGAAAGGATTCTGCTAAGAACCCCCCTGGTTTTTTGGGAGTGATTGTGAAGCTGTGCTGGGTACTTTCTTCCTAGTTTGTCTTAGGTACACTTCCAGAAGACAATTTCTATTTTAGATCAAAGAGAAATGCAAAAGCACTCTAGAAATCCTTTTTCAGGCTTTTGCTGTGGTTTGATGGTTTTTTTTCTTCCTCCCCTTCAGTTACTGTGTGGTCAACCTTGACAGGCTTTTAATGCTCTGCCAAGATCTCTGGGAGCTGCAGAGACCATCCTTCTAATGGATATATGATGTAATTATATTTCAGCATCCTCTAAATGGGTCTGTTCTCCTACCAGGGTGCTTACATGTGCATGCAGTTGAAAGTTTTGTATTGTGCATATGTTTTTGGTAAGGATGTAAATTATCAGAAGGCCAAGAGAGTTTTTGGTACCCACTGCTGACTGACTATAAATGTTTTTCCTTTGTCTGATTAACTAACTTCTCCAATGTAGTAGTAATCAGAACTGCTTGTTTTCATATTCAGCTACTAAGTGACCAGAAATGTGAAGAAAAATCAAGGTGGAAAAAATGCTACCCTTCAGGACTTTAAAAGTTGGCCTTTTAACCTGTATTTTCAACACCTGCCTTGAACAAGGCTTTGGTGCCACAAAGGCTGATGACTGATCCCTGGTGCTGATCTCCACCTCCCCACAGCAAACTGCTGCTTCCAGAGAAGCCAGAAAACCCCAGAGACTGTTTGTTTTTGAAACTGGAAACAGGCTCTTTGGACTCTTGGCTTACAAACAGGGGGATGTGGAACACTTGACACTACAAATTGCAAGTGAGGACTGGAAGCTGTGCTTGTGTTGGAAGCGTTGCTGCATTTTCCTCACGTGACCTCGTGGAGGGTTTGATGCAGAGATTGGCTGCAAAGCAGGAGTTTGGGTGTGGATTAACTTGGGGTTGGGTGCTTTCTAGTAGTATTTTGTGTTGCTGCATGTGCTTGAATCGCAGTGTTTGGATTTGCAGAACTCAGGGGCTCTGTGTTCTGGGCCTAGGCTGGGGCTGCTGGCCTGGTTTCTAAGGGAATTTACAGTTCAGAACTTGCCCTTGTTTGCAAATGGTTTTTAGAACATACACATGGGAAGATGCCAAAATACAAGTCATGGAATCCCAGAATGGTTTAGGTTGGAAGGGACCTTAAAGCTCATGCAGTTCCACCCCCTGCAAGGTCAGGGACACCTTCCACTGTCCCAGGTTGTTCCAGCCTGGCCTTGAACACCTTCAGGGCTGAGGAGTCCACAGCCCCTCTGGGCAACCTGTGCCAGGGCCTCACCACCCTCACAGGGAAGAATTTCTCTCCAATATCCCATCTCTCCCTGCCCTCTGGCAGTGGGAAGCCATTCCCTGCGTCCTGTCCCTCCATCCCTTGTCCCCAGTCCCTCTCCAGCTCTCCTGGAGCCCCTTTAGGCACTGGAAGGGGCTCTCAGGTCTCCCTGGAGTCTTCCCTTCTCCAGGTGAACCCCCCCAGCTCTCCCAGGCTGTCCATGTGTTATTATGAACAAACCAGGCATTGTTTTTGAGGATGTATTATTACATTCACTAAGATGCAACACTACTGTAAGAAAAAAAAAAAGTTGGATTCAAGCTCATTCAAAGCCCCTCTGGCTGTTACTGGATGTAAGTGCTCACCTGTAACAGCCTTGGTTCTGTGCACTATAAAATCCCCTGCTAACCCTGTAGTCTGTGTGCCCAAACACATCTCATTAGGGTCACTGATGATTTTTCTTGGACAAAGATCACACAAGACCCACATCTTAAACAGGAGCTTTGGAAATCATTTAAATGGTAGGTAATGCTGCTCTTTTTTTTTTTTTTACTCTAGACTGCATTGTGCAGCAGAGTGCTCAGAATAGCTGGGATTGAGTTTGAACACTTTAGATTTTCTCACAGTCAATATTTCAAGGGAGAACTGAAAAGCGAAATAGGTGTGGGATAAAAACAAACAAATAAATAAATAAATAGAGGGAGAGAGAGGAAAGTTGTTGAAGTTCCAGTAAGAACAGATTTTTAACAGCTTTAAATATATAAAAATCAATTTCCAGGAGTTGTGATTATGGGATGGAGCACTAGAACATGAATCCAAGCAGAGAGAGAGGCAGGGGATAAGGGAACCTAGTTGGTAGCTTGCTCAGTCCCTGAGCAGGTGATGAGGAGCTCGATGGGGCTGGGGCTCCTTTGTCCCCTGGCTTTGAACAGAAAACACCCTCGTGTTAAACTCAGAACAAGCCAAAGTGTCACCTGCAAAGAGCTCAGTCACGGGGGGCGACCCAGAGGCAGCTGAGCACCCACAGCCCGTCGCTCACACTTCTGCTACAGGGTTTTGTTTTCTTTTCAAAGCAGTTTCCTGTATTTTGGTCATATAGAATTACAGTTTCAAGCTCTGTTTGAGCTGGTTGGGTTTGCCCGAGTTCAAAGAAATCCAGACTTTCAAATGCTAACCAAATACATATCATTTCTATGCGCTGTTTCTATGCTACCTTTCAAATTTTGGGATAACTTAGTAGAAAAAGGCTCTAAATGATATGAATTTGCAGTGATTTAAAAACAAAAATCCTGAGCATTGTCCCTTGTGATTAAAGAGGCTGTAAATCAAGCAGGTAGGGAACTTTCTACATCGTGCCTTTCTTCATAAATCCTTTGATGTTGAACTGCAGATGTTTAGCCCAGTCCAGCATCATCCAGTGTCACCTTTTCCCAGCAGTGCAGTGCCCTGCACTCTCTGCCCTGAGCCCTGGGGTGCTGCACCCACAACCTGCCTCGAGAAAACTGTCTGTGGGCTCTGGGTTCTGTCCTTCTGACTCCCTTTGAGCTGCTCTTGCCTCTTGAGGTTTAATACCCCCTCTAATCTTAGGCAAACTGTCAGACCAGGGAAGCAGTTGTTAAATTTCAGTGGCCTCCAGAGCTGGAAAATGTCTAAGGCCTTTTAATCAAATAAATCAAACTGACCCAAGTGCCTGTTGTTGCTTATAACAAAATAAGAGAAACAGAGTAGTGCTGAAGACACATATTATGTTTTGTACTGCACCAAAGTAAAACAAATGACACGTACTGTGTAAGCAGGTAATAACATCTCCCAAACAGGAGAGTTCCTGTGTTAATCATATTTGACTTCTCTTGTTTCCTTCTCCCACCCAAGAAAGCAGGTTGCTGAAATTGTGACAAATGCTTGCACACTTGATGAAATAAAAATCATATTCAATCTTTCCCCCCAGTCCACTGTGCCAAGAATGCTCCCAATGAATTGTGGGGCCGTGTTTTTAGGCTTCCTCCATCTAAACTTTTTAATGGAATTCCATTTGAAGTCGTCCCTGAAGTGTGTCTCGTTCCCTTGCTCTCCTTTGCACAGTATAATGGCTTCTTTAAGCTTTGAAAGCGAGTTGTTGTGGCCTAAAGTAACAAATCAGTTTTGGAATGCATGCTGTCTGTTGTAAATGATTTGGGGGTAATAAATTTTCTGGTACAAAGCAATAGGCAGAGTTTTCATAATGTTGAACAGTTTGGACTTGTCCTGAAGGGAACAATGTCGCGAGAGCAATGAGCTGCTTCCAACTATTTGTTATTACAAAAGACAATTTTTTTTTTCCTTAAGGTAGAATCCTCATCAGATTTCACGCTTTGCTGTAACTTGTTTTATTCCTTGTGTTAGACAAATAAAAATATTTGAGCACAGTTGTGTATCTGTTACATCTTTTAATGTAAACTTTTTTTTTTAGGCTGCTTAGGAAAACTTATCCATGTTACCCTTTATACTATAGGCCCGTTAAAGTGGATTTGATTGCTCTTAGAGCTTTTGATACACTGCATTTGAATCTTGCAAATGGAAAACTGAGGCAACAGTGCAGAAGCTGGATGTGTTACCTTAAGTTGAACGTGGTGGTTTTTCAGCACTCATTAAGTTCTCTCCTGGAAACGTCCACAGATGGCAACTTCTAGAACTCACCCCCAGACAAATCTGATGAAGTAACTGCTCCAGGCAGCCCTCGAGTTAGAACTGGGTTTTGGTAAGACTAGATGTGCAATGTGTCAGTAGGCAAGACTCTTCCACTTTTCCATGCCAGTGGCACTGGTTCTGGCTATTATGCACCATGTGAAACCTGGAGTCTTCACCTGAATATCCAGCTTTAGGGATTGCAGTGCAGGAAAAATGAAACTTCTTAACATCCAGCAGCACTGGGAGTAACTTCCCTTTTCCAACACTTTTCCTTCCCCAGACCCCGGCTCTTACAACAATTAATGATGAGGAGTTGTTTAACGGTACTTTAACAGATGTTTACAAAGCCATTAAGTTGTTGTTGAGACAAAAGACTGTGAGGAGCTGGTTTTTCCCCTTAAAGCCAAGAGAAGTCCTAAGTTGAAAGGGAAATGAAAGGGCAGAGAGGCTGGTGTTAGTGAATGCTCTTTGGATGACTGCTGGGGACAGCAAAAGGAGGGGAGGAAAAATGTGGGGCCAGTGAAAATAAAGTCAACTGCTTTTTCCTGAGAGCAACGGAAAGCAAATGCATTCTGATACCACAGTACTGTCGTTGAATCATTGATAATCCAGACAGGCAGGTCATAATTCCCAGCAGGAGAGATACGTGGGACAGTGGAGCCCGTGCTCTCCTAACAGCAGTGATGCTAAAATCCAGTGTGATGTAGTGACCTTAGATGTTGGATATCCAAAAGCTTTCAAAGACTTAAGCAAGGAAGTCTGCAAACTGTTATTACTGGGGAGAGGGATGTAATTTCCTGATTCTCAGCCCTCTGCAATTCTGGGAAAACTGTGGATTTCTGGAGTTGCCACCAGGACTTTATATCATAAAATGACAAAGGACACTGGACCTGCTGGATGGAGCATGTCACACCCAAAATGCACAGTTTATGTGTCTGCACAGATGAATGTTTCTGTGCCAGCCAATCGATGGGCCTGCAAGGAAAATAACACCTAGGATAAGCTTTGTGTGCCATAACAAATTTTCTTAATTGGCTATCTAGTTGGAAATACCAGCTGATTTTGGGTGGAGTGATCCTGGCTTAAATGGGAATAGTGGAAGAAATTTGTGCGTTCAAGATGGATTAAAATCTGCTCAAGTGAGACCTTTGACTATGAATGGGAAGTAAGCAGTGAGTGGGTGGGTTTCCAAATCTGACCTGTGCTACCTTGTGTTTTGTCATTAATCAGCTGCAGTTTGTCATTTAAGGGTTGCCTAAACAGGGTCCTGGCTCGGGAGGGAGTAGAGGAGCTGGTTTTGCAGGGAGGGAAAGCTCAGGATTATCTTCATTAGCAGGATTTGACAACTATGCCCTTTCCTAGTGCACATCCCAGTTTGTGCTCCAGACTGAGGGCATTGAGTGATCACCAGAGTGACCTTCCCCTTCTCAGGGATTAGTTTGGTTGTTCTGTGTTGCACCAGGCCATGCCATGGGGAGCGGGGAGACAAAACCCTCCCAGATGTCCCTTCCTCCCTTGCTGCCCTTTTCTTCCCTCTCTTCCCCATGTACATCCCAAAGGATGCTCCCCCAGGAATGGGACACACTTATTTCTGAGAGCTGTGGATGTGTCTTGGTGTGAAGGGAGAAGAGGCTCCACCTGAGCACAGACTGGACTCAGTGTCTGTATTTGCAGGAATCAGGTTTGCTCTCTGGGCCCATATTTCTGTGTCCTTTAGTCCTTTTTCCTCTCTCACAAACCAGGAGCTGTGTGGCCACTCAGGAAATTAACTTACTTATTGATCTTTCTGAGGGCCCAGGGATGTAATTCTGGCTTTATTACATCAGATTTTAGAAGATATTTTTGATCAGTGGCAAAAGCATAAAAGTCATGGGGGAAAAAAAGCTCCTGAAAGGACAGAGAGAAGAAACAGCAATCCTGTGTCTCAGAGCAGGTTTGGGGACATAATCAAATCAGGATTCATGCATAAGGAAGAGAGGGAAGATTTTAGTGACTTGTGTACTTTAGCAAATTTATATCAGCAAACCTAATATTAGAATCCATTTACAAGCTTCAGTTTTGCCCTATTTTAGCTCACAGGGAGAAGTTCAGGGTTTATTGTGCAGCTTTTTCTTTCCACCACATATTTTCAGAGCTACTTATCTTTATCATTCCCCTTTGTAGCCTAAAACTTGGCTTGGCTGCTCATGAGGTTTTCCATGAAATTGCTTAAGGTGTTCCCATAACTAATTTTCATACAGCAAATGTTCTCCTCTTTCCCTAAGAACACCCATGGAATGTGTGACTTCCACAAACAGCCTCAGCAAAAATGTGCCCTGAATCTACAATGATCAAACCTGAAACAATTAAGATAAAACAAAACTAATCTATCAGAGGACAGGAGTAATGCTGATTTGTTCACTGCAATTTATGCTTTTGACTTCTCCCCCCCCCCAAGTTTCCAGTATCTCATAGTGACAATTTCTAATTTATAAAGCAGATGTTTATCTGGACACAGACACACGATTTTTCTGGGACAGCTTTGCTTTTAGAAGTAGCTATTTGTCAGTTAAACTCGATTTGATGAGTTAGCAATGAAAGAAGCAGTTCATTAAAAAAAATGAATGAGTACTGTACTTGGATTTCTTACTGACTTCTGGGTAAACTCAGGTAATCATTTACTCAGATAAAAAATCAAGACACTTAAAGCTGAATTTTCTTGAGGATTTTGTTTTCAATACCTATTCCAGGTTTCTTACAGAACTTACTTTTATGTACAGGAACTGAAGTTAGACCTGGCTCTGAAAAAAGGTAGCCCTGAAAAAGATTTCATTCTGTAGCAATTAAAATTTACTTTGTCAAGACAGAAAATGTTGATGAGGCTCCCAAGAAATGAGAGAACAACATTACAGCGACGAGTTGGTTTTTGTTGGGGTTTTATTTATTCCCTATTAATGCACCAGCAAATACATGTCCTGCATCCCCAATAGGTAAAGGATTCCAACCTCATTATAATGGAGCTTCCACGTGAAGCTGTCAGATCTCTGGAGTGAGCAAAAGCAGAAACAGTCTGTCACCCTGGCATTTCTCTTTCCACATTTTCCTTATCACCAAGCAAAGAATGCATTTTTCATTTACACCTACCTGTACCTTCGTGCAGCACAACCAACCTTTCATGCATTTCAGAGGAGTAGAGGTGTCATGCTAATGATATGTTCCTTTTTCTGCCTTTTGAAGGGCAATTTAAATTGTCTTCCTCGAGCATGGTTTGCATTAGTGATGCTAAAACGTGTGCAGTAAATGGATCCAGTGTAGGAGTGAAGGTATTTCTTTCCTCAAGACTGAACAGTCTTTTTTTTTTTTGCCTTATTGAAATACAAATTACCATGTCTGTTTGGAGCTGAAGTGTGGGGTGTTCTTATTAGCACCTCCAGCCTGAAGCCTTTTCATATTCAAATGAATGTTAAGTGTTACAGGATTACACATCAGCTCCACTTAAAAAGAATGGGCTGAAGAGCTTGTTTCAGCTGTGTATTGTTCATTTGAGAGTACATTATTCTCATTTTTAAACCATATTTCATCATCTCCTGGTATTTTGGAAGAGAAATAAGAAAAGGCAGATCAAATTTAAGCCTTGTGTTAGCTCAGATCGATTATCCTGCATTTTCATCTTGCCTTTCTCCTAAATTAGCTAAATATTTAAAGAATAATGGAGCAGAAATGGCTACTGCATTGGAGGATTGCTTTTTTTCCTTATTGATACCATCCCCTTGGCCTTAGAAAAGAGACTATCTGCAGGGATACATTTGATGCTTGACTGGCAGCTGTATAGATCTTTCTAAGTGTGTGTTGCAGTGCTAAAAAAGTTTGTCTCTTCTCAGAAAACAGTGCAGCTTTAGAGGAGTGTTCTGAAACTGCATTCAGGAAGTCATTTTGGTGCCTGGACTAACTATTTGATTAAATGCTTTCAAAAAAATCCCTCCAAAGTGCAGTAGCTTTGTGCATTGGGTATGTGGTCTCCATGCAGGTCAGGGAATGTTGTGGCTGCAGAAGCCCCTAAAAATGTCAGATTAGGTGAAATTTTTGGATGAAGTGTATCATCCTGAGCCCATGATTTAAGGATCCTTGAATAGCAGAGTTTCTTCAGAGGATGTAAGCTGTGGAGCACTGAGGGTGGAGCAGTCCAGCCCAGAGCTGCTGAGTGCCCCCAGATCTGCCAGGAAGGTGGGGGGGATGGTGGGATGTAGGACCAGCTTCCACACTCCCGTAGTCCTGAACTGCTTTGGGCATCTGCAGAGCATCCAAACTACTTGTGGAGTCTTAGGGTGGCCAAACACGGTCCTGCTCACACCATTTTCCACTCCCACTCAGTCCCTTCACCTTCCTGAGATCAGCAGATGATCCATTTTCCAGGGACTTGCAGAGGCTTCCAGGAACAACTTTTCCCTACCTGAATTGCTTCAGCTTGACCCATCTTCAATCTTCATATTGCAAAATGAGTGTATTTGTTAGAAATGTTTTTAAGGATTTGCTCTTCTCGCTTTAGTGCTGAACTTCTTGTACTTCTAAAACTTTTGGAATAGCAGCTCTTCATTTTAATGTGGGCAAATAAAACCAGGGGAATTAGAAGGGCAACTGCATTGACTGCAGTGATTTTATTGACAGTGTTAGGGTGAGGTGGCTGCAGTTTTCCTGTACATGTTAGACAAAATTCTATTGGCAATGAGTTTGCCTGTTAGTGGATTTTTTTCTTTACCAGGGCTTGAAATATTTCACCAAATACCTTTCAAGAAACCATAAAACATCATTTTACCATAAAGACTGTGAGCCAAGACAGAGAACAGAGATAAAAACCTTTGAAACTCAGCACACCCTAATACCATTTTCCCATTTAATGAGCTGTCATTATTTCTTTTCTCCTGGGAAAGTGTTTATCACTCACAGTGACATCCCCTCTGATGACTTTTCACTGCTCCCATCAGCTTTATCAACTGAACAGCTGCTTTTCTGGTCCCCCAGCCGTGGTTCAGTGGCACTGCCTGTGCCCTGTCCTGTCTGCCCAGGGGAATAAGGAGCAGCAGAATGATGGGGACTGGCTTGCATGATAGAAAATCTGAGATGATAAAGATGCACAGGATTTTTCTAACAGTCAGGAGATGTGTCTTGGGAGGATTGGGAGCAGAAAGAGTTGGTAGAGAACCTCCTGAGTGGCTTGTCCACTTTGGGAAGTTTAAACAGACATGACACTTTTGACACAGGGCATCACAAAAATGTGAGTTCCAGATCTATTACCTAAAGGTCTTAAACTAATTGTTTGTTCCTATTACATCCCCTCCTGATACTACTTTACACCTGCTTCTGGCTACTTTCAGAGCCTGAATCTTGAGCTACAAGGACTCAAGTGTGACAAAGTACAGTCAGAAATAGTAGGAGTATGAGGGGAGACAGACCCACTTGGTCTATTGATGGCACTGCATTAACTGACAGAAGAGATTTGCAGCAGAAATGTGATGCTTTTCAGAGTCATTGTGGGGGAAAATATCCCAATTAATGTTCCTGATACTCTGAGAACAAATATGTGGTTTAAGTAGTGACAAATATGTCATTACCACTTGGCCAATAGCATGTACTTTAATATCACATTGATAGTTGGATTTTCAGATGTGCAAACAACTTGTTTTTTAAAAGATGGGCATATTGTAAGAATATTAGAAGGAGGGAGTCTAAAAAAAGCCTGTGGCTGGCAATAGGAAAAATTCCTTCCTTTGATGGTCTCCTTGTCACATTGTGCTGCCTTACAGGGAGCAAGAGCAGTGGGGTGTGTTGTACACACAGAGCAGCTGATTCAAAATGATTTCTTACCTGATATCACCCAGATCTGCTCTTAATATGTTTTGAAAACCTTCCTTTTCTTCCCATGTTTTATGTTATGCAGTAGTTTTATCCAGAGATTCCTTGGTGATATTCCTGGAATATCACAATCAGGTTACAGGAGAAACAGGAGGTAGGACAGAGGTGGCAGCAATTTCCAGTAATGTGACTGAGCTCAGGCAAATCCTGGAAAATCAGGAGAAGGAAAGGAGCTACAAGGCTTTCTAATAGAAGACAAAGGTGTTTTGGCATGCACATCTGATTTCACCCAGAATGGAAAAGACCAGATTTTGGAGAAGGGAAAGTAGGAAAACGACCTCCTAAAACTGATTTTAAAAGCAAGCCTTGAGTTCAAACCTTGGGCAGAGGTTCAAGTCAGTTCTTTATCTAAACCAGTTCACCTAATCCTAGTTATCAGCTTTCTCCTCTCTTGTAGGCATGAGTTGCTTTATAGCCAAAGGGAAGAACCTTCCCAGTGCAGAAATACCAAGGAACTTGCCCCAGCTGGCTGCAGGAGCTGAAAGAATTTCTCCCCCTATTTTGGATTTCCCTGACACTGAAGTTATTATTTTTTTAATAATGCATCTCTCAGTTTTTATGGGACTCTTTTGTCTTTCAATTTTGGACCCCCAAGATTTTCACCTTTCCCAGTTGCTGCTTTGCAAACAGGACTCCCACAGCCTGTGCTCAGCACTGTGGATTCCTGATCCTTGAAGGTTTTAGTGACCCTACAATTTATTCATGGACTGTGATAAACTCTTATTTGTATAATTCATGGAAAGCACTAAATAAAAGGGGTGCTTTATGTATTTTTTTTTCCAGTGCACCGCCCTGCCCTGAATAAAACAATGGAATTAAAACGAAGCATTTATAGAAAAACTGGCCATCTGTCCAAACACTGCTCAGCTTCTTGTCCAAAGGCTATTTTATGGAATTTGGTGCTGAGTGTTTGTCTGTGCACCTGTGGTTGCACACAAGGACACTTCTTCTTCCTTAGCTAAATATTTATACAGGAGATACTTGCACTTAATACTGCTTATTTTCATTTTGCCTTAGTGAAAATATCACCATTAAAATGGAGCAGGGCAGGAATCTGATGCAGCTCCTCCTCACAAGTCTATCTACTGCTGGAGAGCTGACCTGTTCCACTGCTGATTCCCTGTGGAACTTCTCTAACAGCCACAATCCAGAGGAGCTGCAGCTTTAGGAGTTCCCTGGGAGAGGGTTTGGCCTCAGGGGACCTGTGGAGCCGCCAGGATTTTGCCTCTTCCCTTCCTGGGAAGGTCAAGCCTTGCCCTCATCCCTTGTTCAGCACTTGAACCACTTGGATTTGAATGAGCTGGAATTCTTGGGTGTCAAACATATTCCAGTGGGATGTCACACGGCTCTGCCATCCCTTCCCTGCTGGCTGCTGCAGGGATCAGGCTCTTGGATCCTTGGATCCTCTCACTCCAGCTGTGCCACAGGGAGAAGGAGTTGCAAGAGGTTTACCAAGCCCCAACTAAGTGTCTCCTCCTCACTGGTTGTTCCTTCAGTACTGCCACAGTGGGGGAAATCAGGAATTAAAAATAAATTAAAAAATTCTTTATTCCTGTGACTGAATTATAGAAACCTTATCAGATCCCTTCTAGAGATAAAGGGCACATCCTTTATTTGTAGGTGGAGCTTGGCCTGCTTTGCTATGAGAGGTGGCAACAACAAAGGGGAATTTGGATAAATTTCAGTTCACCACTTTAAAATCGAATTGCTGAACTAAAAGAAAAAGCTGTGCTAGAGGAAACCTAAAATTCTGTGGTCTTGGGTTTTTTCGGTTTAAAAAGTTCTGTCTTGTTTTCAATATCTCTATAATGTGGTTTATGAGAGCACAGAACTGATTTGTTTATGAATTCGGTGATTCCTTGGTTCTGCAAAATTATTGAGTGTATTGAAAATAATTTAAGTCCTTTTTATTGCAGTGCAGTGTTAACTCTTGGAAATGCCAAATATTACAAAACACCTGTCTAACAGTATAATACATATTCTGGGAATAAGGCAGCCTCTATCCCATCATAAAATACCAGTGCTCAAAGATTATTTCTCTTCTGTTGCTGGAATTCCTAATTTTTTGTTGCTGCTCAAGCCAATCTCCAGTAACCTGCTGTTCCTGTGGTGTAACCTGCTGGTAAACAATCCTTCATCTTCCCTTTTCTCTTGCTGTCATCTCTTCCTGCAATGATTAGAACCCTTCTCCACCCTTCAGGAATGGCATATGGTCACAAACAATATATTCAGATGAAAGGGAAACACTTGACCAGCGTGTCTTGGCAGCTCTTTGATCTCCTTGGGGAAGGCTGGAGCATCTTCCAGCCATCCCTGTCGGAAGGTGAACAGGGGAAACCTTGTCTTGTTGGGGCAGAGAGCTCTGCATTCTTCACATTGACAGGGAAACACTGATCACCTCCTGGTGCTGCACTGGATGGAAAGTGCAGCAAATAAAATGTGTTAGGGGAAGAAAAAAATTAACAATATGTTCTCCAAAGAGCTGTTAATGAACTGGCCAGTCAGTGCAGGGCATGGTGTGTGCAGGGTGTTCACAGGTGGGTGTGTGCAGGAGTTACATGGAATTCTTTGGCAAGAAAAACATTGGTTTCTTGAACTAAACTATCAGAAAACAGAACATTCAGAGTGTAACTTGAGATGGCAGCAAACAGCAAAATGATGGAAGGGCTTCAGCTCAAGGAGGTATTTGACTTCTATTTAGAAATATACAGTTTGAATTTAGGTAACTAATTGAGAAATGTCATTTGAAGACACAGCAGAAGCTCCTACCCAAAAGGCAAACATCAGATGATGCTGAATTCATGCTGTGACACTTGTACTAAGTGATTCTGAAGTGTTTCATGAACATTTGGCTGGTTTGTGTGTTCAAGATGTGTGATGTGGCAGGAAGGACACAGACCTTGTTTCACCTGACAGTTGGATGACAGCACTAAGATCTGGGGTCTTGTTAAACCTCCTAAAATTGAAAACCTTCAAATTACTGGACATTAAATTTAGGGCTGAGTAGTATGGTCAAGCTCATAGAGAAAATGGGCAGTAGGACACGAACCCTGATTCCAGGATCCACATCCAAAATGCCAGTTTGTATTGCTTTGAGGCTTGTAATTATCATACTTTCAAATTACAACTGGTTGAATGCAGGAACCAAACAGACCTGTCAAAACCATCTGCAGGTAATTTGCCACCTTCCCTTTCTGTTGTCTCCCATAGCAAGGCAAAGAGCTGTTTGCATTCCCTGTACAGGCCCCGAGCTGCAGCTCCTCATCTTGACTCGTGTTCAGGGGAGGCAGAACTCTTGTTTTCCCCCAAACCTCCTGTGCCTTTTTGACAGAGACTGTCTGATTTCTGTGCATTGGGAAGGGCTGGTTATGCCGATAGTGAGCAAATAATAATTTTAGTGTAATGAATACATGCTGATAGACAGGTAAATCTTTTTCTTGGATTTTTGCATACTTAAGGATCTGGCCCCACTCCCGTTCCATTGAGGGCAGATGAGATGCTGTGAGATTAGTCTCATATTAATGACTACAGAACCTTATGTCATAAAGGTATATAACAAAAGATTGTGTCATATAGGTACTAAAAACCCCCTGGTTACCTTCCTAAGGCAGTGCTTCAAAACCTGTTGGTTCAGCAGATCTTAAACTCACATAAACAACTTTTTCTGCTCTTTAAAACCTTTGCATTACTGAAATGCTGATTGATTTCTGCCATTGTCCAACATCTGACCTGCTGAAAATACTGTGTGAGATTGTTCTCCCTCTGCTGCTTTTGAAGGAGTTATGAAATAAGATATTGTAAAATGCAATGTAGATGGATCCTGCCTGATCCAAGGGACACAGTTTATGGACTCAGGGGAGATGGAAACATTTGGGCAGTGTCTGGCACAGTTTGTGAGCAATATCCAGAGCATCACATGCCCAAAAGCCAGTCAGGAATGACTCAGCTGGGTTATTCTAGCTCAACACACAAATATCTTAAAGGGAAGTGGTTCTGTCTAGATGTGTATGTTTTTATGTGCACTTAGGCACACAAAAGAGAAGATTGATTTCTAGAAAGGCTTCAACCTACAGTTATATCTAAGATTAGTATTCCTGATGGATGTCTTCAGAATATTGATATCAAGTTACTCTCTCCATCAATCATATCATGTTTGCAACTACTTTGAAAACGAAGGTCTACTAATTAAAATGACAAATAGGGGGTAAGCAAGTCTTAGGGGAAGTTGCCTTAGAGCTGATCAGGTGAGAGCAACCACCACGAAGTTTGGATCCTCTGTGCTGCTCTAGAACCAGGTTTCTGCTGTGTTGGCCCCATCCTGCCTGCAGACACATCCAGCAGGGAACTGCAGCCAGGATGGGAGCTGGAACCACAGGGACTCTTCTGTCGAGTGTAAGATCCATGAACTGAGCACCAAACAGGACAAGTGAGGGGCTTCAGTGGTTGCAAACCTTCAGCCCACTGTTCAAAACTCTTCAGGATATGTTTTGAAATATTAAGCCATTTAATTTTTGCAGTGAATTCTCAAATCCTGTTTACCTGCTTTGTTGTGGAAATGATCAGAGAGTGCCTGATTGGGATCATCCAAACAGCTGCCAGCAACTGCCTATCATCCTTTGCAGATATTAGCAAGAAATAATTGAATTTCATATCTTTTACTACATAATTGCAACAAAAAAACCCCAACACCCTACCTTAAAAGATGGGGGAGGGCAGGGAAAGGTGCATAATTGAAGAGACAATCCCTGTCTCACACATGTAGTGACAAGCTTTACGTGATTTTTATTGCCATAATTACTGTATCCTGCTGATCAAGAATAATTATCATCACCATAGCAACTTCCTATGGTAAGAGTGATTGGGGGTGGGACAGAGGAGGATGGTTCCTTGAGAGCAGTGTTTAACATGCTCATTTGGTGTGGTTTTGTGTGTCTCTGTGTGTCTTGAAATATTAATGTTCATCCTCCACGTTTGTTTTGGCTTCCAGAGCAAGTAGGGAAATGGGGGATGTTGCATCAGCATAAAAGTCCAACAGTTGTGAATACACTTGGACTTTAATCAGCTCATGCTTTGGTTTAGGGTTGGGAAACAGAGTCTGAAGCATCTGAGCTCACAGAAGCAGCCTCTCTGCTCCCACTGCCCTTCATCCCATCGAAGAACACAAAATGACATCTGGGCATATAACTTAGTAAGAGAGTGGGGGAGACTTAACTGACTTTTTTCTTACCATGCCTCTATGTTAGATGGTCTACATGCACATTTATTTATGTATTTGGCCAGTGGTTACTGTTTTGAAACCTTCTCTCCTCATGATTTCTTGCAACATTCATTGCACGTTCATTTTTTCATGCCTTTTTTTCAATAGCATTTCACCTATGCAGAGATGCTGCTGTTTCAAAAGCACTTTTCAGACTGTTTTAAAATGAAAAATAACATTCTGAGGAATACCAGGTGGCCTGGTAATTTGTGAACACACAGAACAGCCATTTTAATGGTTTATAGATGATGAAAATAACTCATAAAGTTAAGATCACGCTATATGAGTTCATAAAAAGGACTTATGATATTCTAAAGCATGAATATATCTTTACTGAAGTTTCCAAATTCCTCAAATCAAGAGTTAAGGTAACACAGACCAGTGTTTTGGAGAAATTGTAAGAGTAGATTGAAGGTACAAGGCAAGTTTGCACCACAGTGCTAAATCTTTCCAGTCCTGAGGGCACAGTCAGTTGGACCAGTTCCCTTTGGGCATTGCCAAAGTAACACTTGTGAGACAGGGCTGGGAAGAAGACATGGATTGGTATTCCAAAAATCTGAATTCCAGTATTTTGTCCACAAATTCCAGGTTTCTGGTGCTTCCTTAGTGCCATGTACTGGGTGGTGGAGGGGTCTGGTGTTGGAGGTGAAGGAGTTTTTCCCCTCTTGCTCTGAGAAAAGCTCTCCCTCTTTGCACAGGTATTTCCCTTCTCTCAGTCCCAGGTTAAACTGGGGTGGTTGTGATGCCATGGATGCTCGTTCCTATGGGTGGGCAATGAATGGCATCACCTTCCAGTCTGCAAATGTTGGCTGCCAGCAGAGCAGCTCTTGTTCAGTAGGTTTGTCATGTCTGTCATTGCAATCTGCTCTCACCGGAGGAGCAACGACCCTTCAGGGCCCCAAAGCCCCCTTTGCAGAGGTGGGACATGAATAATGTCCCTGCTGTGTTGGGATGTCCTTGAGGGGCACCACCCATGAATTAGGGCAGCACTGCAGGGCTTTACTTGAAGGGTGTTTTCTTTTCTGCCTTTTTTCTTCACGTTCTCAATCCTGTAAAGAAAGATGTGGTCTGAGGTCTGCCTCTACCCTGAGAGATCAAGTGTATCTTGTTTCGGGACTGACTTTCCCAGCCTGTCTCAGGAAAGGCAAACTAGAGTCTGTAACTCTCAGCCCAAGAGCTGATAAGGGAAGGGAACGTTGTGGAAGGATTTTTGGAAGCAGTGACTTTCAGTAAGAGCAGGCCAGGTGTTTATGGTCCTTCTTTATTATGCTGCCCTGAACCTGACTCCAAACTCCCATGTCTTAAGGGCTTGGAAGACAAAGTATTTTTCATCAGCCCACTGGAATATCGTGTGGGTATTGACTTTTTGCCTCCTCTTGGTTTTAAAGCACCTCTGTACACGTGGTCCAGTGCTCTCCTCCCGCTCCTCTGGCTCCTGGGCAGTGCCTGTGCCTCCCAAAGCAGAGGCTCAGTGCTCTTCCACTGCTCACATCCTTCCTGCCTCCAGTCCCTCTGCTCCTTCCAGGGAAAGTCCCCCTTTCCCACCGACAGCAGGGGAGGGATTAGTGAGGGCTCAGGAGCTGAGAGTTGCACAGAGGGCCTGGGAGGGACGCCCGGGAGTGGGAATGTGGCAAAGCTCAGGCAAAAGGGGCAGAGCTTCTGTGTCCACCAGTTCTCAGCTTCTCATTCCTTCCCTCCATGCCTTCTCTCCTTATTCTTCCCTCAGTTCTGGAGAGGCAACAGTCCAGGGAATGGTGACAAAGAGATGGCAGCACTCGAATCCAGTGGCCATTTAGTGCCTTATGTCCACATGTCCTTTCAGCACTGCTGATCCCAGCCCACCTCCCCATGCTCTGCTTCCAGGGATTCATTTGCAGGTGCTGGGGCTGTGACAGGCAGTCAGAATTCAGGTTCTCTTTCTAGCACTCGGTCCCATGGCCAAGAAATGATTGGTGTGACTGATTCAAAATTATACTGCTCTCAATGCTTATTAAAATCTTTCATCTCCCTCTCAGTTCATTTGCATCCTGCTGCCTCCAAGTTTGTGTGTGGCCTTCAGGGCACTTTGAAAGTCGTATCCTAATTCTGTAGATTTGATTTTTGGGGTACCCTGGGGGTACTAGACCTAGGCTGTGACACTCCCCTGCTGCCCGGAAATGCTGTTTGCAGTCTGGAAGTGCTGATGGTAGGACAGTCCTGAGCATCCCAGGATGCTGATGCCCTTGGATAGTTGGTTCTAAAAATAAAGCATCTATGGTAGTGCCCTTTTTTTTCCTATTTGAAGCAGTAACACAGCTCTCAGGTTCCATTGAGGTACAGGTTGCTGTGAAATGCAAGTTTTGCCAGCTTAAAAAATTTGAGAGACAACTTTTATCAGAAAATTTGAAAGCAGTTGCTTTCTCTAAGAGCTGCTTTCCTCTCAAAATATAAACATGTATCTACTGGGGAAGGCAAGGTGAACCTGGGAAGATTTTTGTCATATTGGGGTTTTATGACCCCATATGAAACACTATCCTATGGAAGTGTAGATGCTCTTGAGCATAAAGTTCTGAAAAAACCAAACAAGTGCTCCCTCCAGTTTGAACAACGCTCTCAGGGCCTGGGTGGGATTGTTGGGGTGTCTGTACAGGGCCAGGGGTTGGACTGGATGGTCCCTGTGGTCCCTTCCAGCTCAGGGTATTCTATGATATAAAACAGCACTTCTGAAACATAAGACTGTTCTTTTTTCAGGCCAGGAAAATATCTGTGGGGACAAAGTTAGGAGGACTGATTTCCTCTGTCATTAACTCCAGGAGCATCTGCTCTTACACTCCCTGGTGCTGATCCTGCATCCCTGGGTCAGTCAGCCTGGGCTGGAGGGCTCTCTGTGGGACGTGAAGCTGCTCTGGAGTTGGGAAAATGCAGCCAGAAATGTGGGCTCAGGTAGATAGAGGGGTGGAGTTCAGGGCCTGGGGGAGGGAAGGGTCGGGATGTGAGGCTGGGGTTGGGATCTGAGATCAGGGTCAGGATCTGAGATCGGGGTTAAGATATGAGAGCAGAACAAGCCCTCCTGCTCTCAGATTGGTAATCACAGGAAGCTGCTGTGTCTCTGAAAAATACCTAAAGATTTTGCTTCTGGTTTTTGTAAGTAATGTGGCTATGAACTGAAACAGTTTTGAATTGAAATAACTCTTGTTTCTGCACTTTGGGTTTTCTCTCTGTTATTGTAACTACTGGGCACTAGAATGACAGCAAGAAACGTTTACAGAGTGTGACCAAATATCACATAATTAAGCAATTTGACATTGGAATGCAGAAAACAAAATGTAACAGCAAAAGACTGGTCTAGATTTCATCTGCTCAAAGTAATAATAAAGACATCAGCAGGGAAATCAGTCATGCACATATATTATTTGTGTGCACTTAAGTTGGACAGATAGGATAATGGATGTGGTATACACCAGATGTTACATTTCCTGAAAATAGATATGTTAAAGGAGCTCACAAGTGGTTGTCAATGCCCCTTTCATTACCCCATCAGTCTAAATTTATCCAGTTGAAATAAACATCTTAGTTTGTCTGAACTTGGGATTCACCTTTAAATTCTCTGGGCTACTTTTATGTGCACAAGGTAATAGTTAAAAACTCAGCCATGATGTGCTGTAGAGTTTCTTACATCCTCTGGCAGATTAAAAAGGTAATAACTTTTTTATTGTCTCATTTTAAGACAGGAGCAGCAGCCAGGTGGGTACAGCAGTGGTAAAACACAGCCAAGGCCCACACTTGGATTAGAGTTTTGTCTTGTCCATCACAACCTGCAGAAATAATGTTCTCAGGTGCATGAATACCCAGCTCCTGTGCCACTGCCCAGAAATGGCTCATCCAAGTCAGTCATTTATAGAAATTCCTGCTGGGAATACACACAGATTTTCATAGGGAGTTGTGTTTTGTTTTTCTGTGGAGCTTGCACTGGGAAATTTTACAATGTCTTTGATGCTGTGCCTTAGAATAAATCTCCAGCCAAGTTGGTTTTTTAGGTACCTTCAATGTCTTGTAAATAAAGTGAGGATTTCTGAGAGCAGAGGGATAGAAGAGCAGCTGAAATGGGCTGACATGGTGTGTCATGTCATGGGCAGGAGACCAGACAGTCCTTCCCATTCCAGGGAGGCCAAATCTATCTGTAAATCACCATCACACATGTACAGGTCAGGACAGACATCACAGAACATGACATGGTGGCAATGTGTTGTCTTCTCTTTATATAAACTGTTCCATACATCTACAAGTTCTTAAAGAGGAATGGACAAAAAAACAGAGAATCCTTTCTGGAAGGAAGTGTAGAAGGGAATTTCTCAGAAGAGACTGAGTTGGAGAGTAACAGGGCATTCACATAAGCATATATTTGAAGAAGTTTTGGTTCTTAGAGTCCATTAATAAAACATTTGGGTAGCACTGTTTGAGCAGCTGAGAGAGGCTTCACTATGGAACTGTGTGGTCTTTTGTTGAAGCTCAGCATACACACAAAAATCAGAGTTGTTTTTAGAGATATTTTCTAAAAGAGAAGGTAATCAATTGTACTGAAAGGGCAGCCAATCTTAAAGGTAAAATGTCCTCTGTAACATATGTGATAGTTTACCAAGGTAGTAGTTGGTCCTGTTTTTGCAGACGATTTAAAAAAATCCATATAATTGGAGAAGAAATACCATCAGGGTGCTCATACCTTCAGCATTCCATGGAATGGGCTCAGCAGCCCAGAGAGTGGAGTGCTGGGAGCTCACATGGGTGTTTACACAGTGACTTGTGGAAAAAGGTGTGTCTTAAACTATGTAATTGCTTCTTTATGTAATTTCTTCTGTGGAAGTGAGTTTTAGGCATTCACAACTGAACATCTTTATCCCCTGTGGTGGATGTTACCCCACTGGGACCAGAGTGATCCTTGTGAGCACGAGCTCTGACCTCTGATGGGGAGACCCTTCCAGTCTCACGTGGGGGAGGGAAGGGATTTGTGTCTCTGTTGACCATTGTTTTCAACACCGGGAATCCTTTATTAAAAATGCCAGCCAGGAGGGGCAACACACTTGGGTTATTTGACCTTCTGAGCAACTGTATTCTCAGTTTAGCATTTAATCTGATAAGGAATAGGCTGCTGTTGACATCACATTGATAGGGGGTGCAGTACTTGGACATTATTTCCATGTGTTTGATGTCTGGATGGCATTCAACCCTAATCCAGGGAAAAAGATGCCTTTAGCAGCTCAATACTACTGATGTTGGTGTTCTCAAGGTCTGTTAGGATGCTGAGGAGTACTCCACTGAAATAAGGAATAGGATCTGAATAAAGGAGGACTCTGAAAAGAGAAGTGCATTGGAGCTGGACAGAGCCTTTGGAGTGTGTGGAATGCACTTGTCAGCAGTTATTTTTGTGCCAATAAGTTAGATAAGTGTTACTGTTTACATACCAATTTGCTCTGTTATTGAATAATTTCTTTAGTAACCAGGGCAACAGTTGCATCACATGATAAATTCATTACTCCAAAGATACACATCTTCATTAAGGAGCTTCATATCACCAGGTTATGTAGATGCTCAGAAAATTTACAGCATTTCTTAGGCAGGAGATGGGTCCAGTAAATAAAAAAAGTCATCCCAGACAAGGCTTGGCCACAACCTGTGTGTGGTGTAAGAAGTCTTCCCTCTGACTAGGCTGGGTTTTGGATTTAGTTTTAGTATCTACTTAATAAAACTAAGCTCTTGAATTTCTTTTGTGCCTGTTTTATTCCTGTATCTCTGAACAGAAGCCCCCAGGCAAGAGAAAACTTGGCACAGGATGGGGAGAGTGAATAAAATTAAACTTTGTCTTTTAATCCATTATAAAACCCCTGGTATAGGAGGAGGGGGAAGGCAGAGGGGCTTCTGAACTTTGGCTTCTCTTGGAATGACTGAATTCTGATGTTTGGGTTGCTTGCCCTTGAAGCATCTAATCATACAGAAAATGAGGCTTCCAGAGATACCTGTTCAGGAGATTTCAATCTCCTGGAAGTGCTGGGGATTTTAACTCTGATTCCTTTCTACAGAAAACCCCAAAAGTTTGGCATAAATATTTTCCTTGTTATTCTGATGGTTTTAGAAGGTAAAGAAAAGCCAAAAACATGGCAGGAGAGCAGAAGATTTGACCTGAAGTGTATTAATAAAAATCAGTGTCTGTAGCTGGAATAAAATGGACTGTCAGGGTCCGAGTCAGGGTGAGAAATGCTGCAGCTGGAGGAATTTATAGGTCAGGAGATTTAATTTATCTTTATTCAAGGTGGCAATAAGTGGTGGATGTAGGACTCAAGTTAGGTAGGAAAGACCAAAGGGGTTGTGGGTCTTCAGCACTGCTGGATCTTTCAGTCATGGCACAGTGTTTTCTCTAAGCTCTGTCAGAAAGGCAAATGCAAGGGTGAGAATCTGTAAAAATCTGTAAGTCCTGCCTATTAAAGGGCCTTTTCATATTCTGCATGTTCCTGGTTAGGTTCTGTGCTGCAGATTGTGTGTGTGACTCCAGCTGGGTTTGCAGCTTTTTGTTCAATAACTTGCTGACACACCAGAGATAGAATCTCCCAGACTGTTAAAACTTGATTTCAGTGTATCAAAGCCAATTAGCTCTCTACTTATACTAGAGATAAACCACTTAATAGATCTGAACTTTCTTCTTTTTTCTACTTGTGATAATTTTGGAAGTCAAAAGCTTTGCTAAAATTAGAGGAAGACCTTTATAATGATTGAAAGAAAGGACTTTTTGCAGCATGTACAATCCATGGGACCATGGGGAGCTGAAACTGTTGCATTAGGTTTCTTCACACCCAGTATTATAAGGCAATATACTGTCCAAGTGAAGAAAAGGTAGGAAACAGGAAAAAAACTCCAAAATCAAGAGGTTCAAGATGCCTAATTTTATGGAATCTGCAAAGAAATATGTCTTCAAAATCTTCAGAGCAGAAGAGAAATGGGGAAGCAGCTCTATAATTACTCCAATCAGATAGTATGCCAACAAAAAAGGAACAATTAGTGAGGTTTCCCAGCCAGTAGATATTTCTCCTTACCTGATGATCTATTGCAGAGATATGTAATTAGGACCACATAATAATAGGTTGGGTAACTCTATCCCTGTCAAAAAGGGAAGAAAATCCATCCTATTGATAATTGCAGGTTTCTCTGTGTCTCACTTCTTTCCATCCTCCTTTTCTCCTCATCAGATTCTTTAAACATGCCTGGCTTTTGGCTCACCAGATTTTAATTTGAGTCAGTGAACATATTTACAGAGGGCATTCAAAGAGTTAATAAAAATTAAAAAAAGAGTCTCAACCACATAATTCAGAGGGAAAAGTTCCTATTTTGGAAGATGCAAATGAGTAGAGGCTCAAAAAACTTGTGACAATTTTAAAACTTCAGTTTGGGGTCCTGTAATTTTCTTTTCGTTTTTGTCACTAGAAACAGTGCAAGGTTTCACACTGCAAGTCTCAAATGTTTTAGTTAAAGATGTAATACTACCAGTGAAATATCCCTTCTGCAAAAATATATGAAGATTTCAAGCAGAAGGACATTGGACCCTGTTGATGCACAGCCAAAAGCTCTATAATTTGCATGTAAACTGATGGAATGGTGGCAGATATTTCACTGCTTAAAGAAAAATGAGTCCTGAATGGCAGGTGACATTGAACATACAAGAGCTGTCTTGAATGCTGCTGTAAAAAAGGACCCTGTATGTGATTTTTTACAGGTTAGATGTCATAAGAACTGACAATTTCAACAATTGAATTTGTCTGGTTGTAACAGCCTCTAAATCCTGGGGTAAAAATGATGCAGGTCTTTAAATTGTTGACTCCAATAAAGTTGGGCATTATATTTAGGACTCTGCAATGGGATTTCAAAATTAAATCTCCAGGTTAAAAGCCACAAAAAGATGAGAGCATATCCTGGGCAAAGACCTAAACTGCTGTTCCCAGAACTAATAACCATTTTGCTGCACCAGGTCTGATGGCAGGGATGAACTGCAGGGCATCTTGGCTCTTCCTCGAGCTCATTCAGGCACACTGGAGAAAAACTTAAGAAAGAAAATTTTGCCTTCTCACTGCAAAAAATAATTCCTCCCCCCTCCAAATGTTACCCAACCTGGCACTAACTCTTATCCTCTGCAGGAAAGTGCTCCTGCTGCAAGTTGCTGAGTGCTTGGTGGGCATCCAGTCCAAGGAGGAGGGCTGACTGCCTCTTGTGTTGGAGTTCCTCACTCCTGCTTGGTGTTGGTTCTTGTTGGAGGAGTTGCCCATGAGGGATGGGCCTGGAATGCACCAGCTGCACACCAGAACTCGTGCAGTGCTGACAGGGTGCTGCAGGCCCTGTGAGCTGTGTGTGCTGTCAGTGACAGCTCCGTGTGGACATTGTCTGCAGCCTCCACCTCCCCCAAGCTGCTCCTTTGGTGGCACTTTGTTCTGGATGTTTGCAGTAGCTGCCTTTTCATTTGTGTTCATTTTGCGTTAGTTCTCAGCTGAACCCCAAATGTGACCCAGCACTGGGACCTGGAGGTGTTCCCAGCGTGTTGAAAGTGAGGGTGGGCTGCTGACCAAACTCTGTCCACTCTAACCCTGGTGAAACAACCACTGTGCACCTCTCCTGGGAGAAGGGGCCAGAAGAAGCCCTTCATGGAGCACTGGCTGTACCAGGGCTCCAAATCACCCGGGCTGTGCTGCACATTCTTGAGCACCATCTGCTGGTGCTGTTCTTGGTGCATATTTGTGGGGGTGTCTGTGGTTTGTCTGCATCTAAAGATCAGCTCAGTTGGTCAGAGCACGGTGCTGATAACACTGAGGGTTTGATCTCTGTTTGGCCCTTCACTTAAGAGCTGGACTTGATGATCCTTGTGGGCCCCTTCCAGCTCAGAATGGGATTCTGTGATTCTAAACCCTTAACCACAGGATAGCTGCAGCTTTCCTCAGTAAAGCTGGGTTTAAACTGAATTTAAACAAATTGAAACTGAAATCTGCAGCTGTTTGCACTGTAAGCTAGAAATCTGACTTTGTTACTTGGAAGGAAGTAGTTCCTTTCCAAGAGATAACATTCCACTTTTGTTTTATGAGGATGAAATGAAGCTCAAATAAATAAATAAATAAATAAAGCCCAAATGCAATGTCGCATTTAGAGCAAAAGTCAATTTTCACCTTTGTAGATCCCCAGACACCTGTGGATCAGGAGGTTAAGAACTCCAGTCTCCTTCCAGAGCAGGATTGACCTTTGTTTTCACCCTGCACAAAGAAGCCCAGAGTTCCATGCATGACCTACTGGGATTTGGAGCCAAAGGCAGCTGTTCCAGCACCCCACAGGTCCTGCCAGGCTGGCAGGGGCTGTTTGACACCTCCTGTGCAGTTGGGACTAAAGAGGAACCACTGGAACATTTCTGCAATGGAAAACAGGTATGAGAGATACAGGTTGATATATCTCAAGGATATTATTGGCCAATTATGACCTGCTTCCCCTTTTTTTAAGGGTAATAACAATATCTATTGGAAGAAATCAGATATTTTCAATCTTCTAATTTGCCATTGACTTGGGTTTGTCCCAATTTTCTAATTGTTTGTCCCAAAATGTCTAATTTGCCATTGACTGGGGTTTGTTCTAAAAGTGTCACCTGTGAACATCTGAAATATTTTCCAGTTTACAGAACAAGAATATGAGTGAGCCTGTTGTCTAATGCTTATATAAAAGAGCTTGTTAAACAAGATGCAGAGCTGTAGTAGCATTAAAACAAAAACAAACTTTCCAAAACTCTAAAGAACAAGAGAAACTTTCAAATACATACCTTTTTCCTGAAAGGATCTCTTACCAATACAAGATTTTAACAGTGGCTCCTGAAATAAATGACACAAAATTAACAAAAATTGTATTTGTTATACAAAGTGACAGATAAACATAAAGAGAAGGGATTTTTATTTACAATTCTTTGAGTTTGGTTCTCTCAGCTTACCTTTACATGAGCAAACAGACTGATAGGAGTCCCAAACCAGCTGCTGGCTGTTTCCAGGAGGGGTATTAGACCTCTTGTTACATGACACAGGAGAAAGGATTTTCTTTTGTGGGGGGTTCCATTCCCAGAGAAGCAAATGCTTGTGTTGGGCATCTTAAAAAATATGGTTTCAGATAAGCACAGCAATGGAGACTCAGTTGTATCCCAGTATCCAATAGCAGGTGGACCTTAACTGCCTGAGAGCAGTGCAGAGCTTCCTAAATTTGTGCAAATAAGTAAGCATCATCTTTCAGAAAATTACCTACAGAATTCAATATAGATTATTAGAAGACAGATCATATAAACAGCATAATAGTGTACCTTTCATCCCCATAATCTCTGTCCCTCCGGTGTTCCGAGATAACTGACTCAAAACCACCATAACCGGACCCGGAGCTTTTTGGAGAAGCAGGAGCTTTGTTCCAAGAGCTATTTCTGCCTTTTTTTTTCTTTTGTCTCTAACAAAAAAGTAAGCCAAGGATATTATTCTTCTGGGTTCCCAAACTTCTTGCTATGAATGCAATTCCCTCCATTACCACCAAGATACCAATCTGGACTTGCTCTCCTACTGTCAGCAGGAACACTCCCCCTGCAGTACCACAGTCTGCAGGGAGAAAGCTTTGCCATCTCGCCCCACAATTCATACTTTGTTTCTCCAAACTGGGAAATGGCTCATTTCAGAATGCTGCATTTTCAAGTGTGTTCACTTTGCTACAGAATTTTTGCCTCCTGAATTATTTGTGATCTAACAAAACCAGCATGACTTACTGGTCTTTCCTGTGCACATCCCCACATTTAACTCATCCAAAAACTGGCCCTTTCCCCCCTCTAACTTTGGGATTACAGTGGTTAATTCCAGTGGTTCTTCTTGACTTGGAGGGTCTTGCACTGCCTGTGTCTCCTAACAGCTAATCAGCTTGACACTGAAATTCTGGGAGTAGCATTTGGCAATGCACAGAGCATGAAAGGGAATGGAAAGATCCAGCTGAGCACAGAGAAAGAATAGTGACTACACCTCACTCAAGTGCAGATTGAACTGTCACCTTCTGGTTGCTGTTTGCTGTGTAATGGCTTTTAATTTTTTTCCTCCTGTTTTGATATAAAAGCTGCTTTACATACAGAAAATAATGCCAAGGTATTTATAGAGAAGATGCTTTCATAAGAACCTAATCAAGAGTTTATGTCATCATTTCCTTCAGCTTTTAAGCCCTAGAAGTATACTGCTCCAAATAAAACATGCTATGGGAAAGTTCTCTTCTATTATTCTCTTCTATTATGAAATATCATCATAATGTTTGGTTAATTGTAACACAAGAAAGAAATCTTTAATAAATATATAGGACAACATGTAATCTTGGAGTACTGGGACAACACTTTTTAACACCCAGTTGGAGGAAGGTGCCTTTAATCTGTTTTCACATCTGATGTACAAGCACAAACTGAGCTGATATCGATGTTGCCCAGAGAGGTTGTGAACTCCCCATCCCTGGAAGTGTCCAAGGCCAGCTTGGAGCAAGGTGGTGTAGTGGAAGGAGCCCCTGTCCATGGCAGGGGGTAGAACAGGATGGGCTTTAAGGTCCCTTCCAATCCACACCATTCTGGGATTCTATCACTCTGTAAAGTGGAGCATGTGCATCAAATCCTGGGATAGCATGAGGAAAAGCATGTTCCAGCTGAGTCAGACACTTCCTACTCGTAACCCAGCTGAGTTATTTGGGCTGTAATGTGTTCGTGTTCACTGAAAGTTTCTAAGGAAAAACAGAGCAGAAAAATGCCAACTTTACACATAGAGAACTAATGCAAAGCACTGCTGAAAGCCTCAAGGCAGACAGAAGCTGGCAAAGGCCTGTGATTTGGTG